>NW_006290031.1:6607980-6632089 GCF_000327345.1 Myotis davidii | reverse complement strand
TGCCAGTTTTACAGGAGTGTGCTTATATGGGGACAGGTTATGTGGAATGTTTTTTCACTGGTCTTAGTTGGGGGCAAAGTATGTGTCAGGGTACTTTTTTATTTTATTCAAATTATAAGAGAAAGTTCATTTAGAAAGTTAGAGGTAGTAGAAGTGAGCCAGCTGGGCTGTGTAGGCTCAGAAAACAAGTTTAAAAATTAGCAAAAGAAGGGCCCTTGGAACTTAAAGGGAAAGGCATAGGGGATGGAGGTGTAGGTGTAGAAGGGGACATGAAAGGTAGGGAGGGAGAGCGTTTGTTTGTTTTTTTAAATTTTTATTGTTGAAAGTATTACAGATGTGACCCCCCTTTTAAAAATTTTTATATTTAAAATTGATTTTCAGAGAGGGGGAGGGAGAGAAACATTGATGTGAGCGCAGAACATCAATTGGCTGCCTCCTCCATACCCCCACCAGGGATTCAGCCGGCAACTTGGGCACGTGCCTGGACTAGGAATCAATCAGCAACCCTTCAGTGCACAGGACAATATCCTACCAACTGAGCCACACTAGCCAGGGTTTTATTTTTATTTTGTTCTTTTTTCAGTGTACTTTTGAAAATACACTTCTAATTTATTTAAGCAGGAGCACTGGAAGGTTCCTGACCCTACTTTCACCCACAGTGGGCACGTTTTTGAGCTAAGCAGACACAGACTCTGGGGGACATACATAGGGCTTTTGGCCCATCCCAAATACAGACCAGTGGTTGGGGGAGGGATAGCGGTAGCAGTTTGGCTTCAGGCAAGCTCTGCCCTGAGTCTCATTGGCTTTCTTCCTCTGTAAGTTGGAAGTCAGGGTCACCACTATACATTTGAGTAGGATGCTTCATTTTTTTTTTCTGTAAAAGTAAAATCAGAAAGTGTACTTATTCTCTGGTGGCTCTCATCCGGGTTCCATCATTCCCAGTACATTCTCTGGGGGAAGGTTTGAGCCCATAAGGTTCTAATGTGAATCTTGGTTTGTTTAGGTTTTAGTTATGGTTCTCAGAACTTCTAGCCCAAATGTGGTTTCACACCCCACCCTATTTTATTATTAAGATGGACCAGGTTTGAATGTTTGTAAATGAAGGTCGTTGTGCACAGTCTCTCCCCAGAACTTGTCCCAGTGGCCTGACTTCCTGTCCTCTTGGCTTATAGTGTGAAATCAAGGTGGCTCTGCCCAGAAAAGTCTATCAACAGCAGCAGTATGGCTCTGGGGGCCGTGGAAACCGCAACAGAGGGAACCGAGGCAGTGGTGGTGGCGGTGGAAGTGGAGGAGGTGAGTGGAACATGGGTGAATATGGGCCTGGTTTCCCTGCCTGCATGGAGCTTCCATGCCTGTCTTGGGGGCTTACTCTGGTCTCTGGTGTGGCAAGGTGGGTAGGGACAGGAATGGCTCTCCTGGGTCTGGGCTGTGCTGCTGCTGGTTGGAGTGGAAGAGCCCATATTTTCCATGTGGTCTGGGGCCCCAGGGCAGCGGAAGATTTATATTGTACTTTGAGAGGGGAGGGGTGAGGGGCCTAATGGGCTCTCTGGCTGTCCTGAGTCTTGGTCCACCCATGGGTGGGTGGGCGGGCAGAAGGTAGGGCAGGGCTGTGCCAGGCGCTTTATCTCCTTCTGCCCTAGGCCCTCTGACTCCAAAGCCTGAACTCTTACCTTTTTAAGGCCAAGCTGCCAGAGAGGATTTGGGTAATCAGAGGGTGATTTGAGTGAGAATGAGTTCCTGCCTCTTTGGCCCTGAGAGAAGTTAGGTTCCGTTCTGTCTTCCTCTGCAGCTTGGGTCTAAGTGCAGAGTCAGGTTAGGGCTCTGTTTTATCAGGACAGCAGCCCCTTCCTTGGCTTCTACTTCTGAGTTGCCATAGTAACCCCGCCACCCAAAGGGCAGGATTTCCTCCATCCTAGCTCCTACGTGTGCTAAATGGTCCATGGGCCCCTGTGCCCTGCTCCCCCCACAGGTCAGAGTCAGAGTTGGAATCAGGGCTACGGCAACTACTGGAACCAGGGCTACGGCTACCAGCAGGGCTACGGGCCCGGCTATGGCGGCTACGACTACTCGCCCTATGGCTATTACGGCTACGGCCCCGGATACGACTACAGTAAGTAGGAGAGAGGGAGGCCCCATCCAGTCACCCACCTGGGAGGCAGGACAGAAAGTGCAGGGGTCACTGGCAGCAGGGGCTTTTGGAGTCAGACAGGCTGGGCTTTGTAGCCTGCCCCAGGGGTGTTGGCTCTGGTGAGGATTTGAGCCAAGCGCCTGGCACAGGAATAAATGTTCAATAAATCTAGCTGCTATCATTGTTGTTCTTGTCCCTAGGTCAGGGTAGTACGAATTACGGGAAGAGCCAGCGACGTGGTGGCCATCAGAATAACTACAAGCCATACTGAGGCTTCGGCAAGAGTGCCCGTCTGACCGCACACGCTTTGTTTGGATATTGAGTGAACACAAACAATTATGTACCAAATTTAACTTGGCATACTTTCTATGGCCTGTCCCATGTGCATCTTATTTAAAATTTCCCCCCTGGAAATCACTCTCTTGTTTACTATTTCCAGAGCTCTCGTTGTTTTAGGCAGCGTGTGGTGTCTCAGAGGCCAGAGCGGCTTTGTGGGCTGATTTTATTACCGGGTTACCCAGAACCAGGTGGGAGGGTCAGTTTCCTGCTGCCGCTCTGCATCCTGGACCTGTGGACCCTGGTTGTAAAAAAGTCTATCTTAGGAAACCAGTGTCACCTTTTTTCACCTTTTAATTTTATATTATTTGTGTCATACATTTCCTGTAATGGAAGTGTTAATTTTACTGTACTTTTTGGTACCTTTTGGGAATCTAATGTATTGTAAGGTATTTTACACGTGTCCTGATTTTGCCACGACCTGGATATTGAAGCTATCCAAGCTTTTGAAATAAAAATGTAAAAACCCCTAAGCCTGGGTGAATGTGGGATATGCGGTGCATAGGACTTGGGCCCCTTTAAAGGAAGGAAATGGCTGGAGATTTAAGGCAGCAGTTCATGGGGGTGAAGATTGTGCAGTAGGAATTCTGAGACACCTTAGAACACCTTTCTTAAAATGGGGTTCTGTCTTCCAGGACAGTGAACCTACAATCAAGGATGCCCCCTCCTGGCTGAAATGTAATAGCCTACTCTGGCAGCACCTATTTGCTGCTGGATTGGAGCACCTCAAGTCTGGTGGCAAGAGGAGGCAGCAGGCTGTGGGACTGGCTCTAGGTGGTCGGAGCCTGAAAAGGAGTTTTGTTTCCCCTCACTCCTAGAAGGAACTGGCTGGGGAGGACGTGGCTGCTCTTGCCCTCTTGCCTCAGCCAACAAATGCAAACAGCTGGAGATTTTCTGGCAGGGGGGTGTGGAGAGAGTTCAAGGTAGCCAGAGCCTCCCAATTTTGGAAGTACCCTATGGGAAGGGGACATCACTTGAAACAAAATTTACAAAAAAAAAGCTTGGTTTCCTGGGGGGTACAGAATGGTTCAGGAACCCAGTTGTGGCCTACTCACCTAGTGAAGGACATGACAGGGCAGGGCTACCAGAGGGCTGGGGCCTTAGTGTCTCACAACTTCTCACCTTTTCTTCCATGTCTGAAAAAGACGCCACGGCCACCCAAACTGGTTAACCTTTCTCATCTGCTAAACGCTCCTCCTGCCTTCAGTGTCTAAGCTTCTTGGATGGCAGTTTGGAGTTGGGCTCATTGGATAGGGCCATGATCCCCCACACTTGACCCATGTGTATGTGGCACCAGCCACAGGATCAGCAACAATATTCCCAAAGGATAAAGCCTGCCCTCAAGTTTTCCAAGACCCAGATTCAACCAGAGGCTCCTATAGGAAACCTAAGCGAGTGTGCCTCACCTCATCCAGCAAGTTTTATACCACTTCTCAATTGTGTACACGGGGTTGGCCCTCAGCTCTGGAGCCCTGGGGGCAGAAGTGAAATAGCCCAGAGGTGGAGGACAGGGAGGGGTGGTTCTGATCTCCATCTAAGAGAGGGGACTTTGCCTATTTAGGGGGCCACCCCTGCCCAGAGCTTTGCATGCATAGCCCTTGGGGGTGACTCAGCTCCCACCTCCCTAGTGCTTGGGAAGTCCCACCAGTACAGGCAGAAATAGAAGTGACCTGGGCCAGTAAGACCCTTGAGCTCCTTGTTTCCTGCACTGTACAGAGGATACCTAGTTCAGCTGTGGCGTCCCCTTCCCCTGAGTACACTAGACCATTGTAGCTGCTGGGCTGGGTCCTGGGCACATGGTCAGCTGGACACGGGGCTTTACGCTTACCTGTTAGGATGGCATCCAGCTTTGCCACCACATGTTCTACGTTGTCCCGGCTGAAGCACATTGGGGGCTTAAACTTTAGGACATTCCTCCCAGGGCCATCAGTGCTTAGCAAAATGTAGTTCTCCTTCAGCCTGTAGGATAGGACATAACAGAGCCTTGCTATACCACCAGCCCACGGCCCTTCACATGGTCTTCAAGGCTTTCCTGCACCTGGCTTTGGCCATTTGGCTAGGTTTCCAGCCACACTGCTCTTGGAGCCCTTCACAGGCCCCCCCCGCCCCCTGCATGGGGCACTGGCTACCCCTTGCAAAACTTTATTCCCATCCTTTGTGCCCTGGTGTGAATGGCTCATATGGACCTGGCCCTGAGAAGGGGCATAGTCGTAACTGCCCCTGGAGTTCCAGTGTAGTCTGTAGTCCCTGCGTTTACCACTTCATGTATGGTTTATATGATGTGTATGGCTTGCTTTGTAAATGTATGGAAAATGTCCAACATTACAAAGTGGTACAGTGAACTCCATCACCTTATCTAGTTTCAGTAACTTCCCCTGCTCCCTGCACACAGGTAATGTAATTTCCAGTTCTTTTTAGGAGGATGAATTTACCATACTTAATACTATCATTGATATGTAAGAGTAATTTTTAATATTCCACATTTATACTTTTAACCTAGGAAGCTGCCCTGGCCAGGTAGCTCAGTTGGTAAGAGTGTTGTCCTGACATGCCAAGGTTGCAGGTTTGATCCCTAGTTAGGGCATATGAATCAGCAAGTGAATGCATAAAAAAGTGGAACGACAAACCAGTGTTTTTTTTCTCAGCGCTACCCGCCCCCGCCCCAATCCCACCTAGGAAGGCATTTTGGCTACTGAGAGAAGGGGTCTAACATGATTGTAGAAGATAGAACCGATGAGGGAATCATTGATCAGCTGCCTCCTGTACACCCCCCACCAGGGATTAAAATTTATGTTAAGTCTCGTTAGGAGCTATGGTGTCCCAGACTATGGCAGTGCTAGAAAGAATAGGCCTGGCCTTAGCTTGTTAGGCCTGTGGACTGAAGGGTCCCAGGTTCAATTTCCAGTCAAAGGCACATGCCCAGATTGTGGGCTCAATCCCCAGTAGGGGGTGTGCAGGAGGCAACCAATGATTCTCAACATTGATGTTTCTCTCCCTTTCTGAAATCAATAAAAGTATATTAATAGGAAAAAGAATAAGGTCTGGACTTCAAATTCAGGTCATCTACTAGAGATGAAACACCAAATTCTTGGTAACAGATTCCTAGTTTAACTGGAGAAATGACAAGTGGCTACGAGATGGAGGAAATCAGGCTGGGCCTCAAATCTGATTCCTTCCAATGGGCCATGCTGTCTGGATTCCTGAGCTGAGGCTGAGATGGGGTGAGCATGGGGTAGCTTAGTGGGCAGATGTGTCTGACCAGCAGAGAGAAGGCAGGGACTGGATAGTCACTTAGGGGAGGAGTCAGTCTCAAAAAACTTCATGGAGGTGAAGAGTTTTTTTACATCCTTACTGTTTTATGTGAATTCCAAACGCAGAATGATACACATTTCCCAAGGATTTTTTGAGGTGGGGGAAAGGATAGGTGTGAGGAATGGAGATAAAAGGGGAGAAAGATGCTGAGGCTGGAGTCCTACCTGGATTCAAGTGAAAAATGTGAACCGGTTTGGGCAGGGGGCTTCTAAGTACAGAGATGATGCTCCATCTAGACATACCCACCCAGACGAGCAGGAGTCCTGCCCATCCCCTGTCCCTGGTGTGGCCCTGGAGAAGCTCTGCAAAGGCAACTTGTTTGAAGAAAAAGTACCTGGATACCAAATAGTTAGCTTCTTCGGTGGCTGGCGTCCTTGTGGCCTCATCTTTGATCAAATCCACACCAATAAAAAGTCCGACGCCCCTGGAGCAGAAGGTGACATCTCAGGAGTCCAGGCCTGAGGGACCACAGGCCCTAACACTTGCCCTGTGCCTGGTTCTCAGCCAAGCCCCATTGGAAAGTCCACTAGGGCTCGTACCTCTGTCTCCTGGGGACAGAGTCACAGGAACTGGTGTTGGTGGTGGTGGTGTGTCTCTAGGAAGTAATTGCAATGGGGAGGGGCCCTCACTTTTGACAGAGGAAGGATAGACGGGCAGGGAGTCAGAGCTACTTGATCCTGATTTTTCCCCTCCCTAGAAGTGCCACTTTGGACAACAGCCCCTCTAAGTGCTTCACTTCTTTCCTTGTGGAGACTCCCACCATCCCAGGTGGTTAGGAGGTGAAAGAAGAAATGAATCTAGGCTTCTTGCAGGTGCTTTGTTAGTGGGCGGTGACTTGCCCCAAGCCTCACCTGATGTCCCCGATGATAGGATGCTTGGCCTTCTGCTGCCGGAGGAGCTCCATCAGGAAGCTGCCCACACAGGCAGCATGAGCCTGCAGCTGTTCCTTCTCTAAGACATCCAGGACGGCCAGCCCCACTGCACAGGACACTGGGCTGCCCCCAAACTGAGCCAGGGGCAAAGGGCATGTCAGATGTCCAGCAGACAGACAGGGAGGGAGAGAGAGAATCAATGATGAGAGAGAATTGCCTCCTGTACACCCCCTACTGGGGATTGAGCCCACAACCCAGGCATGTGCCCTGACCAGGAATCAAACCATGACCTGTTTCATAGGTCTGTGCTCAACCAGTGAGCCACACCTGTCAGCTGTAATTTTCCTTAGTTCCTCTTTAATTCCAAATGCACAAAAGCTGCAAAATGCTATTCTTGGAAGCACTTTTCTCATTCTGTTGAGATCTTGCTTCCAGGTGTATCCTCTGGCTTAAATATTTCCCCTTTCTTTGTTATTTTAATTTTTCAATTACAGTTGACATTAAATAGTCTAACATGACATTAAATATTTTAAAACACAGTGGTCAGACATAAGTTTGTTGTTGTTAGCCTCACGAGGATATTTTTTCCATTGACTTTATTTTTTTAATAAGTATTTACTTAAGGGAGAGGGAGAGAGAAATCTATCAATGATGAGAGAGAATCATTGATCAGCTGCCTCCTACATGTACCCTTCTGGGATCAAGCCCACAACTGGGCATGTGTGGGAACTGAACCGTGACCACCTGGTTCATGTGTCCATGCTCAACCACTCTGCCACACAGGGTGGGCTCCATGGAAGGGAAGTGGGAGGGAGAGAGACATCTATGTGAAAGAGCCACATCAACTGGTTGCCTCCTGCAGGTATCCTACCTGCAACCTAGATACGTGCCCTTGATGGGAATAGAACCTGAGACCCTGTGGTTATCAGGCCAACAATCTAACCACTGAACTACACTGGCCAGGGCTGACATAATTTTGGCTCAATTTTTTATAAAAATTCTCCTTTTGTTGTTGATCCTCACCCTAGGTTATTTTTTCCACTGATTTTTTTTTTTTTAAAGAGAGTGGAAGATAGGGGTAAAGACAGATAAACATCTATGTGAGAGAGACACATTGACTGGTTGCTAGCTGCACGTGCCCCGACTGGTGCCGGGGATGGAGCCTGCAATGGAGGTACGCGCTCTTGACCAGAATCCAACCTGAGACCCTTCAGTCCGCAGACTGGCACTCTAACCACTAAGCCAGACTGACTGGGGCAGGTTCAGATGTTCTTACATCAATGTGTCTGTTGTTGACCAAAACATTATGCTGTGCATGACTGTAGTTCAATACAATTTGACAAATGTGTAAAACTAGAACCTTCACCACAATGAGGACAGAACCCATTTCCATTACTTTCCAGAGTTGTATCCCCTTTCACTACTGGCCCAGGCGACCACTGATCTGATTTCTATCATTACAGTTTTGCCTTTTCCAGAATGTCATACAATGAGATCACAGAATATGTACCCCTTTGTGCCTTGCTGCTTCTGCTCAAAATGTTTTTGAAATTTATCCATATTGTGTATTAGTAGTTAGTTCATTTTGTTGTTGCATAGCATTCCATTGTATGGATATACCACAATTTGTTTATTCAATCTCCTGTAGATGAACCCTTGGGTTATTTTGATTTTCCACTATTAAGAATAAAACTAATTAATATTTATAACAGTTATTTTGTAAACATAAATTCTCGTTTCTCTTGGGTAAATACCAGACTGCTGGATTATATGATAAATATGTAGTTGATTTTTATAAAACACTGAAAGTTTTCCAAAGTAGTGGTATCATTACTTTCATAGATTTATGAAATTCCAGTAGTTTCACATCCTTAAAAACATTTGGAATTGTCAGTCTTATGTTTCTTTTTTAAATGTTTTCTCATTGATTTTTGAGAGAGAAAGGAGGAGAGAGAAACATCAATCCGCAGCCTACTGGGGATCAAGTCCACAACCCGGGCATGTGTCCTGACCGGGTATTGAACTGACATCCCTCCTGGTGCATGGGATAACACTCACCCAACTGAGTCACCCAGGCCAGGCTTGTCAGTCTTTTTAATTGTAGTCATTTTAATGGGTGTATAGTGGTATCCTGTAGATTATCTTGAAAATTTGTATGCATAGCCCCATACTTGAGATCACAAAAAAGCTACTAAGGTGATTCAGCTATGAGGCAGCTTTTTCATAGGTTAAAAACAAATTATGTGTGGAATGGACAAAGGATACATTGAGGCTACATATTGTATATTATTTAACCATGAACTTGCTAAAAGGTAGTGTGTCTTTGGTATAGAATCATGACTTGCCCAAGATGCTAAACTAGCACAATAGATAGGCCTTTCCCCCAAGATCACCCCAGAGGGACAATAGAAAAAAAATGAACAAAAGCTTTGACACAGTTCTGGAAATCTAGAGAGGCCATGCATATGTGTAGGGATATGCTCATGCCCAATGCTAAGTTCATGTTCAGGAAAGATCTAAAAAGTCTTGAGGCTCCGAAGGAGGAGGAAGGAAAGGCTAAGGCAGAGTTGTCAAGTGCTTGGCTGAGTGTGGAAGCACACCCCAACCCACACCACAACACATCAACCCTTGTGAAAGGCTGAGAGACCTCTTGGTACCGGGCATTTAAGGAGATGTCTGCCCAGTCATTCAATAATTGCTAAGCTGCCGAAACCGGTTTGGCTCAGTGGATAGAGCGTCGGCTTGCGGACCAAAAGGTCCCAGGTTCGATTCCGGTCAAGGGCATGTACCTTGGTTGCGGGCACATCCCCAGTAGGAGATGTGCAGGAGGCAGCTGATCGATGATTCTCTCTCATCGATGTTTCTAACTCTCTATCTCTCTCCCTTCCTCTCTGTAAAAAATCAATAAAATATATTAAAAAAAAATAATTGCTAAGCTAACCAAGCAGAGACTATAGTGGCTATTCATAACAAAGAACACAGATTTACAGAATTAGTTCAAAGAAGGCATTATACAAAGAACAAAAAGCAATAACAAACTACAAGGAGATTCTATGATTTCCGAAGTTGCCACATTATATTATTTAAAACTGTAGGCCTGGTGCACAAATTTGTGCACCAGTGGGGTCTCTCGGCCTGGCCTCTGAGACCGGGCCTTAACTGGCTCTCTGACACCCCCCAAGGGGTCCTGGATTGTAAGGCTGCAGGCCAGGCCGAGGGACCCCACTGGTGCATGACCGTGGCCAGGGAGGGACACAGGAGATTGGCCAGCAGGGAGGGACTACGAGAGGGCTCCAGGGCATGTCTGGCCCATCTCACTCAGTTCCGACTGGCTGGACCCCAGCAGCAAGCTAACCTACCAGTCAGAGCATCTGCCCCTGGTGGTCAGTGCACATCATAGTGACTGGTTGACCAGTCAACTGACTGCCCCCTGGTGCTCAGTGCACATCATAGCGAGTGGTTGAGCAGCCTTAGCATATCATTAGCATATTACGCTTTGATTGGGTGCATGGCCGGCCGAACAGCTGGACACTTAGCATATTAGGCTTTTATTATATAGGATGTTCAGTTTTCAACAAAAAACCTGAAACATGCAATGTTGACATAAGAAAACGTCCAAACCTGTAGAACGTTTATTTTTAATTTACTGATTTAAGAGAGATAAAAACATTGATTTGTTGTTCCACCTAACAATGCACTCACTTGGTTGAGTACCACACTGGCCCTGACCAGGGATCAAACAAGTGACCCCAGTGCATCAGAGTGATGCCTTAACCAACTGAACCACCCAGCCAGGGCTGTAGAGAATTTTTATGAGTACCTGAGCCAAAACTGACAAGCAAGATCTCAAATGCTCAAGATTATGACAGTTTTGGAGTTTACTTTATGTATTTGAAATTAAGGGAATATAAGAAAGATTAGATGAAGGTGGTTTTAGGGATTGGATTATAGGGTAGTTAAGATTATGTGCTCTCTTGAGGGTGGTTAAGGGTTATTCTGGCATTTTAACCTCTTCCCCGGCAGAAACGTGTATACACGTTTTCACAAAATGTTCTTTTTTCAGTCGTCGACGAGTATACTCGTCTAAAACTTTACCTTCAAAAACCAGCTACATACGTACCATTCTAAATAATTTCATCTAGAAACTTTCTGAGGAAATACTATTCTTAACCACAAAAATGGGAAGAAAAAATAATTACAAACTGTTTTCATAACCAGCATCAAAAATACTATATAGAACCAAAATAAAAAAATTAGTCTGAAAAAGAAACGTTTTTAACAAAAAAATTGTTGGGGAAGGGGTTAAAGGTGTCTGTCTTAACTTAGATACACAAGAACAGTGGGCAGGCTTGCTTAAACCTTTGCTCAGAAGTTATAGGCAAAAAACCCCCCGAAACTTATATGCCTGGGTGTGACTATCCACTGTGAACTGCCCAGTTGGGAAATTATGATTAAAAAATTTTTTTTATTGATTTTAGAGAGGAAGGGAGAAGGAAAGAGATAGAAACATCAATGGAGAGAAAGAATCATTGAAGGCTGCTTCCTACACGCCCTCTACTGGTGATTGAGCTCGCAACGCAGGCATGTGCCCTGACTGGGAATCGAACTGTGACCTCATGGTTCATAGGTTGATGCTCAACTACTGAGCCACACTGGCCAGGCAGACATTATCATTTATTACAGCACCTCCTTTTTGTCCACAAAAGAAAGAAGGAAGCATGGTGCATATGGGTAGGCAGAGAGGAAAAGCAAACAATAGAAACTGTGCCCGAAGAAGCCCAGATTTTGGCCTTATTAGACAAAGCCTTTAAGTGTTATATGTTAAAAGAGCTAAAATGCAAAACATGAAAACAAGGTCTCACCAAATACAGCAGTGGTTCTCAACCTGTGGGTCACGACCCCTTTGGGGGTCGAATGACCCTTTCACAGGGGTCGCCTAAGACCATCGGAAAACACATCTATAATTACATATTGTTTTTGTGATTAATCACTATGCTTGAATTATGTTCAATTTGTAACAATGAAATTGGGGGTCACCACAACATGAGGAACTGTATTAAAGGGTTGCGGCATTAGGAAGGTTGAAAACCACTGAAATACAGAATATCAATAAATAGAAATTAGAAAAAAGAACCAAACTAATTCTGGAGTTGAAAAGCACAGTAACTGAAATAAAAAATTCACTAGAGAGGCTCAACAGTAGACTTGGACAGGCAGATGAAAGGATCAGCAAACTAGAAATATGTCAATTGAGACTATCCAGTGTGAAAACCAGAGAGAAAAAAGAATGAAAACAAAAAAAAACCTCACAAAAAAACCCCAGAGCATTAGAGACAAGTGAGACACAATTGAACATACCAACATATGTCAATGGGAGTCACAGAAGGAGAGGAGAGGAAGGGGCAGAATGAAAAATAGAAGAAATAATAGTCAAAACCTTCCCAAATTTGATTTAGAAAACCAAAATCCAACAACAACCTATACATCCAAGAAACTCAATGAACCTAAAGTAGAATAATGAGTTCCATATCTGGATTCAACATAATCAAATGATCAAAAGACAAAGAGGGTAGGTAAAATGGGTGAAAGTGGTCAAAAAGGTAGAAACTCCCAGTTATAAACATGAGTTCATAAAATAAAGTACAGCATGGTGACTATAGTTAAAAATACTGCTTTGCAGCCCTAGCCAATTTGGCTCAGTGGAAAGAATGTTGGCCTGTGGACCAAAGGGTCCCGGATTCGATTTCTGTCAAGGGCACGTACCTTGGTTGCAGGCTCCTCCCTGGCCTGGGCCCTGGTTGGGGCTTGTGCAGGAGGCAATCAATGGATGTGTTTCTCTCACATCGATCGTTCTTTCCCTCCTTCTTCCACTCTCTCTAAAAATCAATGGAAAAATATCCTCAGGTGAGGATTAAAAAAAATATTATATCGCATATTTTAAAAAACATATTTTTAACTGATTTTAGAGATAGGAGGGGAGAGGGATAGAGAGACAGAAATATTGATGAGAGAGGAACATCAATCGGCTGCCTCCTGCGTGCTCCCTACTGAGGATTGAGCCAGTGACTTGGGAATGTGCCCTGACTGGGAATTGAACCCTGATCTTCGTTCATGGGTCAAACGCGTCCACTTAGCCACAGCGGCCGGGCTGTACTACATATCTTATAGTTGCTAAAGAGTAGATTTTAAAAGTTCTTATCACACAAAAAGCAACTGTAACTATGTGTGGTGATGAATGTTAACTATATTGATTGTGGTGATCATTTTACAATACAGTTGATCCTTGAACAATGTAAGTTTAAACGACCTGCATGGTTTGATTCCTGGTCAGGACATAAGCCCAGGTTGCGGGCTCAATCCCCAGTGGGGGGACATGCAGGAAGCAGCCAATCAATGATTCTCTCTCATCACTGATTTCTCTATCTCTCTGAAATCAATTAAAGAATATGTTTTTTAAAAAAGAGCACTGGTAAATACATAAGTAGGTTGAAAGCAAAAGGGTGGAAAAGGTATACCATGCAAACAGTAACCAAAAGAGCTGTTGTGGCTGTACTAGTATCAGGCATAAAAAAAATCTTAAGGTTAAAATTGTTACTAGCTGGAAATAACAAGGGTGGAGGGGAACATTATAAAATATATGATTAACCACTATATTTAAAACTATTACAAAATAATATTGAATGTATATAATAAATATTCAGTGTGCCTAAATAAACTAGCAATATAAACATTTTACAATGATAAAATAATTCATTTATTATAAAGTTAAAACCATTACAAACACACATGCATTTAACAATAGAGTCCTAAAATATATAAAGTAAAAACTGATAGAATAGAAAGGAGAAATACACAATTCAACAATAGTTTAATCCCTCATTTTTGATAACAGAACGATGGAAGATCAATAAAGAAACAAGACTCGAACAACAATATCAATCAATTAGACTTAACATATACAGAACACTTGACTAAAAATAACCCCCAAAACAAAACAAAACAGAATATTAGTACTCTTCTCAAGTGCACACAGAACATTCTCCAGGATAGACTATATATTAGGCCATAATATATTTTAAAAGCTTAGAAGCATGGAACAGACTGTAGAATCTCAGAGGGAAGGAGAGTGGGTGAGTGGGAAGAGATCAACCAAAGAACTTGTATGCATATAGGGATACGATCATTGGGGGCGGGGGGTGGAGGGAAATGAAACATATGTCATACTTTCAACAATAAAGGTTAAAAAAATAAGTTTAAAATCTTTTTCACCATAGTGAAATGGGACTAGAAACAAATAATAGAATACTGAAAAACTAAAAAATATGTGGAAATTACATAACACACTCTTAAACAACCAATGATTCAAAGAAGTCAGGGAGATTAGAAAGTAACCGGAGATGGCCCTGGCTGGTCCTCAGTGGTTAGAGCATCGGCCCATGCACTGAAAGGTCGTGGGTTCAATTCCCAGTCAAGGGCATGTACCTGGGTTTCAGGTTCCCCCATTGGCCCTGGTCAGGGCCTATGTGGGAGGCAACCATTCGATATGTCTCTCACATCAATGTTTCTCTCTCTCTCTCTCTCCCTCCCTTCCCTTCTCCTTCCCTCTTTTCCATTGAAAAGCAATGGAAAAATTATCCTCATGTGTGGATTAACAAAAAGCAAAAAAAAAAGAAAATACCTAGAGATGAATGAAAATGAAAACAACATACCAACACTTATGGATGCAATGAAAGTAGTGCTTATAGGAAAAGTTCTGTCTATAAACAACTATGTTGAAAAAGAAAAAAGACCTTGAATAATCTAACTTTTCACCTTAAGAAACTACAAAAAGAAGAGCAAAGTAAAGCCAAAACAAGCAGAAGGGAGAAAATAATAATAATGATTGGAGTGGAAATAGAAATACAGAAAAACAATAGAAAAAAATCAGAGCCAAAAGTTGGTTTTTGAGATAAACAAAATTGACAAATTTCAGCTAGGTTGACCAAGATAAAAAGAATGCTAACGTTACAAAACTCAGGAATCAAAGAGGACACATCACTAGTAATCTTTGAGAAGTTCTAAGGTAATAATATGTACAACATTATGCCAACAAGCTGGATAACTTAGGTGAAATGGACAAATTCCTAGAAAGATAAAGAAATGCTGCCCTGACCAGTTTGGCTCAGTGGCTAGAGCGTCGGCCTGTGGACTGAAGAATCCCAGGTTCGATTCCGGTCAAGAGCATGTACCTTGGTTGCGGGCACATCCCCAGTGGGGGGTGTGCAGGAGGCAGCTGATCGGTGTTTCTCATCGATGTTTCTAACTCTATCCCTCTCCCTTCCTCTCTATAAAAAATCAATAAAATATATATTAAAAAAAAGAAAGAAATGCTGACACTGACATGAGAAGGAATAGAACACCTGAATGGACCTATAGTAAGTAAGAACAATGAATAGTAATATTAAATTCCTATAAAGAAGAATCGAGAACCAGATGGCTTCATTGGTCCATTTTAACTAATGTTTAAAGAATTACTACCAATCCTTCAGAAAAGTCTTTCAGAGAGAATAGAAGAGATGAACACTTCCCAGCTCATTCTTTGAGGCCAGTGTTACTCTGATACCAAAACCAAAGGTATTTCAAGAAAACTAGAGATAAATATCTCTTAAGAATATAACACATATAACAAAAGCACTTTGGATTCCTCAATAATTTTTAGATTGTAAAGAGATTCCTAGACAAAAAGTTTGAGAACCACAGCACCATTATTCAATTCTAGGTTTTTCAAAACTTATTAACTTCTAAACTAACTAAGGACACTGAAGTTAAGGGTCATGTTTTGTGTGATACTTACTCTTTTGATACTTATTCTGTAAACTGTGTTGAGGTGAGTTGGTATGTGATTGTTCTACATGTCCTCAAGAAAAATGTGTGTTCTCTAAATTCTTGCAGAACTCTGTAAATGTCTCTTTAAAATAAATTATTTTTTATTGATTTCAGAGAGGACAGGAGAGGGAGCTAGAAACATCAATGATGAGAAAGAATCATTGATTGGCTGCCTCCTGCACACCTCCTATTGGGGACTGAGCCCAAAACCTGGGCATGTGCCCTGATTGGGAATCAAACTAGCAATCTCTTGGTGCATGGGACACTCAACCAACTGAGCACTATATATTAAAATCAGTAGGATACAATGTAAAAGCTGTGCTTTAAGGGAAATATACAGGCTTAAATATTTATATTAATAAAGAAAACAGCCTGGCTGGTGTGGCTCAGTGGTTGAGCATTGACCAGGAAGTCACGGTTTGATCCCCTGTGCTCTCCTGGCACTGTGAACACACTACTTCCGTTAAATCTTTCTGCACCATGTGAGCAGGGGTTTATGAGCCCATCTCCCCTCTGAACAGTGAACTTGTTTAGGGCAGAGGCGTCTACCTACGTGTCTGCTGGGTATGTGGTGAGTTTGCTGAGAGCACCAGCCTTCGTCCTAATAACCTCTGACAAATCTCAACCATCCTGCCCAATCTTGACATGTTTCAGGCCCCCATTCAAACTGACTTTTTTTTGGGAGGTGACAGTGTGTTTTTCGTTCCCTCAACTTTCTGTCCTTCCCTTTTCTGCCCTGTAGCCCATGTCCAGATTTGGGCTCCTTCTCTCTTGCCTGGACCAATTGCCTACCTGTAGTCTTTCTCC
Source organism: Myotis davidii (assembly GCF_000327345.1). Taxonomy (NCBI): domain Eukaryota; kingdom Metazoa; phylum Chordata; class Mammalia; order Chiroptera; family Vespertilionidae; genus Myotis; species Myotis davidii. The sequence continues at coordinate 6,615,769 of NW_006290031.1, read as the reverse complement.
ACACTGAGAACTTCTAAAGCATATTTCAATCTCGTCTCTCACAGACTAATACCCTTCCATGGTGCCTCACAGCCCTGGGGATTAGTCCAGACTCTCCGCTCTTCTACAATGAGGCGATCTGCTGACCACTATGCTCCCATCACCCACCACATAACTGCGCTCTTGGCACCACTGAACATGCTGTGGGTTCTCTCCAACCCGAGGATCCACTTCACTTAGGGAAAGCTCAACCCTGCACCGCACCTCCTCTACGCTCCTACTGCAACACGAACGCTAATCCTAGGCCATCACCCACACAGGTTCTCATGTATTTTCATCAGCTTTTAGCACAGGGTCTTGTACACAGTAGGCAGCTTCTGCTGGAAGGGAGAGTTTTCTTTCTATATATTTTATAAGGCATGATCTCTTGCCACAGCTCTTGGGTTGATACTAACCTTAAAGAGGTTTGGTGTTATTATCCTCTGACCTGCTTTAACTGTTCCCCAGCCCCCACCCACCCCCACAGCATCTTAGACATCTTTGTGGTGGCTCAGTGCCAGGTCTGTGGCCTTTGCTCAGATTGTCTGGGGCCTATCAGAACCCTCAGTGCTCCCCGGAGCCTTCACTCACCGTATTGAAGTACTCGACACCGGTGGCTTCAAATTCTCTCGCCACAGCTTGGGTTGTGGCCACGCAGGCTACAGGGTGGCCATTGCCAATGGACTTGCCCATGGTGACAATGTCAGGGACAAAGTCTTCCCCCTGCAGCTGGAAGGCCCAGAAGTGCTTGCCTACTCGGCCAAAGCCCACTTGAATCTCGTCTGCAACAAAGACCCCTCCAGCCTTGCGGATGTGCCTGTGGCAGAGGACAGAAGGCTGATGGCTGATGGGGGCGGCTGTGGTGAGAGGGATCAGAACAGGAGCTGGGAGGTCTTGGGACTCTGAATCCTGGCTCTGCCAACAGTAAGGTTGGGGCCTTGGGCAGATGGCTGGCCTTCTAGGGGCCATTATTTTTTCAGGGGCTTTGAAAACTCTGGCAAACAGGTGAGACGGAGGTTGTCTTTTGGAACAAAGGTTGGGAAACCGCATTACAGCCCTGGCCTCCCTGGAGCTGCCCCTCCTTACTCTGCCACTTCCGGGAAGTAGCCAGCAGGGGGAACGATCTGCCCGCCCACACTGGGCAGAGACTCAGCGAAGAATGCGGCAATCTGTGGACAAGACGAGATGTCAGAACACTGACCTGGAGGTGCTGAGAGGCAAACTGAGAGTCCTGCTGATGCTGGCTCAGGGCTGGCTCCACGCAGGATGAGTTACCATCACTGTTGCACCCCTAGTTCAGGCTCCTTATCACATCTGAATGTCTGAGACTCTGTTTTCTTTCAGGCCTCAAATCAATTCTTACAACCTGGATGCCTCAGAAAAAATCCACTGATTTCTCCCCCACAAGCCTGTTTCTCCCCTGCCCCCATCTGGTGACTCCCAACTCTCCCATCTGCCCCATCCCTGATCCAGCCTCCTCCTTCATCCATTAGCACAGCCTGACTTGCCCTGTATCATCTCTGCTCCCACTCCTTGCCATCCACCTGGACACTTCTGCCAGTTTCTGCCTTGGCTTCCTGCCAGTGTCTTCAAACTGGATGCCTCTTCTAGTGCATCCTCCAACTGGCCACCAGGGTGATGCCTCAACTCAGACACTGAGTTCATCTTGTTTAAAACCCTTTAATGACCCCTTCTGCCTACAGTAATGACTTCCAAACTATGTTCTGCCTTAGAGCTTCTTTAGAAGCTCCAGCCGGATGAGGGAAAGGTCAATGGGGTAGAAAACCGGCCCCCCACCCCTGCTGCCACCAGAGCAACCTCTTTTCTGGTTTTATATAAGGAGATGTAGAGCATCTGAAACACACAGGCCAGGCTTCCCAGATCTGGCTCTGCCAACCTTTCTGGCCTTGTAGCCTGCTTGTCTCAGCTCATGTTACTGAAATCAGGCAGCACCTTCTCAAAGGACTCTCCTTTACAATCAAAACCAGCCCAGCCTGGGCCCCAGGACTCCCAGCACGCCCAGGACACATCTCTGGTCCGGAGTCTCACCGGGTTCCCCGTATCTAGCACCAGCTGGCGACAGAGGAAGTGATATTCACTATTGGCTGGGCTAGACCCATGTAAATACAATTACCTGCCTGCCCTGCTCCTGTGCACTGCTGACCACACGTTTCACCTCACTGGCATAGGCCTGAGCCGGATTGGGGTGGTCCTCCCGGTAGAGGCCCCGGTATGTGTCTGGGAGAGGTGCCTGTGGGGAGTGACAACGCCGTGTCATATAGGCTCGGGGTGGTCACCGACCTGTTGCCCCCTTGGGCCGTGCGTACCACATGGACCCACTCCTTCTGGCCATCCAGGTCCCGGAACTTGTAGGGGCTGATGTCAATCAGGGAGCTCAGGTGACCGTGATAAGCACTGGGGGGGAGAAGGGAGGGTGGGCTCAGGCCCAGGTGGCGCGAGTCTCTGGCCTGTCTTTGACAAGCATCTACCCTCCTCAGGAGACATACCTTTCTGCCATAGCCCCCGAGGCCTAGGGCTGGGGATGAGCACAGGCTGTGGGGTCAGTAAGACTTCCTGTGAGGCGGCTTCCTGGCCGTGTAACAGGGCTAATCACTTAGGCTCTCTGGGTCAGTTCTCTCCTCTGTACAGTGGCTTCTCCTCAGGGTTGTAATGACCTTGGATGTGCTAAGGCGCTGACCCTGGGCTTGGGCCTTGTGCAGCGCATACTCACTACATGGGAGCCCCTGTCGGGCCAGTTTTAATACCTCAAATGTGGGGCCAACTCTTAACCCCTCACAAAGATTTCTCAGTTCCCCAGAAGCTGCCCTAGAAGAGACCAGGGAAAAAAGCCCCCCTGGCGTGTGTTGGGGAGTCTCTGCAGCGATGGTCCCTCATCCTTCCTGCCCAAGGCACCCAAAGTTAGAGTCTCATTGATCCCCAACAAGTGGTGGGCCCAAGCTTCTGGGAACGGCACTTACTGGTCTAATACCACCACGTCCCAGTGTCCTGTGTACTGGCGGGCCAGCCTCAGGGCTAGGTCATTGGCCTCCGACCTACAACAGAAAAGGTGGGCACGGCTCAGACAGCTAAGGGCTTTCCCTCCTGGGGGCCTGCTTCCTACAGGGAAACCCAGAGGAAGGTGGTGCTCTGCCAGCAGCAAGAAGATTCTTGGGACACCATTCATTAGTCATTAGGTACAAATTCATCAAATGCCTTCCTTCTGTGTGCTAAGACCAGGGGCAAAAACAGTGAAACAGACAGACCCTAACGCTCCTGGAACTTACATTCTAGTATGTGTCACGAAAGCAAAAAAAACCAAACCACACACACACACACACACACACCACACACACAAAACCCCCAAAACCCAAAAACACCAAAGAAAGAAAGAATGCTCACTTGATAAGTGCCTCAAGAGGACCAGATGGGACCCTATTTAGATAAGGGGGTGCTATGGGCTGAAGTATGTGTTCCACAAAATTCATATGTTGAAGTCCTCAGAATGTGGCAGCATTTGGAGATAGGGCCTTTAAATAGACGATTACATTAAAATAAGGCCATTAGGGAGGGCCCTTATCCAACCTGAGTGAAGTCCTTCTAAGAGGAAATTTGTACATAGAGATACCAGGGGCTCATGTACACAGAGGAAAGACCATATGAAGACAGATGGCCACCTGCAAACCAAGGAGAGAGGCCTTAAAGAAACCAAACCTGCCGACACCTTGATCTTGGATCTGGCATCCAGAACAGTGAGAGAACAAATGGCCCCCGGTCTGGGGCGGCCTGAGCTGACTAAGACGGGGTCAGGAAGGACTCTACGAGGAGGCAATATCTGCACTAAAGCCTCGGGGAAGTTTCCAGGCACAGCAAGCAGCACTGAAGAGTTTTAATCAGAGAAGAGACATGATTCAGCTTTCATTTCGGGAGGAAGCCTCTGGCTGTGTGTGTCCGATGGAGTAGAAGGAAGTGAAAGTGGAAGCAAATCCCCTGACCTTGCCAGGTTTAGCATGTGGCCCCTTGCCTATCCACAGTAGTCATAAATTAAAATAAAAAGAACACACTATTTCAATGAAAAAAAAAAGTGGAAGTGAGGAGCCTGAGGAGGAGGACACGCAAGTGAGGGTAGTAGTGGCCACGAAGATAAAGGGAAGTGGATGGAGCCATCCTGGAGGGAGGTGAGGCAGGACTGATGCAGGACTGAGAGGAGGGTTTCTGCCTTGAACAGAGATGCAGATGGCTCTGCCATTTACTAGGCAAGACAGGGTGCGGGTGGTAGTGAGGGCATGTCCTCGTGGGAAGGTCTGGGGTCAGTGCCTAGGAAAGTAAGGGAGAGCTGGGGCCATGGTCCCACTCCGGGTGTTGGCAGAAGACAATCATGTTCTTACTGTCTTTTCGACACGTGAAGCTGATGTTCAAGAAGTCAAGGGGGTGGTTAGAACCATGAGGCTGGAACACATGGGAAGCATCTGGGCTTGAGAGACGAGTTTGGGAGTAACCAGCACCTGGCTGCTAGGTAATCCCATGGGAACAGAAGAGCTCATGAGGGAGAGGTCCAGAGAGGACCTGCCCTGGGGCACAGAGAGGACCTGGCAGAGGAGACAGGAGAAGCAGCCAGAAGCAGGGAGTGAGGAGTGCACAGGGTCCTGGAAGCTAGACCAGAAGCATTTCTAGAGAGAGTGATAACTGTCAGTATTGCTGAGAGAGTAAGACAAAGGCGGCAGAGAGACCACTGGATTTGGCAGCATGGAGGTCGCTGGAACCCACAGAGTAAATCTGGTGGAGTAAGCGAGCAAACTTCCCTTCCTCCGCTGCCAAGGCAGCTCCCACTCCTGGCCAGCTCCCTGCGCTTCCTAGAGAGGCTCCAGTTACGGCTTCCATTCCCTGTGCAGGCGGCTCTGGGCAAGCTAGTTTCATTTAAACTGCTGCTTCCACACACACACACACACACACATCCAAATCCTTTCCTCCAGCGTAAACATGAATTTTCACATTTATTTGATCATATATAGAATTGTAATTTATATTTTATCTTAAGGAATGTTTATTATATAAAAATGTATATCCACTCATGTATTTTTCTTACAATTCTGAAGAACTGAAAAGTATTTAAAAAAATAAACTGTTTCCTTATCTATAAAATCAAGATGTAAATTCCACTTCCTAGAAATTATTGGAGGGGACTGATAAACATACTATGTAAGTGGCAATGATAATGATAATAATACTTACTATAATCTAAGTGCCTCACCTATGATTTGTTGGAATGTTTGCTCCCAGGATGCTGGTTCTATGTACATGTCATCACCTGCCACTTCTAGTGTGAGCTGCCATCACCTGTCACCTGGCTGCTGAAATGGCACTTAATGGTGTCCATTTTCGCTCTCCACCAGCCCTGATGACATCACCTGCCTGATCAAAATCCTCTGACTTCCCATGCTCTTAGGATAAAAACAGATTCTTTATTTGGCTGATAAGGTCCAGGATGATGGGCCCTGTCTCCCTCCCCAGTGCCTGCTCACACCTTCTCCTCTCCCTCACTGGCTGCCTTATAGTTCCTCCAGTGTGCTGGGGTCCCATGACTCTTCTGCTGCAGAGCCTTTGCACAGGCTGTTCTGTGTGGTAATCAACTTATGATGGGGCTGGCAGCACCCTTCCTCCTCATCTACTCATCTCCTAGTCAGCTCTTAGTCTAATCACTTCTTCAGGGAAGCCTTTCCTTTTCCTCTCAGAGCAGGCCAGGTCTGCTTCTATACCTCATTATATCCTACTAGAGGCCTGGTGCACGAAATTTGTGCATGGGTAGGGCCCCTAGGCCTGGCTGGCAATCAGGGCCGATTGGGCCTTCCGGCTTTTGGCCAGGGTCTTCTTCCTTTGTTCTGCACCAACCCCTGGTGGTCAGCGCACATTATAGTGAGCAATCGAATTCCTGGTCTCCTGGCTGAACTTAGCATATTAGCCTTTTATATATATAGATACTTTTCCTCCAGGCAATGACCCCTCTTGGTAATTTTGTATTTCTTTAAAGAATTATTTGATGTTTTTGCTTCTTATTGAGCAAGCAGGGATTGAACACTGTGCCTGTGTTTTCCTAAGGAAGGAATAAAGGAACACATTACCTTGGTAAATCCTAACTGGGATCCTGGAAGGGAGGTAATGGCACCTCTTACTAAGAGACCAGAACACTGGGTTGACAGAGTAAGCACAGGGTCTACAGCTGGGAAGTCTGGCACCTGCACACTGGGGGCTACCTCCTCTGGTGCACACTCGGTCGGCCACACTATGCTGCCCACCGGTGAGCAACTCTCTTCATCTTGCTAGGGGGCAGCTCAGTGCACTTACCCAGAATTCAGGAAATAAAACACACAGAGTTCCTCTGGCAGGGTCTCCGACAGCCTTTGTGCGAAATCCACGATGTTGTCGTGCAGGTATCGGCTGTTGGTGTTGAGCACCTGGTTCTGTTCATGTGCTGCTTGGACCACGAGAGGGTGGCAGTGCCCAACTGGAAGAGGGCCACCTCCATCACACAGCTGACTCTGCTCATCCTGTCCTTCCAGCCCTCCCCAGCCCCAATCTGTAAACCCAGTCAGGGAAGACACAGTATTGGAGGAAGAGGTGGAGAGGAAAGAGGGGAGCCTGAAGGCAGAGGCAGGAGACACATGCCCATTCTGGAAAGGGAGACTGAGGAAGGATTCTGGTGGAAACCCTATTTAGAAACCCACGTCTTTGGTGGGAGGTGGTTTGCTATATGGAGGGGGATGGGAGTGTCTGCCCGTGGGCTTGACCTCATCAGTCAGAGGGGGCTGGAGGTAATAACCACCAAAGGCCAAAGATGATGCTAACGGCAAACATGTGTTGGGAGCTCGCCAGGTGCCAGGCATACACAAAGCAAATTACAAGAATTAACTCAGTTAATCCTCCAAAACACTCTCAGGTGGATGCTTGGCATTATCATGTCTATTTTGCAGATGAGGAACCGAGGTTAAGAAACTTGCCTAAGATTACCAAGTTAATAAGTGAAGAACAGGGTATAAACCCAGGCGTTAGAGCCTTTACTTTATTAACTTCCAAGGTGCCTGCTCAGTCAGACTCGCTTTCCTCCCATGGGCTCTGGCAGCCTCATCTGGATAACTGAATTCCTACTTCAGTTTTCTCCCCAGGACCTAAGAGGGTCACTGGGGCTGAAGCCTTGCCATGACCCTCAGCACTTGGCCAGGGGAGACCACTGCTGGTCGTGGCTGGACTGGCTGCTGCTCTCTCAGCTTGTCATCAGTCCCAAGTGGAACTGGACTCCCAGACAAGGGTCTCTGACTACTGCCTGGTTTAGCCCAGCTCCTACTTGGAAACTTCTACAGCCACACCAGAAAGATTGGGCCCGTCTGCTCAGCTCAACCCCCGTTCTCCACCCCTCTCTGCACCTCAGGATCACGCCTGGACCAGGTTCACCGCCTGGGCCTCCTCTCCGGCCCAGCCAGCCGGAGTGATGGTACTGACCGTGAGCCACATTGTTGATGCAATCGATGTATTCTGCTCCCTGTTCATCATACATGTACTGCCCTTGGCCCCGGACAATCTTAATAGGATCCTCAGGAAAAAAGAGTCTGCAGGAAGAGCTGTGAAGACGGGCAGAAAAAGTGGACAGCCATGTCTGAAGCCTGAAGGGAGAATCCCCCAGCCCAGCCGCCCCCCCCCTTCCAGTTTCTGGAAAGGGCAAGGAAAGCTTGAAGGGCACCGTGTTGCTTCCCTGCCTCCAGTTCCCCCACATAGGCGAGGA
>NW_006290031.1:6607560-6607890 GCF_000327345.1 Myotis davidii | reverse complement strand
GTGGAGGTGGAAGCAGGTGCTAAAACTTAAGTTGTTTCTTAAGTCCTGTTAAAGTTATGTGGCCTCATTCATTTCCGCCTGTGTCCACATCACCAATCTGTGTCCTCGGATCCCGGGAAAAGGTGGCCGCCCCAGACCCTTAGGGCTCCCCAAGGCAGTGTTTCTTTGCTGGGATGGGTGTGAGGGAGGCACCCCCACCCTCAACGGCTGTCAGTGCAGTTACCCTGCTGCCCTGTGGCCGCCAACTCCAGGCCCCGCCAGAGGCTGCCTCGCGCCCACGTCCCGGCAAGAGGCCCCGCACAGGCTCCCTCCGCTGCCATGAACCGCCTC
>NW_006290031.1:6590852-6607318 GCF_000327345.1 Myotis davidii | reverse complement strand
CCTCCCCGCCCGTGGCCCCGCCCCTCCCCGCTGCGGCACCGCCCCCTCCCGAGGCCCGTTTCAGGTTGGTAAAATCTTTCGGGAACGAGCCTGGCAGGCTTCCTAGAGCCAAGTCATCCCGTGGAAACCGCCGCGCGGGAGCGGTCCGCAGGTGCGTTCGCCGCTGCTCCCCTAGTGGGATCGGGCCCCGGACTCAGTCACTGAGTCGCCTTCCCGGTGCATAAAGTGGGACGCGCCGCGTTTGCTGGGACTCCAGGCCGGTGACCGCGAGCGGTGTCCGTGCTAATGGAGTCATCAAGTGCTTAGGCAGGAGGGGCGTTGGGAGGACTCCTGAGCCTCATAGTGAGCACGTGGCCAGGAAACCGAGACCCGGGACGGGAAAGGACTTTGCTCTCAGACACAGCACGTGTGCAGCGCAGGCTGGACTCCAGCGCAGGCCGGCCTGACTCCCAGCCCTGGGGGTGAGGGGTGGAAAGCTGGCAGCCCTGGGGGTGAGGGATGGAAAGCTGGCAGCCCTGGGGGTGAGGGGTGGAAAGCTGGCTTAGCAGAGAGATGTCCCCTCCTGCCTGGATGAACCCTGGAACAAGGGATCACAGCCCTCTGCTTTGCTCCCTCAACGCTGATTCCTTGATTTCTTCCCCATAAAAATGTAAAATGTTTATTAGAGCATTTATTAAAGAACATTTGGGGTTTCTTTTTCCTTTTTATTGTGGAAACATATACATAACATAAAATTTACCATTTTAACCGTTTTTAAGTGTATAATTAAGTGGCATTCAGTACGTTCACTTTGTGCAACCACCATCCACCTCCTTAACTTCTCATCTAAACTGGATAGAGTTTCTTACTTTTAATTGTAAAGCTGAATTGAACCTTATGTATGATTGAAAACAAAATTCCTCCCAAATTAACCAAAAATTCTTCCCACATATAGGGGAGGGGGATTTGACCCTCAGAAAAGTACAGGCCACAGGCAACAGTTCTGGGGCTCATCTTTGGCTTTGTCTTGAGCCCAAATACGAGCCTGTCTTGTGCCCAGGGCAGCTCAGAGGAGGTAGGTTGGCTCAGAGCTTTTTCAGTCTCAGGGTTGAGGGTGAGAATCCTGCAGCCAGTCCCAGCCCTCGTCTCACTCACTCTCCAGACGTTCAGGGTCAGGTGGCAAATCAGTTGGAGGTCAAGCTAGGCCTCCCACCTGGGCCATTTCCTGGGCCAAGGGGCAGGTCATCACCAGGAAGCCTTTCCTTCCAGCTCAGAAAAGCTCACTCATTTCTGCCTCTGGCCCCAGGCTAAGCACTCCTCTATCCATTATCTCATGCTCAGCCTTCTGGGGGCCATTGGAGGCCAAGAGGGCAGGGAATGGGAGGAAGTGGCTTAGTCAAAATTTGAACCTAGGGCATGGTGTTTCTCAATGCAGGCAGCACTGGCATTCTCATTGAGATGATTCATCATGCGACGGGACTGTACATGCCTTTCAGATGTTTGATATCCCTAGCCCTGCCCACTGAATCTGAGGAGTATCTCCCAGTCATTGTGACACCCAAAACTAGCCCATGTCGTATCCTAGGGATCAGGAGGAGGGAGACCCTACTCCTCTCATGGGGTAGGAATTTTTGTGGTTAGTTTAGCTGCCATGGCACACAGTGGGGCTCAATAAATGTGCTTCCCTTTCTTCTGGAAGGGGGTAGTTCTTGTCAGGGAGATGTGAGACCCTTGGTCCTGGATGCTCTGCTGTGAGGCAGGGTGCTCGCCCATGTCTCATCTGGGACCTTGAGCAAGTCATTTACTCTTCTCCAGCCTCCTGTCCCCACTCCAAGCTCTTGGAGCAATCTGTACCCTCTAAAACAGGGGTGGGCAAACTTTTTGACTTGAGGGCCACAATGGGTTCTTAAACTGGACCGGAGGGCCGGAACAAAAGCATGGATGGAGTGTTTGTGTGAACTAATATAAATTCAAAGTAAACATCATTACATAAAAGGGTACGGTCTTTTTTTTCAATAGTTTTATTCATTTCAAGTTTGCCCACGGCTGCTCTAAATAAAATGAGAAGTTTGCAGACCTGAGGATACACTGTGAGGCCACAAGGGGGCAGCAGTGGGCCATAATGACCTTGCCCTACCCAAAGGAGCAGGAAAGGGACCTCACCTCCTCTGGTGCCTGAGGAAGGGGCCACATGTGGCTTCTAAGAGGATCTGCCCACCAATCCCCCAGCAGCATGGCGCTGCCTAGCAGACTCTGGGCCCTGACAAGCAATTTCAGAAAGACAATCCTGGTTGTTTATCCCTGGGCAGAGGGCTACTCCCTCAGAGCATGTTTCCCCACATGTAACATGGAAATAGTGACATGAGTCACATAGACTCCCTCCTTCGCAAGTGGGGGACCCATGAGGTACCTGAGTGGAGGGCGGAGTGAATTTACAAACTGTAGAGTGCAGTAGATTTGTGAGGTTATGCTGGAATGCCCAAGGACACTTGGACAGCTTGTGATGTCCATCAGTCATCACAGCCCCACTGCGTTTCTCTTCCTTTTCACTCCTGGCTTCCCCAGTGACCAAGACGACTGGCTGAGCAGTGGGCCTGCCACTTATCACTAGCAATTGAGGGAGACAGAGGTGAGGACCTGACACATTCCTCCTCCTCAGCTGGTATAGGGCTGGGCCTCTTCTGCTCAGTGAGTAGGCCACATAGTAGGGGCCAGGGGGACTACTCAAACCATGGCCCTCCTTAGGCCCCAGTCCTTGGAGAAGGCCTAAGATGCTGTCATGCAGGCCTTGTCTACTAGTATAATACCTTGGATGTGCTTGGTTTTGTCATCTGTGAAATGGGCATATTTGCTGGGTCCCTCTCTCAGGGTTGTTATAAGGACCAGCTGGAATAAACGATGTAGAAATGCTTTGCAAGACGATGGCCCTTGCTTGGTCTTGGAGTGGGGAAGAGGGAGAGAGAACTCAGACTCATGGGAGCTGCCAGGTGCCTGCGCTGCCCTGGGTTCTTGTATCCCATGCAGTTGGTCCTCATTAACCACCGTCGGAGTGTAGGCATCACTGTCCCTTCTTGTAGATGAGGTGGCGGGTTGGATTTTCTGAGAGGGCTGCAACAAGAGCTACCTCACATTTCCTCCTTAAAATAGGATGTTGACACTTTTCCCTTGAAAACTTTGCCACTGATTGTGGCAGGAGGCGACACCGTGTGACTTCTGAGGCTTGGCCATAAAAGGTGACACAGCTTCCACCTGGTTCCCCATGGAACACTCACTCCTGGAATTCAGCACGAGGAGCCAGACCACGAGGGATAGGTGTTCTGCCACCTGACCTCCCAGCTGACAGCCAGCATCAACCACCAGGTGTGGGAGAGCTTGAGCCACAACCACCCCGCTGAGCCCATTAACCCCAGAACCGAGAGAGAGGAATATAAAGGATCATTGTTTTAAGGCAACAAGTTTTGGGGTGACTTTCCATGTAGCAGTCACTGGTCACTGGCTCAGGGATGTGACTGTCCAGAAGGCTCGGCTGGTACGTGGCAGGACTAGGCCTTGTGTCTGTGTCTTCCAAACTTAACCCCATGACCCTGAGCTACTTCCTCTGGTGTCTGGGGTGAGTTTCTCTGGTTTCTGTCCCTCCCCACTTTGCAATGGCCAGGCTGAAACCTTAGCCAGAGGTGCCGGAGGGGCAGTCTGCAAGGACAGGCTCAACCAGACACAAATTCATGGTTTATTACACACAGCAATACCTATCTACACAGAGAGGGGAGGCAAGTCGCTGGGCCAGAGCTGGTGGCTGGGACCTTTGTCACAGGCGGGGAAGCCTTTCCTTCGAGCGTGATGCTCAGGTCGCAGGCCCCCTGCTCGGACCAGCTGGGAACCACCCGGGATTCTCTTCATCTGTACAGTTCACCCGGAAGACCACTTTCGGCTAGCGGACAAGAGTGCTCCCGGGTGGGAGACGGGCCAGTGAGACCCAAGCTCTGAGCTAGAGGCCCATCTCCTCCAGCGGCAAAGTCTCATCACACCCCTGTTCTGGGGTGGGGGCACAGACAGGAAGCAGCAGTCATCCAGCATGGGCCTTGCCATCCTCCACACTTGGTCACCATGGGGCTCCCTGCAGGTGGGTCCATGTGGTGGTGATCACAGTGCTTGGCCTATACTCCCGGCCAGAGGACATGTGTTCTCAAACAGGCTGGCTTCCCGAGGCCTAATGAACTTGGTGAGAGCTAGACCGGCCTGGGGTGCTTTCTACAGCTCCCAGTACCCAGCTGCAAGTGCTGGGTGGGAGGCTTGTCCTTCCTGGTGAACCCAGGGTCCGGGAGGGTGAGCAGCTGGCTCTGGCTGAAGAGGCTGGAGCAGCTGCAGGGCTGTCCATGCCCCAGGTGCCCCCCCGGGGCTCTGGACCTTCAAGGGACAGGCTCTTGTAGGGCAGCTGGGCAGCCAGACGCTCTGCTAATCAGGTGACTGAAGGCCCAACCCGGCATCTTTGCAACTTCGTCTGAGCCAGGCACCAAATCCTACGGTTGCCCCTCAAGTACACAATTCCCTGATTGGCCTGTCCACGTTCCTGCCAGCTTCACATGCTGATTGTTCTGGGGCTGGGCCGGGCACATTCTCAAAGGTTAAAGGCCACAGGCAGTGCATCCCATGAAAAAAAATCAATATATTACTGTTTTATTTTTACAAAAATTAAAAATGTCCACATGGATCTGTACAGGCAGTGAGCTGGGTTCTGATCACTGGAAAAGGAGAGAAAGACTGAGGTGAGGAGGGGCCATGAGGCCCCTGGGGCCCTCCCAGGTCTGGACCTCATCCATCCTGCCCATTTCCCCAGGAACAGGCAGGCCCTCCTCCCCTAGTCCCGGGCTCGTGGCTTCCACCCCTCTCAGGGGGGCAGTCTGGACCAAGTCCCATGGGGCGCTGATGGCTTTGCACTGGCTGGGCCAGATACTGAGTGAGCCCCATGCAGCCAAGAGTGGGCTGTGCATAATCACCCAGGATTATGGCCCCAAACCTCAGGTCACACTAGCTTGTGACAGGGAAACCTGGCCATTCAGTCACTGTAGGGAGCTGCAGAGGCCCACCTCCAGGCCCCTCTTGTCTCCGTACCTTATGCCAGCAGCCAGGCACGGGCAGCCCGTCGGTGCCCTGGAAAGGAAGAAGGTTTCAGTGCTGGGGGCAAGGGCTGGTCAGCTTTCCACCCTGGCACACTCTTGCCCGGGTGAAGGGATGACAGCCCAGGGAGCTGCCATGTGAGGTTGCTGGAGCCCATTGAAACAGGACCCGAATGCCTGCCTGGTCCATCCAGGCGACCCAGGCACGGGACAGACCACTCCTCACTGCACTTGTCCTGAGTGCATCTCCTGGGGCTTTGTTGGGACACCTGTGCTGGTGGGAGAACCGGGAGGACCCTAGAGTACTGGGCTCATGTTGTACATCTGCTGATAATGGGGGGAGGGGGGTTACCTAATGGCCATGACCTGGTGGCCATGACAGTGGCTTTAGACCCTCACCCCGAGGGCCTGAGAGTTCTCAGGAGTTGAGGAGGATATGGACAGTTCAGGAAGTGGGATCCCCCTCTCTGTGGCCCATCCTGGTCTCTGTGTCTGGATCTGAGCCACGGGGTCAGGAGGAGGCCAGCAAGGTGAAACCTGGGCAGGGGGTTGTCTGGAAGCATCAGCCATTACTGCTCAGCAATCAGACACAAGTGGGGGGTCGTGGGAGATGGTCCTTAAGCGGCCTGGAAGATGGGGGACTGGAGAGGGACAGAGGCTGATCCTCTAGTCCCTGGGGGACCCTTGGGCAAAGACACTTCACTCTGTCCAAGGCACACTGACGTGCATTAGCAGGGGCGCAGGCTGGGGCCTGAGGGTGGTGGGGAGGAGGCAGGCAGGATGGGGAAGGGGGGCAGATGCCAGCACAGCACACACACACAGCAGGCCAGACCATGTACCGCAGGGCAGGGCCCGCTGCCCCTTGCCAGGCCCTTCAAGCCCGGTGCCCCTCGCTTGCCTCCGCATTTAGGATTTTCCTGTTTCAAAGACAAAGACTTCATGACTTGGAAGGAAGTCTCGGCCCAGGGGCTAGATCTGCAGGGCCACCCTGTTCCCTGCTGCCCTCGGTACTTTTTGCAGGTGCTCACTGCTCAGATTTTCATGTCTTTTTCTCATTGCCTCTTCAAAGCCATCTGAGGGTGGGATAGTCTGAGGGTGGGACAGCACCCCCGCTGTACGGATGAGGAGACTGAGGAACAGGGGGCTAAGTGACTCAGTCAAGGTCAGAGGACTGGGCCTCTGGGGTCCCAGGCCCTGACCTTCTTTTGGTAGGTGGCCTCTCCCCATGCCCCTGGCAAGGGGGGCCAGGTATGAATATCTGGCCAGGTTTAGGATGGAAACTCAGCTGTTTCATTTTCCCTGTCTTTTCTGAGCTCCACTGAAATAGTCTGACATGTAACCTCTGCCGACTTCTAGAAAAAGGAAACTGAATTTCGGTTATTTTAGGCCCTGGGTCGGATGGGCCATCAGGGGCTGTGGTGACACAGCAGGAAAGGAGGAGGCTGTGGGAGCAGGGAAGGGAGGGGAGGGGCTGAGGGACAGCCTGGGGCCACCCCGGCAGAAAAGCCTTCTCCGGAGTGGGACAGATACCCAGAGAGGTAAGCGCGGTCCCACCCTTCTCTATGGACAAGTGGAGTAAAGAGGGGCAGTGACGCTGGAAACAGACTCTGCCCCCCGCGGGGTCTCCCTTCCTGTAGAGGGGATGGGTCGCAAGCTGCACCCATGGTGGGGTCAGTGCTAGAGCAGGAGGGCCCTCTGGGACGGGAGGGACAGTGATGGTGGCCCTGGCAGTGGAGGCAAAGACGATATGAAGATGCTGCAGGAGGCAGCAAAGACCTTGGCTGGGGCTCCCTCCTGCTCTGACACGTACCACGGGGCATGGCTGGTCCAGTCCTGGCGGTCCCGGCTCGCCCTTCTGGCCCTTCACTCCTTTCCGGCCGGGGATGCCTCGCTCCCCCTGCACAAGAAGGGAGACGGGGTATGGCCATGGCTGCCATGCCCAAGATGCCTCCAGCACCTCTGAGAGATGGGCCTAAAGCTGGCAGCCACCCTGCCCTGCTGCCCCCATCCCAGCCTCCACCCGCTCACCCGCCTCTCTCTGCCTGCTTCTTGCCTCCCATGTCCTATCCGCCTCTTCCCTCCTCTTCACCTGCCTCCCTCCTTCTGTCCTCTTGCCCCATCTCGTCTCCAGCTGCCCCTATTTTCTCCCCGCCTACCCTACCTTCTCTCCACGTTCGCTCCGGTCGCCTTTCTCTCCTCGGGGTCCAGGGAAACCCTGACAAGGGGATTAAAGGTTAAACCTGAACATGAGGTTTGAGGTTTTCCTCTCTTATCTGTCCCTCTCTGCCCCTCCCTCCATATTCGTGGTACCAACTGGCCCAGTCCCAACTCCTAGGCAGGCTGAGGTAGGGACATGCGTGCCTTGAGGACACAGCACTGCTTCCTCTGAAGTAGAACCCTGTCGGAGTCTGTGCATGGAAGCCCCAGCAGTTTGCCAGGTCGAACAGGTGGGTGTGGCTTTGAGATGACACCTGAGCTCTAGGCCTCCCAGAAGGCAGCTGTGGCCATGGAGTCTTTAGCTCTGCCCTGACGACCTCCCTGAGTCCAGATGTCTTCTTCTCCTGACCCTTTTTATGATGGAACAAGCCCCGCCCAGTCAGAAACTCAGGTTAGAGTTCTTCCTTTTCCTTGTCTGCGGTTGTTCTTCAATGTGACACCTCCTAAAGTCTAGGGCAGACACCATAAGCCTCACAGCCCTGTATCTGGTCACCGTTTCCCTTCTAAGAGCGACTTGATTTCCCTGGGAACCCCCTCCTTTCTCATACTTCATTGATTTCACTCCTAGCTCCAGGATGGAGCATGTGATCAGGCTGGCCAATGAGGGCCAGGTGATATTTCAGCATTGACCCAGTCGATGAGACATTTTCTAAAAGAGAGTGAGCCCAACTGGCACAGCGCAGTGGCTGAGCATCCAATCGAACCAGGAGGTTGAGGTTCGATTCCAGGTCAGGGCATATGCCCAGGTTGTGGGCTCCGTCCCCATTGGGGGCGTGCAGCAGGCAGCCTACCAGTGATCCTCTCCTGTCATTGATCTGTGTTCTCTCTCTCTCCCTCTCCCTTCCTCCCTGAAATCAATAAAATATATTAAAAGAAAGAAGAGAGAGATAAATAGTCTTTCTCCAGAGTTCGGGCCTGGAGAGGTGCAGGTCTGGAGCTGTTGGCTCCATCTCACCATGATGCCCACACAGAGGAATCACATACAAGAGATGCTGAGAGGTTGTGTTGTGTTGACACGCTTGAGCCCTGGATCCATGTGCTGTACTTCTGGATTTTTCAGTTATGAGTCAGTTTAAACCAGCTTAAATTGTGTTTTCTGTCTCTTGCAACCAACAGACACTTGATCCAATCAACCTTGGACTAATACTTCCCCTCCTCTCCTTCCCACAATACTTCCTTAGCAGAAGCCTCATCGTTTCTCACCAGGATATTGCAACAGGCTCCTTACTGCTCTCCCCACTTCCGGCTCCAATGTATCACCCACATGTCATCTATTCACCCATCCATCCACCCATCCAAAAGGCACCTACTCTGGGCTGTGCATCGGACTTGGCACTGGGAACGTAGGGGACACCAGGCAGCTGTAGTCCCAGCCCTGGGAAAGGGGGTTACCAAGCCAACCAGATCCTGCTACTGTACGTGCAGCATGAGGGCAAAAGCTACACACAGGAGGACCTGATCACAGTGAGCGGTGAGATACTTACATCTAGCCCTGGCTCCCCGGGTCTGCCCTGAGGAGAGACAAAGAGAAGGTGTGAGGGAGCATAGCTGCTGGGACTTTCAGCCCTGTAAGTTGTCCACAAGCCTGCACTCTGGCCCTGAAGTGCAGGGGTTGAACCCCCAGGGCCGAGTGACACCACAGTCTGCAGCCTTAGGTGGGGGGGGAGGGGCATTAAAAAATTGTGGTTACCTTCTCTCCCTTGGTTCCTGGCAGCCCAATAAGGCCTAGTGGACCAGCTGGCCCCTGGATGAAAAAGGAATGAATTAAGAGGCATGATGGTTACAGGAATTAGCACCTCTAACCACAAACAAGGCTCATGACACTCACAGGCAGGCCGCTGGGGCCTCTCTCCCCGGACTCGCCCTTCTCTCCCTTTGCTCCATCCAAGCCCTGGAAGTGAAGGGTGACACAGTCAGGGGAAAGGGTCAGACAGATGGAAGGCCAGGAAATCTTTGGGCCTGTGGGGGCCCAGGTGTGCAGGGCAGAGGGGCAGATTCCAGGCTCCGTCAGGTCTGGCCTGGGTTCCTTTCTGTGCAAACAATCAGAATGAGCTTCAGTGTGAGCATTTTACCTTTTCCTGAGTACTCATGGTAGGTGGTTGTGCTCACACCCATTTCACAGATGAGGAAAGAGAGGCACAGAGGGGGCAGGGATGGATCCGCATAGCATAGCAAGCAAGTGGCAGGACTGACTACCAACTGAGTTTTTGAGCTCTATCCCTGACAGCGTCTGCCTCTTCTACACATAATCTGGGGAGGCCTTGGGAAAAAGAAGAGCCAGAAGCAGTACATCTGGCTGGCCACATGCTCGGCCCACTCAGCTCTGGGAGTCCCTGACTCTGAGTCCTCAAGTTGGCCTCTGAGCTGGAAGAGCAGAGATGGGCTCCCTCAGGGGAGGGCAAACAGTGAGGCCTGCTGCCTCCCCCTCTGTGTGGCTCCTGGGGCAGGGCACACACAGGCCACACTATGGTTTTAATTTAAGGGCAGAGGACACACATTATGTAACACACACCAAACCCAAGACTTCATGTCAAGGCTGTGGGCAGTTGAGAGACAGATGTGCATGTGGGGGGCAAAGGGGAAGTGGCAATGAGGGGGGAGGTGCAGAGAAAGGGGAGAAACAGCGAGGAGGGAAAACAGTGGACTGGGGCCCAGGCAGGAGGAGAAGGGGTAAGAACAGAGCCCCAAGTGTGGGCATGAGGGGGCACCAGTCTTAGGGGACTCAGAGCATTCAGGTCCTGGGAAGATGCAGGGCTGGTCTGAGGCCACGCGTGGGGCCCTCACTTGGCCCATTGGCAAGGCTTTCTGAAACTGTCCAGGCTGTGAGTCTGCAGCAGGTAGGGGGTCTCACCCATGCCCCAGACTCACCTTGGGACCCTGGATTCCCTGAAGACCCTGGAGGAGGAGGAGAGAGCAGATCAGGGCCTGGGCCCTCTTGCAGGGGTCACCAAGGCTTGCAGGCCACTCACTGGCTCCTGTGGCCTTGACCTAAGGGCCTCCCAAGCCCAGATCCTGGCTCCGCCCTCCTTGCCTGACATGTCCCCCCTACCCCCCAGGGAATTCTGTCCTCCCCTGTCACCGCTCCTAGGCCTGGGCCCACCACCCTCTTCGTATCCCAGCTGCTTCAAGCCAAACATTCTTACCATGGGGCCTGGGGGGCCAGGAGGGCCGGGGGGCCCTGGCTCCACTATGAGCTGAGCCTAGGAAAGGGTCAGAAGTGGATCAGTTACAAATTGCCTCGACATCCCTCACCCACCCACACGTGAGCTCATGGGACATGTTGGAGGAATACTCCCTGGACACCGGGCCCTGAGCCATTGCTTCTTGCTTCCCCGACCTTGTGGGGGGCCCAGCGCTGGCATTTAGGTTCTCAGATGGGCCTTAGGTGAAGGACACAACCTGAGGTTCCCCCTCCCCTGCTACCCTAGGTGTGGTCAGGCCAGGTGGCCCTGCTGTTCCAAGACTTGGGCCTCCAGCTGGCCTGGGCTGGGCATTGCGGGGAGACCCTGGAATTCAGCCCTCCCCCTTACCAGGCTCTCTCGTAGGCTGTCAGGTGCCGGCTCTCCCTTCTCCCCCTTGGGGCCGTGGGCACCCTGTAGGACAGGATGACCTTGAACCCTTTATGTCCATCACCAGATCACCACCCACGGTGATCAGTACCTCCCCTTTCCTCCCCCATAAGGCTTCCGTCAGCAGAGACTTGCCAGGTTGGCCAGTGCAGCTTAAAATAGTTTCCCTAGATCGATGGGCATTCAGAAAGCAGAGTGCAGCGGGGCACATGGTAGTGGCACAGGAAACCCCAGCACTGCCTTTCTCGCTGAGCCTTATGGATGGACAATGGACATGAAGTGGTGGCACCTGGTAGCTGCTTAGCCTGTCAGCTTTTCCAGTCCATCCACACCAAGACCAACTATCACGACAATGATGGTGACAGCAGGCACTTATTTGCATGCCAGCCACCATTCTCAGAGCTGTCTGTCCCCTCACGTGGTGGGAAATTAATCATCCCCATGTTAGAGGCGGGGAAACCGAGGCCCAGGGGGTGAGGTTGCTTGTACAGGGTTCTCGTCACTGAGAAACGAAACAGGATGCAAACGCAGGCAGCCAGAGCCGTGGCCTAACCACCGCCAACTCACTTCCAGGGGCAGGGCCTCCTTATCTCACCTTCTCAGTGGCCCCAGGAGATAGGCAACAGGCCCTTCTACAGGCGAGGAAATGGGCGCTCGGGGAGTCTGAGCACGTGGGCTGGGAGTCAGCTTCCTTTCCGCCCTACGGCCCCGCTGGGCTGAGGCTGCAGGGCCCGCTGCCAGCAGGCACACCTTCACTTTGGGACCTCCCGTGGGGCAAGTAGGGAAGGTGGGCCCACCCAGCCACTTACCGGGAGGCCAGACAGGCCCATTTCGCCTGCTTCCCCTTTGGGTCCGGTTGGCCCAGCCTCTCCTGGGTCTCCTTTTGGTCCTTTGGGACCCTGAAGCCACATGAACAAGGGGTCAGTGCAGCTCAGCAGGCGTTCTCCCTTCCCCGACTCTGACAGGTCCCAGAGCTTTGTTCAGGCCAGGCCAGACCCCCAGTTCCTCATTGTGGGGCCCCACCTCCAGCCCAGGTGACAAATGCACCCAGGGGCCTGGACAGAGACAGGGGTGCAGGTGGGGTGGGGGTGGAGGGAGTGGAGCATGAGGGCCTGGGCAGCCATGCGGGGTCACTATGGGGTTCCAGGTCAACCCTGTGCTTACCTCTCAGGAGCCAGAGATGGGAGCCCCAACCCCTACAGCCACCCCACCATCTACAGAATCACCTTCCAACCTTGCATCCCCTCACTCCACCACTGTGTAACATCCATGATGTGCCACACACTAGGGACCTGGTGCTACACACACACACACAAATGCCACATGACACCATTGGACACTGTGGTGTCTACATAGGATCACATGTGTATACTTACAAAGGTACTAATAGTGACAGTAATGCTATTAACTCACATTCAAAGACTCTTTGCTGCATGGCACCGGGCACTGCTCTAAGTGTTTCCCACACACAGAGTTATTTAACCGTCACCACAGCCCGTTGCCACCCTCGCCTGGGGAGGAGGAGCAGAGGCTGCCAGGAAGTGAGCAGCTTGCCTGAGGCCTAAGGGCAGAACCAGCCATGAAGGGGCACTGTGGGGCTCCAGAATCACACACAGGTGGCATATTTTGTTCTCCAACTCTGTACACACACACACAGCATGACCCCTGGCACCAGTATCACAAAGAAAATGAAAGGCTCAGAGACCTTCTCTCCGTCGATTCCAGGGGTACCAGGCAATCCGAGCTCACCCTGGAAGGGAACAGACAGCAAGAGGGGTTATATTGTCCCATGGTCCTTGAGAGGGGTCTGTGGCTAGGCTGCCGCCCCAACCAGCGCACCGTTCCTGGTCAAGTCCCTGCAGTTAGACCTCCAGGAAGGCACCCACTGGGTGCCCAGCAGGGTGCCAGGAGCCGGCCACCTCCACTCCTCCATGCCCTCAGCCCCTGCAGGCAGACGTAGCCCAGGCTGTAGGTTGCCTTTTGGAAGCTGAGGCCCCAAGGGTTAAATGACTTGCTCCAGGCCACACAGCCCAGGGACAATGGTGGAACCAGACCCTGTCTGATTTCACAGTTTTGGGCTCTTTCTCCTGAGCCAGGTGGGCAGGGTGTAATGATGCACACAGGCCATAGGAAAGACCATGTATGTCATCTCTGGGACTTTGTGATGCCATGAGGGGTTTCTGCATGTGAATCAAACTCCCAGAGTGCAGTGTAACTAGGGCCTGGGAGAAGGCACCCTGCTTGGCTAGAAAGATCTGAGCCTAGAGGATCATGGGGCGACAAGCAGAGGGGGCAGGTGGGCTCTGGAGACAACGGGCTTGGGGGGCCACACAGCTGCACGTGTACTGACCTTGGCTCCGGGGATTCCTGGAGGCCCTGGTGGGCCGGGAGGACCCTGTGTGCAAAGGTCAGGCTGGTCAGTGTTAAGCAGGGCCTCCCCGTCAATGCTGGCCCACCCCTCCACCCCGGGGGCCCTGTCTCTGTTTAGCTGGGCTACAGCAGGATCATGGACCTTCCGCAGCCGATTCCCACCCACCCAGCCAGGTCTTGAAGGAGTCCTGGGAGGAGGCACCAAGCATCAGGCCAGATATCACCGTGTCCACTGCCATGGAGAGCCCAGAATCCCTCTGCCCTCAGAGCTTGTTTCCAACATTAGATTTCTTCACAACACGGCCCTGCTCAGGATCCTGCGGTGCCTCCCTATTGCCTCTGAAGCTGCATCCCCAGCAATGGCCCAGCACTGCCGTCTCTACTTCTCCTGTGACCTCTCTGACCACCAGCTCTGTTGCCTGTTGTCTCCTGCCCGGGGAGTTCCTGGGTCACACAGGTAAGGGATGGCATCTTTAGTCTCCAGGTCTAACCTGAGTCCCAAGCTGCTTTCTTGACCCCGGCCTCCAGAAGGCTGCCTGCTCACTAAGGCTCATCATCGCCCTCCAAACTCACGTCCCCTCCCAAAGGCTGCACCCCATCCAGCCCCTCAGCCCCCAAAGTTCCAGTCCTCCACCTCCTCTTACCAACCTCTTCCTTCTTGTTAGAGGCTCCATTGAGATGTCCCGTCTTACATCTTCCTTCATTCCACCCACCTCTTCTAGGCCATGCGCAGCACCTACCTTCCCGGTGGCCTGCCTGCCTCCAGCCATCCCCACACCCACTCAGTTCACCTTCCACACCATTCCCCAATATGTGTTTTTTAGCATTTGCCCCTCTGCTCAAAGAACCAGCTATGGCTTCCTGCTGCCCATCCAATGGAATCATCCTCCCAGCCTGGCACCCTGCCTCCCTGTGCTCATAGAACTTCTCCCATGAGGCTCCTAGCCAGCCTGGGTCACACCATGCATGTACACGCCCTCGGGCCATGTCACACCACACCACACCATGCAGGCCTGGTGGGCCACAGTTACCATCAGCTTGTACTTCTCTGAGGCCTGTGGGAAATAACTGGAATTGAAGCTCAGGGGGCGTTAGGTGCCATCCAGTCTGGTCTCTGATGGTCTCTCCCTCACCCCAGCTCCCTTCCCTAGCACCCAACCTCTCTTCCACTGGTTATGGGTCCCAGGTTTGCTGGGCAGGGCTCACAGGTTCCATCTCCCGAGCGAGGCTCTGGGGCGGGCCTGGCCACTCTCATCCTCCCACAGTGGTCAGTAGAAGACCCGGCCCTCTAGCCTGTTCCCTGGGAAGGCCCCAGGAGGCCCTGCTTGGGCTGGACACAGGAGATGCTCTGCCCCTGCCCCTTGTTGCTTTGACCCCAAGGGAGCTCGGGGCCAAATGAGCCACATCATAGCAGCTCTCTGCGTGTCAGCACAGCACCTGGTGACACTGGGGCCCTTGTGTACAGAGTGTGGATTAATACACACAGGGAGTGGTTATTCCCTTAGGAAATGAACAGCAAGGCCCATCTGGTCCACCAGGAACACTACCTTAAGGGCATCCAAGATCCTGCCATCGTAGTCAATCACCACCGTGTCTCCCTGCTCACCCTTGAGGCCTGGGGGACCCTGGGGCGGGAAGAAGAGGAAGGTTTCAGGGCGGAGCTCCATTGGCGGGTGAAGTGGTAGTCGTCTCTGTATGTCATCCAAGGAACCCAGGAACTGGGGCCACACGCAGTCCTGGGCCCCGGCTCAGCTGTAACCTGGGGGCCCAGTGGGGCTGGTCCTCAGGCCTGGTCCCCTGGCATTCACTGCACTGGCACTCAGGCTCACTGACAAAACACTGTAGGAGCCAGGCAGGTGCCTGGAGGGCAAGGGGGCCCGGGCCAACTGAAGAACAAGTCCCATCTGGTCTGGGGTGGCAGCACGTGGCTTTCCTGTGGGAACGGAGGCCCACTGAGGCCCCAGACCTGAACTTGCGAGGGAAAGTGGAAGTCTAATTTGATGTGATGTTGTTCAGGTTTTTAAATGTTGGCAAACAAACACAAACACAGACCCCCAAACCCTCCAAGACACTGTGGAGGCCTGTGCCTTGGTTTCCCGACCTCTGGTAGGGGCTGCGCACACCAGGCACTGACATGCCCATTCATTCCTGGTGGGAGCACACACCCACCCAAGCACACGGCCACGGGTATGTGTCTCCACCAGTGAGCGCGTGGCTGCTGGCCCTGTCCCCACCCTCTGTTCCTCCCCTCCCCACCCAGGCACCTCTCTGCTTGGAGAAGAGTGAGCGGCCATGAACACTCTGGGTCAGGCCTGTGGCCAGCCCCTTGCCCTGGGCGGAGAGACCCAGGCGGGGTCCCCTGCTGGCTGCCTCCATGGTCATGACCTGCATGGAACTGTACAGTTTACACTGACTTCCCACACTGTGTGCTTAATCTAATCCCGGCCTCCTGCAAGCCCCGGCCGCGGGCTGAGACCTGGTTTTTGGAGGAGGAAACCGGCCTCCAGGAGCACCAGGGGATGTGACTGCTCGGGCCACAGCGCAGGAACAGGGTCCAGGATGCCACCTGAGGTGTGCTGACAGGCATTGGCCTCAGAAGGCCTGGGGGCTTGGGACCAGCTGGAGCCACTGTGCTCCTTCCCGGGGAGAGGAACACACCTTGACGTGGGGCTGGGAGAAAGGCCAGGACCCCCCAACAGGGTGGGGGCAACACCATACGTGACAAGTGAGGGTCTATGTTTGAATATGTTGAGAAAAGTCTCTCGGAGGGCAAGCACCCACCTGGGAGAGAGGAACAGGAGGGGATGTGTCTTGACATCCATATTTGAACATTTTACGGAAGGCATGTACTACGAGATTAAAAATGAAAAAATCACAAATGAATTAATATAAAAAAAGACTCTGTTTCTGGAGCCTCATTGCTCCTTGAGGGCCTTTGGTGACAGAGACTTTTAAAGTGACAGGCCCCGCCCTGGCTGGTTTGGCTCAGTGTATAGAGCGTCAGCCTGAAGACTGAAGGGTCCTGGGTGTGATTCTAGTCAAAGGCACATGCCCGGGTTGTGGGCTCGATCCCCAGTAGGGGGCGTGCAGTAGGCAGCCAATCAATGATTCTCTCTCATCATTGATGTTTCCTTTCTCCCTGCAATCAATAAAAATATATTTTTAAAAATAACAATTATTAGTGAGACTAGGGAAAATTATATTTAATTATTTCACC
>NW_006290031.1:6583764-6590453 GCF_000327345.1 Myotis davidii | reverse complement strand
TAGCTGGAGGAGAGAATGCTTACCCGCAGCCCTGAGGCTCCATCGGCTCCTCGCTGGCCGGGCTCCCCCTGTGGAGATGACGTGGTTGCAGCCAGGTGTACACAGCCAAGCCAAAGGTTGCCCACCTTGTCCAGTCCCCTCTTCCCCACAGGGCGCAGGGCCTCATGTGTGGCCGCAGAACCCTCTGACCCCAGAGATAGGCCACTGAGGCCCAGGAGCCCAGGGCTACATGGTGCCTTAGCCTCGTAGCTCCCCCAGACCCATGCTTTTTTCAGTCTCTGACTGCCAGTCCAACGAAACCTGAGACCCAAGACCTGAGGGCCCAGGCCCTCCAGGTATTCCCAACTTAAAAAGGCCAATGGGAGATGAACCATATCTCCTCCCCGTGACAGGGTGCTTCTCTGAGTGGGGCCTGCAGAAGCCGAAGCTGAAGCCGCGTGTTGCTCAGTCACCTTTGTCCCTGGGACACCATCCACGCCCTTCTCTCCCCGTGGCCCCATGCTCCCCGGCTCGCCCTGCAACAGACATTGAAAATGGAAGGAAGCAGCGGGCGGGCTGGGGCTGCCTGGGGCTGCTCGCTTCCGCAGCAGTTCCCGGAGAACACGGCCGAGCCCACCTGCAGAGGCGGACCTCAGGGCCCTCCCAGTCCAGGGGACTCAGGACCATGGACTCCTTCCGCCTGAGTCCTGGGGCATAGCCGGGGCAGCTCAGGGGCTCAAGAGACATTTTGGAGGCAGGCGGGCCAGGATTTGGTGGCTGTCACGAGGGGCTGGGGAGCCAGGATGACATCAGTTCCTGGCCTGGGGACAGGGCAGAGAGTGGGGCCCCGAAGAGGGAACCAGAGGACTGCAGGGTGTGAGGGGAGATAGCCTGTGAGGTGCCAGGCCCGTTGACGAGTGGGACCCAGGGTCCTCCTGCTGCCCCTTTGTGGCCTGTCCTGGGCATCAGCCTGTGCCCCACCATGTGAAAGGGCCAGGAGGGGCTTCGCCAGGCAGACAGAACCATGCAAGCTGGGAGGCAGGAGGAGCTCGGGGGCAGGCACAGGTACCTACCTTGGGCCCTGGAGGTCCAGGGAACCCTGGTTGGCTTGGCGTCCCGTCATCCCCCTGAGGAGAGAGTGGTGGAGACTGCAGCCTCAGACCTGGACACACTGGCAACTCCCCTCTGTCCTCCCCAGCACAGCTGTCCACTCCTGTCACCAACGCTGGTCATACCGGGATGGGCAGCTTCTCCCTCCCCTCCTTTCCCCTCTGGAGCAGGGGTGGGGTCAGGTCTACTTCTGTTCCCTGTGCCCACCAGCCCAGGGCCAGCCCAGAATGGCCTCAGCAGGTGTGTGTGGAAGAAATGGGTGGGCAGGTGAAGGGGAGAGAATTCGTCCTTCAGTCAGCAATTAGCTGGTGAGCACTTTCTGTGGGCCAGGCAGACAAAGTCCCTGCTCGATGGGTGAGAGGAGGCCGAGGGCAAAGAAATCTCCAGAGAAATACATCCAGCATGACAGGAAGTAGAAGTGCCAGGCAGGGAATTTAGGAGGACGGCAGGATGGAGAGGGACTCGGGGAGGGTGTGTCTCAGTTAGGTGGCCAGGGGCAGTTTCTCAGAGGAGACCTGCAGTAGGAGGCCAGCACGGAAGAGGCAGGAGGAGGTCACTCTGGGTCAGTGGTCCCAGACCTGAGGGCACATCCATCGCCTGCGGCTGCTTGGACAGAGCACGGTCACCCCAGTGTCTGTTTTGGTAGGTCTGGTGTGGGCCCCAAACATGCTTGTTAGACAAGCCCCAAATGATGCTGACAGGCTGGTCTAGGGACTACAGTTTAAGAACCGCTGTCCTGCACCCTGAGGCAGGAACAATGTGATGTTTGAGGAAGGGAAAGAATGAGTGAATGAGTGAGTAAGTGAATGAATGAATGAGATCCTGGCTTCATACCTTTAGACCTGAGGCTTCAGGTCTGCCAAGGAGCAGGGCACCTTCTTTGTGGGGGCTCCCATTTTTGCCCGGGCCCAGCCCCTGCCCTTCTCTCCAGCCCATTCCCACACCCCTACCAAGAAGCCCCTCCCAGGCCCCCCTCACCTTCTTTCTCGGAATGCCGGGCTCACCCTGAGGGCAGGCAGAGGGGGTGCAAGAAAAAGGTCAGAGACATTGGGCTGCCTGCTCCTCTGGAGAAGTGGCCCCCTGATCCACGCCCAGGGCAGTCCAGAGGGCCCGGCCCCTCAGAGAGGAGCACTTGGGTGTGGGGCTGGCAGTCTTGGACTCCACTCCCAACCTGGTCCCTTCCAAGCTGAATGAGCTCAGGCAAGTCACTGCTCTTGAAAACGGGAGTATGATGCCCCCAGCCTCAGAGGCCACTGAGATGAGAGGATGCATGAAAAGCCCCTGGCTCGCAGCAGGTGCTCACTAAATGGAGCTCCTTTCCTACCCTTTCCTCCTGCTCAGTCCCGGGACTCCAGCTCCTTCAGGGAGGACCAGAGCCTGCCTTCCCGCCCAGCAAGCACTGAGCTGACATCCGAGAGGACTTTAAAAGCTAACGTGCTTTATTATTTGATCCGTACAACCTGGTGTGACGGTAAGGCAGAAAAGGTTTATCATGCCCCCATTTAACAGACGAGTAAACTGAGGCCCAGAGAGAGGCAGTAACTCGCCCAAGGTCACAGAACTCTGTCTCCTAACCCTGCTGCCTGGGCTTCCAGGGGCATGGGGACAGGGACTGAGGATCACTTACCTTGGGCCCTGGAGGTCCCTTTGGGCCCTGGAACAAGAGAAGAGAAGGTGTTAAAGGCGATACTGGAGGTTGCTCCTATCTGTCCTCATCCTCATTTTACAACGGACGACACCAAGTCCCAGGGAGGAGGAGGCAGGGCTGTCCCCGCTTCCTGTCTTGGATAGCTTCTCATCAGATCTCAAGCAGCGACAAACAGATAGCGGGCTCCCTCCCAGGGATGCAGGGCTGTGAGAATTCTGCTGGGGCTGGAGGCCTGGCCATCCCTTCCCACTGCCAGTGGGGACAAGAGCTCGGGTGTATGTACACGTACAGCCGCACACACAACCTGCGTGTGTGTGTGTGTGTGTGTGTGTGTGTGTGTGTAGAAGCTGTCGGGCCTGGAACCACGGTTCTGCCAGCTCAGGCCTTTGAAATGCTCTGGGTACTGACCGTCTCACCGTCTTGTCCAGCTTCTCCTTTGGGACCCTGCGGACACAGAGGAGAGAGATGAGGAAATGCAGGGACCCTACGGTTAGCTGAGTTGGCAGGTCTGGGTTGGCGGTAGAGTTAGGGTTGGGTTTTGGTCTGAACTGGGCATAGGGCTGGAGTTGGGTTGGTTCTGGGACCAGGGTTTGGGGCTTTGGTAGGTGCAGGACCAGGTCCCGGGTGGTCCAGCTCCATGTCCTCTTACCACTGGGCCTGGTGCTCCCCGGGGTCCATCTTTTCCTGTGTCGCCAGGAGGGCCCCGAGCCCCAGGAGGCCCAGGGGGCCCTGGAGGCCCAGCAGCCCCCTCCTGCCCTTGGTCTCCCTGGAAGAGATGAGGCCTGGCATGACTCTGAGGGTGAGGGAAGGGGTTCTAGTCTCTAGAGAGAGGCCCCTCAGATGGACAGCTCAATGCCTTCCCCTTTCCCAGCCCCTGACAGGCTCAGAGAAAAGGGCTTTGTTGTTAGGCCTGTTGCCACTTTTTGGTGGCCACGTGAAGGGACAGGTCTCTAAAGCTCAGCTTAAGGGGCCAACAGGGCCTTTTACACTCCAAGGGGTGTGCCGTCTCCTCACCTGGGTGTTCAGGTGAGAGAGGACACACGTGGGTGTGAGAGAAGGCACCTGGGCCAATTGGTCCCCTTCGTACAGAAAGGGGTTTGCAGGCCTCCTGGGAGACCTTGGCTGGGCCACTCCGGCTTCATTAGGTGACACAGGTGCACCCTTGGGCATCTGTCCCAGAGAAGTGAAAACTCCTGTTCACACAAACACCAGTACATGGGTGTTCATAGTGGTCTTATTCGTAAGGGCCCCAAACTGGAGACCCAGATGTCCTCCAAAGGCAAGATGTCCAACCACCTGGGGCACCTCTGCCACGGAACATTGCTCAGCAGCAAACAAACAGGAACAGAGCACTGACACGAAGCCATTTGGATGCATCTCATGGCAATTACGCTGAGGGAAAAAGCAAATCTCAAAAGGTTATATACGTTGTGATTGCAGCTACACAACATTCTTGAAATGGGAAAATTACAGAGAGGGAGCATAGATTAGTGGTTCTAGGCCAGCCGTGGGCAAACTACGGCCCGTGGGCCGGATCCGGCCCGTTTGAAATGAATAAAACTAAAAAAAAAAAAAAAAAAAAAAGATCGTACCCTTTTATGTAATGATGTTTACTTTGAATTTATATTAGTTCACACAAACACTCCATCCATGCTTTTGTTTCGGCCCTCCAGTCCAGTTTAAGAACCCATTGTGGCCCTCGAGTCAAAAAGTTTGCCCACCCCTGTATCTAGGCGTTAGGGATGGGGCAGAGAGGGAGGTGGCTAGAGCTATAAAAGAGTAGCCTGAGGGGTCTTTGTGTGGTGGTTTCACGAATCTACAACAGTGACAAAAATGCGTAAGACTAAACACACAAGCGATGGGAGAAGTCTGAGTAAGGCTGGTGGACGTATCTATTTCCTGGGTAGGAGAAGGTACTACGGTGCTGCCAAAGTCACCTTTGGGGGGAACTGGATGATGGGTACATGGTTACATACTACAACTGCATGTGAATTTACAATTCTCTTAAAAAAAAAAAGGCGACAGAGGGCCACACTGTCTCTCATGCAGCACCAAACCCCCAACTCTCAGGCCGAGGTTAGTACTGGGTCAGACCTCAGGCAGCCAGAGCCCTCACCTGGTGGCCCCACCTGCTGGGAGGGAAGGCCACAGTGCCCCCGGCACTGCCTGCTGCCCAGCACTGGCACGGCAACGGGACACACCCGGCTCCCAGTGCAGCAGAGCCTACCCTTCCTGTAACCAGGCCTTTGTGGAGTGGACCCCGCTGTGAGCCCAGGGCTGATAAGCCAGGGCATCCTGGGGTTCGCTCATCCAATCATCTGGCCGGCACCGCTGAGTCCTGCTTTACAAACGGAGGGCCAGCGTCAGAGAGGGCAATCGTCTAACCAGGGTTACGGGGCCAGGAAAGGCCAGCGAGGCAGTGGTCTCTGTTCATCCGTGAGCTCCATGATAGGAAAGAGCTCCCCTCTCCAGCAGCTGCACCTCAGACGTCACTCACTAGTTTTCCCAGTGAAAAGCTTAACGGGGGCTCTCAAAGGCCACCATGACCAGCAGGATCGGACTCCAGCTCCGGGGCCCATGCTGGAGGCCGTGGGCCGGGACTCTACTTATTGAGGCAGAAAATGGGTTGAGACACTTGAGCAGGTCCTAGAGAGGTTCTTCCATTCTTCCCCTGCGTTCCTTGGGAAATGAGGCTGGCCAGCTGCCTCCTCCTCCCGCCGGGATCGGACGGCTGAGGTCTAACCCTGGGGATTTGATGAGTCGAGGGGAACACGCAAGCCAGCAGCCAGGCAGGCCGCTCATCCAGTCTACCTTGAGGATGCGGCGATTGTACATGTGGTGGTCTCTACTTATAAAGCCTGGAGTGAGCCGTGGGAAAACCATCTACAGCAAACAGGGCGCGTGGTCAGAAAGGCAGGTTGGTGATTAGGAAACCACAGGGCTATGTCTGGAGGCAAAGCCGCCTCCCCAGCCACAGAAGGCAGCCTGAGACGGGGGTGGTGGACCGCGTGCTCCCAGGGGCCGCGACGCTCCCTCCGTCCCGCAGGGTCCTCTGCAGGGTGACCTTGCCACTCCCCACCAAGAGCTGGGGCCTGTTTGTCCCCGTCCCCCAGTAACTCTGAGCGAGCCCTGTGACAGATATGACCATTAGGATGCAGGGGCAGTGATGCTGTGTGTGGCTCTTCACAGAGCTGAGCTTGGGCTCAGGGCTGCTGACTCTACAGCCCTCCTCTTCCTGGGGTGCTGGCTGTCCTCAGGAAGGTCAGTCTCTGGTCTGAGACCAGTGCCAGCCCCCTGTCTGCCCATCCACAGTGATAAGTGCTATGGGACGTCTGGCAGAGACTTCCCATCTGGGCCAGACCCAGCGACCATCTAAGTGAAACCGTGAAGCAGGATATACTGTAGGTGGGAGGCGGGGCTGCTCACTCACCTTCTGTTATAATCTGTAGGGCATGCTTTATCTATATATATAAAAGCCTAAGTGACCAAACGACCAAACGACCGGTTGCTATGATGTGCACTGACCACCAGGGGGCAGACACTCAACACAGGAGCTGCTCCCTGGTGGTCAGTGCGCTCCCACAGCCAACCTCCCTCGGCCAGCCAACCTCCCACAGTCTGTCACCCCTGGCCAGCCCCGATCGGCTCCAATTGGGACTAGGCCAGATGGCCCCGATTGGCCCCAATCGCAGGCCAGTCTGCGGGACCCTGCCCATGCACGAATTCGTGCACTGGGCCTCTAGTTATAATATAAAACAAACTGTGTAGGTGGGGGAGAGAGTTTTGTTCAGCTCTTACCCGGGGTCCAAAGTCTCCTGGTGCACCCTGTGAACAAAAAACAGGGAGATATGTCACCACTGCTTGATGACTTCACATATATCCAGCTTTGTGCTTAGAGTGTCATGTACATGGTCTTATCCACTCTACCAAAAATCATATGCAGGTTCTATCC
>NW_006290031.1:6578785-6583749 GCF_000327345.1 Myotis davidii | reverse complement strand
CCCCCCCCCCCCCCAGCCCCCGCCATTTCCAATGAGGAAATGAAGGCACAGAGGGGCTAAGTAGTCTGCTCAAGGTCACACCACTAGCAGATCCCAGGGTGGTCTGTTATCTATTGCCAGCCCTAAACATGGTGGAACAGAGATAAGCCGCTCCCACTGTGCCCTCTTATGGCACCAGCACATGGAATCCCTGAACCACGGAACAGTCAGGAATGATAACTACTTGATTGTTTTAAGTCTCCAAGTTTGGGGGTAGTATGTTATGCAGCCATAGATGCCAGGACACCAATTTCTCTCTGGTTTCAAAGTTCCTGCCTTAATCATTTCTACGACTCAGTGGCATCAGCCAGAACTAGTGGGAAGGCCATCAGTGCACCTGCCAACCGCACGAGGGTCTCATTGTCCACAAAAAACACTGTTACCTTGGACAGTCTTCCCATGACTCTGTGAGGCTGGTTTACATTTACGGATGGAGAAACTGAGGCCCACCGAGCGGGGCGACTTGCCAAACGCCACACAGCTGGTGGTAGAGGGGGATTGCAAACCTGAGGCTCCAAATGCCGGTCTTGTGCCTTGCTCAGCTCTCACGGGGGACTGCAACACTGGCCACGGGAACTAAGTGACCCCCAGAGGAGTTGGGGTGTGGACGTGGCCCAGCCCAGCTCTTCCCTGGAAGTGCCCAGTCTTGCTACACCTGCGTCAGCCCTGGGATACACACATTTCCTCTCTCTCCTGCTCTCTTATGAGGCACTCAGAGGTCCCAGCCCTCCAGGGCCGTGGCTGTGACATTTAGCACCAAATGCCAGGAAGCCCTTCTGGTAGGGGGCTGTGCGGATCCCAGGGGCAGCTCTCTGCCACCTGTTTTCCTGGCAGGTCCTCCCCACAAAGAATGCCATCCACAGTCATTGTTCAACACCCCCCGCCCCCCGACTTTCCTGGCACCGCCCCCTTCATAATTAATTACTGGGCAGACTGCTTTGAGTTTTGTTATGCTGTGGTGTCTGGAGAACTCAGGTTTAACCTTCCGGGCACTTTAAATGGTCCAGTGTAAACCTTATAACCATTACCGGAGGTAGGGACTACCTGCCCCACATTATAGATGGGGAAACGGAGGCTCCGGGAGGGGATGTGACGTGCCCGCGGTCACACTCTGGAATGGGGTTTGGAGGCAGGTGTCTGGCATCCTTCCTCAGCCTCCCGTGTCTGGACAGCCTCCAGCATTACTCACCTTTTCTCCCTTGGGGCCGGGAAGTCCCTGGAGAAGGAAGGTGGAGAAAACAGCAGTGAGTGAGGAGGACGAGGCTGGCCCTGCCGGCTTCCCTAAGGCTTTGCGTACAGAAGGGCCTGTGAGGCTGAGCAGAGCTGGGGGCGGCCAAGTGGAAATACACAGGACTGTCAGTCCTTAAGGAGGCTGCCCGTGCTGACCCCAAGGGAGCACCACATCTCAGTCCTCAGCATGAGGGACACGGGGGACTGGAGGTCACTGGCATCCCCTCTGGACAGAGGCACATCTGCTAGTCACTCCTCCCAGAGGGCAGAGCCCGCCCTGCTCAGCACCTGTTGTGCGGGTGCCGGTCAGGAGCCCCTGGTCTTGGAGCCTGGGGAATGCGTGTGAGCGGCTCCACGCAGGCCATGGCGGCTGTCTTCACCCTCTGGCTACAGGGGAATGTTTTTCTCTCAGTCCTGCCCAGTTACCAGGCCTTCTAGGAAGGTCAAGCCACAAGGCACACTGTGGGGCTCAGAGTCCCTGGGGTGAGGGCTGGCACCGTTGGTCAGGGACTGACCGGCTCCCTGGCCTTCATCCCTCCCCAAACTGTCCACTATCCCTTCAACCAGTAGTGGGTTTGCTTGTTCACGTGTTCACCCAGGTTCAGCAATTCGCCCACCCAGGTTCTTTCCTCCATCCTTCAATAACGCACACATTATGAGTCAACTGTTCAATTATTTGTCAGTTCATTCATTTCTTCACTCCTCTGTTCAACCAGCATCATGTACCCATCCACCTATCCTTCCATGCATCCAACTGTTTGTGCAATCATTGTTCATTACCTACCTTGATTGTTCTTCCATCCATCCATCCATCCCCCCATCCCCCCATCCCATTATTTAACTATGTTGTCGCCTGTGCATCTTATTAATTCTGCTGAGGATGCCTGTGGACCGCAGGCCCCTGATCCAGGTGTAGAGAACTCCTCAGCCTCATGCCCACCATGAAGGTACTGAGACTGCCTGGGGACGCTCTGTGCCTGGGGCCTGCTGGGAGGGGCTTGTATGCTTTGAGGCTGCCCAGCTGCTGGGACAGTGCTGTCTGCAGTTCTTCACATCGCCATCACAGTGGGGAGGGTTAATGTGCCTCTGATAGGCGAGAAGCCTCAGGCTTGGGAGGTGAAGAGGCCTCCCCAAGGCTGCACAGTCAGCAGATGGTGGAGCTGGACTTGAACTTAAGTGTGATCCCCAAATGGCTTCTCTTTGCACTGAGACAGGTTCTCAGTGGATCTTTCTCGCTGGCACCCCATGGTCACCCCCAACCCCACAGTGCCCACCATCCCAGGATCACCCATCCCAGGACCACCTAGAATGGCCCTGTCATTACTTACTGGCTTTCCATCCAGACCCAGTGGCCCCTGGGAAATGAGAAAGAGAGAGCAGAGATTACACACGGGAAAGGCGTTTCCTCTGGGTGTCATGATCTAGAAGACACTATTGAGTGACAACAGTCCAAAGCCTGTGCCAAGCCCGTGGTCTGGGTACGTTTCACACAGATTTGGGGTGGGAGCAGCTGGGTGTTGTTTGCTGCCCAGAATCCCCTCTGTTTTCTGCTCCCTTCCTCGGGTCTAGGCACAGAGCCCCATTTCTCCTCCAAAACCACTCCCATCTCCACCCATGGGCTTGGGCAGGTGACCGCATCCCCTCAGCTGGGGTGGTCGGTTCAGGGACTTTCGAAGGTGGCACTTTTGGGCAAGAGGGCTCTTTCCACCTGATGGAGCTCCTGGGGCACCAGTGGCTTGAGAAAGAGGGAACAGAGAGGAAAGCAGAGCTGAGAGACGGAGAGACAGGGCAAAGGGCTGGAGCTGAAGCCACCGGGCACCCTTCTCTTTGCGAATACATTTTCCCCTTAAGCCAGCTTGAACTGAGTTTCTGCCACTTGTAATTTGTTTTGAACAGAACATACGTGTTCCCTAAGCCCCAATATGATGTTAGGAGGTGGGGCCTCTGGAGGGGATCAGGTCATGAGGGTGGAACCCCCACGAATGGGATTAGTGCCCTCACAAAACGGACCCACAGAGCTCTGTTCTGCCTTGTGAGGACACAGCGAGAAGCCCGCCTTCTGCAACCCAGAAGAGGGCCCTCCCCAGAATCTGATCTGGCTGGCCCTGATCTTGAACTTCTAGCCTCCAGAACTGTGAGAAAGAAGTTTCTGTTGTTTCTAAGCCACTCATTCTGTGGTACTTAGCAGCCCAAAGGAACTAAGACATAACTAGAAGAGTCCTGAAGGTTTTTTCAGCTCTGCATTGCTGTGGCCTTCACAGGTGAAAGTCAAGGTTAAAGGAAGCAAAACACAAGGGCGAGTCCTGAGAGCTGGGGCATCTCACAGGCCCCTGCGGGCTCTGTGGTGTCTGCAAAGGGCCAGTGACCATGGCAAAGCAGCCCCACCGAACCCCCTCCACACACCTAGCAAAGCCTCACTGAGCGCTACCCTCCCTGTGGGGTGTGCAGGAATACAAGGGGGAAAAGGGGTGTTGTAGACCCAGCCCGTCTGCTCCCTGTAGACCCCTATCCTCCTTTCGATAGCCAACATCCCCTCACGCCATGCACACTTCACCCTCGACTCCAGCAAATGACCCAGGCAGCTCCACTCCCCCGAGCCTGTTGCACACACTGCCTGCCTCTGTGCACCATCCTTGGCTCCGTCACCTCCTCTTCCACGAAGAGGCTTTTCCACTTTCCAGACTCAGACCACCTGTCCCTGTGCCCACCACGTAGTCTAACTGTCCCACGTGAGACACATGCTGTTAACGTGGGGTCTGCACAGGCCCTCCAGTAGATCCAGGAAAAGGGTCTGCTCCCCACCCCAGTGTTCGGACGAGGCCTGGCCAGAACATGTGCTGATCAGTGTGTACCGAGTCCCACCAAGGAAAGGTGAACCATGTGCAAATGCGCACAATACCACGTGGAGAGCGGGGCAGGGCAAGCAAAGAGTCCCGCCAATTCCAAGCAGGGAGAGGGTTGTTGGCTTTGAGGAGACTGGAAAAGATTAGGGAGCTCTACCCTAGGAAAGTAACGTTTGGGGATTTGAACATAGCAAATGTGTGCGTGTGTGTGTGTGTGAGTGTGTGTGCGTGTGTGTGTGTGTGCGTGTGTCGCTGTGGGCAGAGAGAACAATCCAGCAAAGGCAGGGAGGAGGGAGCGTGCTGGGGCGTGAGCGGAGGGGCAGCTTGCCTCAGCATGGCCTCCGCCCTGGTCTCTCACAGCGGCACAGGGGTTTGCCCTGCACTCCCCTTGGTTCCAACAGTGTGGCTGCACTCCTGGCCCAGCACTGGGGTCTCCTGTGGCCAGAGCCAGGCTCTGCCATTCGGCTGCCCTGTGTCCCTGGTCCCCCTGAGCTCTCTCCTTCTTTCCCCTCTGCTCCCTCTGCTTGCAATGCCCTTCCTTGCCCCTGCCCCTGCCCCAGCCCCTGGTGAGAGGGACTCCTCCTCGGAGACACTCTCTTGTTCTGAGAAGACTTTCCTGGCCCTGCCTCCGTCCTTGGGTCTGGCAGAGCCTGGAAATTGGTAGCCCGCCTACTGTGTCTAGTGGTAAATGACCAGTTTCCTTGGCTCGATCTCCAGGCCGCTCTGAGCAGCCAATCTCAGATTCCCCAGCCCCGAGAGTGGCCACCCCTTGATGCACTCAGACCAGGGCCTCACTCCAGGCAGGAACCTGGGCAGATCTGAAAATTGGCCTCTTAAGTGCTGGACACCAGC
>NW_006290031.1:6573575-6578651 GCF_000327345.1 Myotis davidii | reverse complement strand
GGCAGAGTGTGGATGTGGGGGTGATGGCTTGGGGAAGGAGGGAGTGGCCTATTCCAAAGTCTTGGGGGCCCAGCCCTGGGGGCTCCTGTTCTTGGTAAACCCCAGCCACAGTTCAGGTCCCATCATCTGAGGTCCATCAGTTGGCTGGTCTCCTCTTGGGGGCTCCTAGCATTTCTGACCCCTACTCCCATGCTCAGGCCCTGCTAGGCCTCCTCAGGGCCATGGTCCCATGGGGGTTTCTACCCTGACCTCTCATGTAGGCCCAGTCTTCTGGCCGCCACAACACACACGGGGCCCAAGTCCCCTCCGGGGTGGCTTAGTGACCCACACACCTGGTCTTAATCATCACCACAGCCTGAGGCAGGTGTTACCACCGCCTCCTCTTGCAGAGCAGGAAATGGGGCCAGCCAGGGGAAGACCTTGCTTGCCTAAGGCCACACAGCCAGGAACAGGCGGGGCTGGAGCCGGACAGCACTTCCTTCTGTGTTCTCTCTGCACTTAAACCCTGCGGTGAACTTCCTGAAGATCAGCCACTCTCACCCCTGCATGTCTCTGTCAGACCTTCCCTCTCCCTCCCACCGCCTACTGCACCTCGCCTGCCCTGGCCACCTTGCCAGTGTGGCCACCACCAGGGACTTTGTGCCCAGGCTCTGGGTGTGTCTGTAAGTCCTACCGAACTGAGCCCAAATGCAGCCCCAAATCTGCCCTCCATAAATCTGCATGGATTACAAGACACTAAGGTGCAGCTTAGAACTAACTAAGGCTCTTTCCTCTCCGTGTGCCAAGCGGGAAGACACAATGGGCCTCACAGCCATCACGTCACCGGCAGTGGATGGGGCCTCAGGGCCTGGATGGTGTGACGCGTTCAAGGTGCCCCTGATCAAGTCCAGTGCAGGGCACCCTGCCCCTGGGGGCCACAGAGAGGGAGACTCTCCATGAATGCTCCTCATTGTAGACTTGACCGAGGCCTCTGTACCGCCGTGGCCCCTGCCCTCACAGCAGCCCCGGGAGGCAGGCACCATGGCCCATCTCACAGGTGAGGCAGAGGGGCCGGTGGGTTATCCAAGGACTAAAATCAGCCCTACTCTCCATGCAACGCTCCCTCTCCTGCAGCACAGGGTAGAGGGGGTGGCAGATGGCCGTCCTGGGGGACTTGTGGGACAGAGCCTCACAGGCCTTGCCTTCCTCCCGGGATTCCTGGAACATCTGTCTCCCCCACAAAGCAGATCTTCCCAGGCAGGGCTAACTGAGCCCTCTTCCACCCGACCTTCTGCCAGAGAGAGTGCTGGGTCAGACTCATGCCTGCTGCGTGGCCCTGGGAGAGCCAGTCCACCCTTCTGAGCCTCAGCCCTTCTCCCCAGCAGGGATATTCCTGCTTTGGCTTCCCTCCCTCGGGTCTAGGCACAGAGCCCCACACATCTCGGTCCCTGTGTGGCCAGCTGCGCCCCGGGACTTTTCAGGATGTGAGAAGAAAAAAGGCCTGGGGCTGCACTCGAGAAGCAGGTCAGGCAGGCAGAGCCCCCCATCCTCCCCGACCCGCCCTGCTGCGCAGCCCCTACCTCCCACAGGGACCAGAGTACCCTTGAGCCTCAGTTTCCTCATCTGTAAGATGGAGGTCATGCCCGTCTCCTCTCAAATGACAACTTCCCCGGGTCCCAGGCAGTCCCCAGCTTCCTCTGTGTCCTCCTCTCAGACCAACCGGAGACAGGGGACCCGATAGCAGTGATGGCGAACCTATGACACGCGAACTCATTTTTTTGGTTGATTTTTCTTTGTTAAATGGCATTTAAATATATAAAATAAATATCAAAAACATAAGTCTTTGTTTTACCGTGGTTGCAAAGATCAAAAAATTTCTCTATGTGACACGGCACCAGAGTTAAGTTAGGGTTTTTCAAAATGCTGACACGCCGACCTCAAAAGGTTCGCCATCACTGCCCTACAGGCAAGCTGACACAGAATGGGGTCTGCACTAGCCCTGGGGATGGGAGTGCTGGGGAGTGACTCTTTGTGGTCCCCCAAGTGGCCAGCAGGGGGTACCAGCTCTGCCTTGTAGGTCTGCTCACGCCCTCACACCGCGGAGTATTTCCTGAACAGCATTCCACAGGCCGTCCTTGGAGAAAAATTAATAAGGTGGCAAAAGAGAGGAGGTTTCTCGGTAGAAGAAGTCTGGGGCGTGGGGTATACGGGCTCCACAGCTGGAGCATCTCAATGTCCCTCAGGAAACAGAGCCGGGGAGGAGGCTGCAGCAGAGGGCTGTGCTGAGGCCCCCACCACACCGGCCGGTGGCTCCGGCCTCCTGACCCACCAGCGAGTTACCTGTTGAATTGAACTCAATCAATAAACTGGCCGGGTCTGGATGCAGACGGCAGTCAATGCTCAGACCAGTGGAGCTGGGTGACGGTCCTGCTTTCTGGTTGTAGTGAATGGTGATGGCTCTGCCAGGGGACGGGGGCCTTGAAATGCTCCAGGAAGGGGCCCTGGATGAGGGGGCTTACCAGGATTATCAGTCCAGGGCCCAGCAATTACGGCCCAGATGTTGACAATTCATCAAATTACAAGGTTGCTGGGGCCCGGGGCCTCAGCCGGGTTGTGCACATTCCTGAGTGAAGGCTCTCTCATTAGGGCCGCAGCGTATAAGGGGGTGGGGGGTGGTGGTGGGTGGGGGACAGGCCCTTGGGGTGGACGGGTTCCATGTGGTGCTGATTTCTCAGGCCAGGCTGTTTGCACACATGCTGGCCACAGCAAGACTGTGGGGCGGAGCAATTGTCCAGACGTGAATCCTGCCTTTGGGAATGGGAAGGAAGGACCCTCTCTTCTGAGGTCCAGCCTGGCTGCAGCTCGAGCCCCAGTGTGCAGCCTGGCACCCGGCTCCTCCCGGGGACCCCTCCCCAGGGCCTGGGGCACTCTGCAGGGGGGCTCTGCAGTCACCAAGTGCGCCCCACCTCGCAGCAGGCGAGGGGACTGCGGGGCTGTAGCGGGGACCCGGGGATCTGCCCTTCACTCGCTCCTCGGCCTCGCACACTGCGGCCTTCCCACTCCTCATCTGTACAGCGAGAGGCTGGGCCTGGAGCCAGGTTTGGTTTGGTCCATCAGTTAAAACAACAAAAACAAAGACAAACAACTCACCGAAGCAGTTGCTACATTTTAAAATCGTGACAGTTCACATAAACATGTGGAGTTGGGACTTCTCTGGAAAAGCTGAAGCCCTCGTGTTACGGGTCCTCCATGCCTAGCAATGTCCGCAGGGCCAAGGGCTCCTTCGGCGGGACCGCCCAGGCCACAGGTTCTGCCCCTCCTGACGCCCCACGCCTGGTCCGCTGCCCCATGGAGTGCCATGCCAGCGCAGAGGGGCACCTGGGTTTGTAACCCTTGGCCGAGAACAGTGGTCGGCAAACTGCGGCTCTCGAGCCACACACGGCTCTTTGACCCCTTGAGTGTGGCTCTTCCACAAAATACCGCCGCAGTTTGCCGACCACTGGCCTAGAACATCTCCAGGTCCCTTCCAGCGCTACGGCTCTGTGAGGCCAGCAGCCAGCTGGCTTCTATTTTGGGAGAAAGCATGCTCTGTGCTGGAAGCAATTACCCGCATGTCCACATTATACATCACGGCTAGAAGAGGTGGTGCGATGCCTTTGAACCCGTCCCCCAATACCTGCTTAAATTACACATTTGCCTGTTACATAATTACCCTGTCAGGTCTCAGGAAAAACTGTTCCCGGGTGGGGTGGAGGGGGTAATGGACTCCCCGTGGGTGTGGGAGGGCGGAAGGTGGGCCAGTGAGGCAGGCTGTCTGTCTGTCTGAGCGGCTCAGGGCCGATGTCTGCAGCTCGGGCGGGTCTGATGGGAGACACCGGACGCAGCAGACAGGCCGGGCACCCGTTTTGGTGGCCACCTGCTGGGATGGCGATCTGGCAGGACGGGGAAGCAGCTACTAGAGGGTGACAGTCCCCGGGGGACATGATGAAGATAGTCTAAATAAAGAGAGGCAGCCGTTCTGGGACAGCACAACTCAAGAGGCGACTGAGAGCTGGCATTTCCCGGACACAGGGCACAAGGTGACCGGGGCAGCTGGCAGCCAGCAGACACGGAGGTTGTGAGTTCTCTGCAGGGACCCCGCTGCCCTGGCCACGCCCAGGCCACACCTCTGCTCTGCACCTTCTGCCCCAGCCTTAGTCTTTGGGGCCCTCAGCGCCTCCCTCCGCCTCTCTCGGGTTTGACCATCAGGCCTCTCTGAAAGCTGCCCCCGGGCCGCGGGCACTCCTTGGTTTCCACAGACAAGACAATTGTCATCCACCGGTAATGAGCCTTCAAGAGCCAAAGATTTCATGTAAATCTTGGATTTCTAGCCTCTTGAAATATTGGAAGATGTAATGATGGATCTGCATGGGCTGCACTGGGCACCACCAGTAGATGGGGCATGTGCCCCCAGTTCAGCCCAGGCCCCACCGTTCCCCACACCCAGCCTCCCTCACTTTTTTCTTCACCTGGCTGCCCCTGCAAGGCAATAATGAGCTTGTGAGCCTGCAGTTCTGGCTCTGAACCATCTCTCTAAGCTGTCGCCCTCTCTCTGGTCCCCCACCCGCCCCTGCCTAGGCCTTGGCCTCTCTCCTGGGCCAGCCTCCACCAGCCTCCCTGCCTCTGCCCCACACGGCCAGCCTTCCTGACTCCGAAGTCACGGGGGCGTCCTGAGTGCGATACCCCTGCCCTGCAGATCTCACAGGAAGCGGCACAGCTTCTCTGGAGCCCTTTTCCTCCTCTAGAAAGTGGGTGGGGTGTGGATGAAATGGCCCCCATAACTGACGGTGCCCGACCTGGAGCGACACCCAGTGGGACGGTGAGTGACTGTAATTCACTGGGCCAGATCTGGGGGGAGAGTCCAGGAAATGGGGTGGAGCTAAAAGACACACTCCTTTGCTGTGTCATCTGGACTTTGCCAACACGGAGCACAGCCCTGCCAGGTGGGTACCATCATTATCACCATTGCACAGATGAGGAAACCGAAGCTCGGCCAGTGAGGCTGGGGGTTCGACCCGAGTCTCAGGCCTGAGCCCTGAGTGCCTCCCACCCCACCAT
>NW_006290031.1:6562311-6573456 GCF_000327345.1 Myotis davidii | reverse complement strand
CACCCTCCCCACCGCCCTTGGGCAGAGCTCTGCCCCCCCGCCCCACGTCTCCTTGGAGACTCACATGCCACCTCTGAGAAGCCTTCCTCACCCCCCTCACCCCACAGCACAGCTTCTCAGTTACAGACCCACTGCTGTCTTCTCGCCACCTCCCCGCCCACAGTGCCTGTGCCTGAGGCTCCAGTGCCACCACTGGCCTGGCTCCGAGGGGTGCCTATGAGTGTCCTCCCCAGGCCCCCCACGCTGGGCTGTGCCATCCCGTCCCACTGCGTGTGGGTCTGAGCGGCCCCAGGAAGGGAGGCCCCGTTAGTGGAACAACTCCCCGCTTCTTGGGAGATGACACACCTTCCCGATAGGTGGGTGTGCAGCCCTGACTTGCACACCTCCAGGGACTTCTAGTAAGCCAGTTTCTGTTTATGTCTGCGTTTCCCAGGCTGGGGGTCACTTCGAATTCCCTCCACCGTGTGGCCCCTGGGAAGGCAGTCACCTGGCTCCATGCGGCTGGGCTCCCAGGGCTACCGCCTGTTGCCTCCACCCTCACTTCTGCTCCCTCGCCAGCCTGGCCTGTCTTGGGGGTGCCCTCTCTCTCTGCCCGCCCCCGCCCCCCCCCCAGCTCCCCACTTGTCAGCACCTACCCAGCTTCTGACCTTGGCTCGTCCCTCCCTTCGGCCCCCTGAGCCCAGTAGGCTGGGCCCTCTATAGTAGTTATAGTTCGCAGCAACCAGTACCTTCCTGGCCTTGACCACCGTGCACAGGGAGGTGGCACTTCCCATGAATTCCGATTCTCTCTCCAACCCAACCACAGCCTCCACGGGGGGAGGGCCCCTAGACATAGTTCTCGAGATTGTATCTCAAATACCAAACAAAGTCCCTCATATGTAGTGAGAAAACAACAGGTATTTGTTGAATGAACGCTCAGGCGGACGCCTCTATGAACCAACGTGGTTTCCCACCGGCTCCAGGGCCAGCGGGGAGCACCAGAGGGCGCTCTTGACCCCGGGGAAGCTGCTCTGGGTGCTGCGTTCAGCCCTGGGCCTGGGAGTGTAGCCCGGACGCTGGGCACTGGGGACACTGGCTAGAGAGGGACTCCTTCCGCCTCCAGGGCGCCCCCTGCTGGGGTCAGCGATCATCAAAGCGGCAGGAACTGTCACAGAACCCAGCCTGTGTGCACAGCGCTGCGCTTCCAGCTGCTGAAGAGAGTTAGGGGCGTGCCTGCGGTCACACAGTCTACAGAGCCCCAAAGCCCAGCTCTCTCCACCGCATGGACAGGGCAGGGTCCAGCCCCTGGTTTCAGGAGAAGCTGGGTAGGCCAGCTTCATGCCAAAACACCTGCTTTCTCGCGAGTCTATCATCCGGAATCCCTGCCTTTGCCGCAGTGACCAGTGCGGGTCTGTGGGCACCCTCTTCATGCAATAGTGGGGTTGCGCTATGTTGCCTGGGGCAGCGGGAAGAGGTCAGCCCACAACCAGTCTGGAGGGTCCCATTCTGCAAAGAGGTCGTCACAGGCACACCCAGAAGGCCTGGACGTGCTCTCCTAGAGCTGGACTTGGGAGCAGGCACCGCGGAGGCTGAAACGGGCTGGGGGCAGAGGGAGAAGCTGCAGGGGGTGAGCC
Organism: Myotis davidii; assembly: GCF_000327345.1. Taxonomy (NCBI): domain Eukaryota; kingdom Metazoa; phylum Chordata; class Mammalia; order Chiroptera; family Vespertilionidae; genus Myotis; species Myotis davidii. Next base: position 6,571,843 of record NW_006290031.1, on the reverse strand, counting down.
CGGCATCCGGGAACTGAGGGCAGCCGCAGCCGCAGCACAGGCCCCCTGTCTCTCAGCTGCCCCACACTCAAGGGGACGCTGGGGACACAGCATGGGCTCCAGGCAAGAGGTCCGAGTGAATGAACACCTGGGAGGAAAGGCCGGCGGCGTGGCCCTTTCCCAAGGACCTGGCTGTCTCCCTGGCTCCAATCTGGGGCTTTCGCTTCGGGAAATCTGCTTTCATCCTGTTCCCGCTCCGCTCCACCGGGATCCGGAGAGCTGGGGAGCAGCGCTGCAGGGGTCAGAGTCAAATGAGATGTAGGATGTCAGACCCTAAAAACAGATGAATCTGGGATGTCCCAGGGAATCATTTAACTCATTACATTTTTACAATCAAAGCTGTTTTTGAAACCACGAGAGTGCAAGAAATTTGAATGTGTGCTGCTCTGTGGTCCTTCTTTGTTCACTTGATTAATTCCAAACAGTCAAACTGAGTCATTCATTTCGAAATTGGTCCCAGGTTGAGGCCCTGCCGCACGGGTCACATTTCAGCTTGGAGCTTCTGCCGTCCCAGGGCCCAGGCTGTCGGGGCGCCCATGACTGCTCCGAAGACACTGTGCAGCTCCCCCTCCCCACGACTCCTGCGCAGTTAGCCAGATGGGTCCTGGGCGCTGTGCCGGGCGGGCGGCTGGTGCTGCCGGGCGTGAGGAGTGCTGGTTCTGGTCCCTCACCTTAATGCAGGCTTCAGCCGCCAATGATTGCAACCGCCTCCTCCCTGGACCCCTTTCTACATGAAATGCCTTTCCATGTTGTCCTCCTGCCAAACTCCTACTCATCCCTCAAGGCCCTTCTTCTGTGAGGCCTCCCCTGTCCCAGGCAGAGTTAGCGCTTCTTCCTCCGTGGGCAGCAGCCCTGTCTACGTGCACTACAGCCCTCCCCACTGGGGGACGGTGGGTGGGATGGGTCAGTGACAGGCTTTCATCTGTGGTCAGAATCCCAATCGAGGTGGCCGGGCCCAGACAGCCACTTACTCAAATAGTTCAGAGCCCAAATCAGTGGGGACCTACGAGCACTTGCAGAAATGATGTGTGCTTCCCAGTGTCCTCTCAAGTGTCACATATGGGGCAGCTAAGAGACAGGAGACCTGTGCTGCTGCTGCTGCTGCCCTCAGTTCCCAGATGCCTCGCTCACCCTCCGCAGCTTCTCCCCCCCACCTTCCAGGCAGGTGGTAGGAGGACAGACCACCATCTGGGCCATAGGGGTCTGCAGGAGGAAGCCAGGCCCACATATTTGCCACTGTGAGATCTGGAAAAGTGGCATGGCTACTATAAGCCTCAGTTTTTCAATCCGCGATATGGGTACAAGTCATAATTCTCAGGGATGGGATGTGCTTTGAAACTGAAGTGCTGTATAGATCTGATTCCTAATGTTTTCATCCAGGCCAAGCCTCACACTTTGCAAAGGTGGACACAGAAGCCCAGAAAGGCTAAGTGACTACCTAAGGGCAGGGGTGGGACCTCCATCACAACTGTGGTCCCCTGTTTGGCTCTGCTCAGCTGCTCCTTGATAGGACAGGACCTAACATTTCATCATGAGGGGGATATTTTTCTTCCTAACTTCTAGTAGTGACTATGACACAGGTGTATGAGTGAGGGACAGCAGAGAAGGTGGAATGGAGAAATGGATTCTTTCTTAAGTTAGACTTGTTTTTTTTTCTGTGTGTGTGTTTTTGGAGAGCAAGAAAGGGTCTTAACAACTTCATAATGAGTTGGACAGCAGTGCACGGGGAGAGAGCTCCAGGGCCAGGTAAGAAAAAGGTGAGGAGGAGAGATGGAACATTCATTCTAGACCTGCTTACTGGTGGCAGTTCCTGTGATGGAGGAGAAACGGCAGCCGGGGTGTTAACGGGGCTTTCTCATGCCAGTGGGCTTGTGTCTCAGCCAAGCCCTGACAGCCCCTGAGCTCAGCTTCCTTGTCTGTCAGGTAGGGCCGACACCAGCAGCCTCCCCGGGGGAGAGCACGTGAGAGCGTGCACACAGCAAGTACTCAGTAGGTGCACTTGCTTCCTGGCGTGATGGAAGGGCTTTGGGGGATGGGAGGGGACAGTCCTTTCTTCCGGTTCCTCTGGAGGGAGACTCTGAGCCCTTGGCTCCATGTACGTCTCTGGGGACGAGTGGTTTCTATAAATACAGTGTTGGGGTTTTCTGGCCTCCCACCTCTCACTGTGGCCTCAAGATTCCACTTGGTGGAGCCCTGGAAACCTCCCTGGCTTTTCCTTCTAGCATCTTCCCATCACGTGCCTGCTCACTCCAGCCACACTGGCCTCGCTGGACACATGAAGCTTGTTCCCAGCTCATTACTTGTGCACTTTCCTCTGCCAGGAGCTCTTTTCCCCTCAAGATCACTGCATCTTTTTACATCATTTGAGTCTCAGCTCACATGCCATCTTCCCCAAGAACCTTCTGGTTATTCGGTCCATTTCCAACTTAAACCGACTCATCCACGCAGCCAGCACTCGCATCACCTCCCTGCTTTATTCTCTTTCTGGCGCGTGCTATTGTTTGAGCTATCTCTCTGGTTTATTTGTTTACCTGTTTGTTGCTTCTCTCCTCCCCACTGCAGGGAGAGGCCTTGTCTCTCTTGCTTGGTGCTGGCCCAAAAACCCAGAAAAGCACCTGCACAGTCCCTGGTGGATGAGATGGCACACCCACTCCCCACCCCAGGGCCACAGCCCTGCTGGCATGCGCCGAGTTCCACGATGCCCATGCACCTCTGCCTCACAGCCTAACACCTTCCTCATCTGTCCAAATGAAGAGAAATCTTAAACCCTGGAAAATGTTACCAAATACACATTTTTTTTCCAGGAAATGTTTAAATTGCATTCTGAAGATGTAAAATAAACCAGAAAACCACTAAAGTTCAATGTTAAGAGCTAGAAAGGTCAAATGCCAAAGAGGAGGAAAAGTGAGGCTTTTGCTTTGTAAATAGGAGATGATGTGAGTTCTAATGTTTCCTGGACAAAAGTCAAGGGATAGGCAAGATGGAGTCCTGCATGAGAGACAAGTTTTCTAATCTTGTGCATAAGCCAGAGTTTGGAGACAAAAATGGGGATTGTGATAAGAAACCTCCAGAAAATTCACAGTGACACCTCCCTCTCTGTCCCATGGCAAACTGGCTGCGTTACACCCCTGCCCCCGCCATGGCTCCCCAAGGACTGCGACTGGGTCTGATTCATCTTTGTGGGCTGCAATGCACAGGGCATGGCATACCTTACAGGTTTGTTGAATGGAGCCAAGCCTCCTAGTCATGAGATGGCTAAATCACGTTATCAATGTAAGTGCTGATTACTGCTCCAAAATGCAAGAATGCGGTGCTCAGTGCTCCTCTGCCGGTCCCATCTTGGACTCACTATGTTCTGAGCTCAATTCCTGTGCTGCCAATTCCATTGTCTGCAGTCCCTGGACCTATTGGGATTTGAAAGCTCTTAAACCTGCAGATTTCCTCTTTAAATGCTGTGCCTGCAATTCCAATCCCTACCACAGTCAGAATTACAGAAGCCTTCAAAACCAGTTTAATCTCTAAAACTATACTTCTAATGAAAACACACCCTAAATTAAAACAAGATACATACATACACACATCTATTTCTTAACTTATCACATTGGCATCGATTTGAAAAGTATGATACTACCCACAGTTGGCCAGGGTTTGGGGAAACATGTAGCGTTCAGACGCTGTTGGTGGGAATGTAAATTAGTGCAGCCTCCTGGAGGGCAATTTGGCAATACACATCAAAAGCCTGAAACATGTGCAAACCCTTTGGTCCGGCAATTCAACTTCTAGACATTTATCCTAAGGACATAATCATGGAAGTAAGTCTAGATTTATTCCCAGGATGTTGACTGCAGGGTGAAAAATTGTCACTATTAATACTATAACTTGGAACCTGGTTAAGTAAATTATATATGATAAAATACTATGTAACTATTACATCCTATAAGAATTCTTAATGATGTGGAAAAATCTCATGATACATTAAGTGAAAAATATCAGCTACAAAAAACATGTCCCTGGTAATCACAGTTTTAGACTAAGAAATATAGACACAAACTTGTGCATAAAAAATGCTGGAAGAACAAACGCCAAAATATTGACAGGACTTGTCTGTGGGTGGTAGGGTCACGGATGACTGCCTTTTCCTTTTCTGTGCTTTTCTCTATTTTGGTAAGTTTTTATAATAAACACGCTTCTATTGTCATCGGCAGAGAGCCATTAATGAACCCCGGTGGCAGGAAGGACGAGCCAGCTCTGTGCAAGATGCCTGTGGACATGGAACCCCAGCCCGTGTTAGTCTGCACCCCACCCCACAGACGTGGGTGGCTCCGATGTCCACCTCCCCCGCCCCCCCCACTATCAGGCCCACATATGGACCTGGTTTCCGCTGGTCTTGCTCAGGGGAGGGGCCAGCCTGGATTAATCCAGAAACCCAGCCGGCAGTCCCCACCATGGCCCTCCTGGACTCCTTTCTTGCTCTTACTTCCCCCGGAGGACCTGATTTGTTTTAGGCACAAACTACAAAAAAAATAAAAAGCCCTCCCTGAGGCTGGTTTGAAGTTCACTTTGCAACTGCAGGGCCTCAAAGCTGTTATCTTCTCCAAACACGGCCAATGTTTGCTGGTGGGTCACAATGATTTCCCAAGCTCGTCTTTCCTCCACCCTCCAGCTCTGTGGGTGTGATCTTCCCCTGTTCCGAGAGGCCGAGCAGCCAGGCGAGTGTGCACAGCTCAGCCAGGACCCGACTGGGGTCTGACCGTCGGGGAGCCCTGTGACACTCAGCACACGAGGTGCCTCTGAGGCGGCTCCGGCCCCTCGCACCGGGGAACAGGCCCAGCCTCTGGGATGACCACATGCAGAGGCCTGTAAACAGACCCCAGGCTGCGAGCCAGGCCCTTCAGTGGCCAAGAGTAGATTTCAGCTCCAAGCATGAGCCCCGAGAGCCTCCTACCCTCCTGTCCACATGGGCCCCCTTTCCCTGCTGCGGGGCAGCCAGGAGGGGTGTTGCCCCCACCCTGTGGCCCTCAGTGCAGGGCTGCACGGAGGGTGCTTGGCAGCATGCAGCTGGGGGCACAGGCTGGCTCCTGGGCTGGAGGCACAAACGCCCAGGCCCAGCGGTGAGCAGGGCCAGCCCTGCCAGGGAAAAGGCCCAGATTGGTGAGGAAACAGTGATGGGCCTGCAAACTGGGGCTGGGCAACCTCAGGAAAAGGGGTGACCCAGCCCTGGGGGTGTGACACTGGCTTCCTGGTGGCGAAGAGCTGGCGGGGCCACAGGCACTGACCAGAGCTGCCAGCAACAGTGCCCTCACCTGCCTCCTTCCCAGAAAGCTGCTAAGTTCACACCAGAAGGTCCCACGGCATGCACGTCCGCCCCCGGCCTCCTGACGCCCACATTCAGAGCCCCGTCTCTGGCCCAGGCTGGGCACCAGGCATCTCACACACTAACCCCCCTCAGGCGAGATTCCCCGCAGTCCTGTGCCACCCCATGACCTGGCGACCGTCGGCTGTGACCAGCAATGTCTGGGTGCTCCAGGAGTGACCTCCGTTCCCCTGAACCCCAGCTCCCCTTGTCACAGGGAAGGAAATGGAGACTCAGGGCAGTCAAGTGGGTCAATCCCTGGATTCAACCCCCGGCTGCCTCCCTCCACACCCGGACTCCTGCCTGTGGCCCACAGAGCCTGCCCCTCATCAGCCAACGTCCTCTCTGATGCCAGGGAGGGGGGGTCCTGGGTCACCATGTACTCAGAGGAGAAGACAATGGGTACCGAGGGAAGAACCCCTCACCAGCCTCCAGCCACCACCCTCAGCCCTTATTATGGTTATTAGTTATTATTTTTAACTCTCAGCCCTTTGGTCACAGGCATCTACAGTCAGGAGTCAGCTGGAGTGTAAGGGTGCGAGGTCGCCTGGAGGGCGGGGCTGGAGGGTTCTGGCAGAAAGCTTTCAGTCCTGAGCTGCTGGATCGGAGTCCCACGACCTGAGGCTGAAATATTCCAGCAAAAGCCCATGGTTCGGAGGCTCTAGCTGCCATGTAGGACCCTCACGCCTCCCTAGTCCGGGAGGACTGCGGGGAGGCGGGGGGCCCGGACCCCAGGTGCTACCTGGCTGGTACTTCACGGGGACCAGGCTGCTGCCGCTGGGGGAGCTGACCCCAAATGCTACTCTGAGCCCAGTGTGGGCCACTCTGAACAGGAGAGCAATATCCCAAAGGCTCCACTGAGTCCCACGGGGTCTGGCTTGTGATGCCTTTTGTATCACTGTCGCCTCCTCAGTCTCATTTACTCCCAACTCCAATGCTGTGAGGGAGGCCTGCACCACCCCACTGCACAGAGCAGGAAACTGAAGCTCAGACAGGTGAGCGCCTTCCCCCAGGTCACCCAGCTGGGAAGCCCAGCATTGGAATCCGAGCCTAGTTTCCCTGATGCCTGGGGTTGACTGCCCTCCACAGCCTCTTGGGAAGGCGCTCCTGCCAGCCTGGGACCCCCGGCCTGGGACCCCCACCTCGCCTCCATCACCAGCGTCTGGACAGATCTGGCCGTTAAAGAGGCCTCTGAATCAGTCCACGTTTCCCTCCCTGGCCTGAGGCCCAGGACAAACACATTCCCCCACACCTGTGTTCGGCAAACTGCGGCTTGTGAGCCACATGCGGTTGCCGAGCCGCAGTTTGCCGACCACTGCCCCACACGATGGTCCTGCCACACTGATCTTCCACAGGCTCGCCCCTGTGCGATGCGTCTGGACTTCTATGCAGGACTCAGCCCCGGCAGCTGCCTTTCCACCTGCTTCTTACGTGGCCCGCACCCGGCCTGGGCTGGGACGTTGATTCCAATATAAGCTACGTTTTAGGTTTAATTGTAAAAGACCTGGCAAGTGATGTCATCACAAAGGCCAAACTGGAACCAAGGTCTCCCGCCCCCTAGGGGTGACGGACAGGGTGGGCGGGATGGGAGTTCTGGGAAGAGGGTGTTCCATAGCCCAGGGCTGGGCCCTGCGAGGGGAGACAGACGCAGGAAGAGCAGGGCTGGGGGGGCTCAGGACAGCAGGGTGACTTCTCAAAGCGCTTTGCCTTCCTGCAGGGCAGCTGGAGCTGCAGGCTCCCCACCAGGCCAGCCCCGCAGATCAATGCTAATCCCTCCAAGAAAGACCAGTCCCTGAGGAGCAGAGAGAGAGGAGTGCAGACAGTTAAATAAAGGCTCGGAGGAAGAATACTGGCTTGAGAGAAAAGGGCAAAGAGAGCAAAAAATAAATGGCAAATTACCGGGTAGCCATCTCGTCCTGATTGCCCCTGTGGTAATTAATACGTCATTAATAATCAGACTTTCGGCAGAAAACCATATGGCAGCACTTAGCACTCAATCGGGCCCCACACCGCTCCCCCCGATGTTCTATGGGTTTGCAGCAGAGGCTGCTGGTGGGTAACTGATGCCTTTGGGGAGACTCAAGGCTCTGACAAGTCTAGGGGATGCAGCACCCCGTTTCCTGCTGCACTGGGCCAGGCTGCAGGGGCCACCAGGGCACACATCCACTAGAGTCCTCCCAGGGCAGCTGGCACACACATGGTGAGGGCCACAGGGGCTCACGGGGCTCCCAAGGGCGCTGTCACAGCCACCAAGGAAAATGCCCCTAAACTGCCGAGAGGCCTAGAGAGCAGATGAGGGCTTCCTGCCGGCCGCCACTGGACGGGGGAACTGAGGAAGGCAGGTTCGAAGCCCGAGCTATGGCAGGGGAGGCATTCACTGCTCCGGATGCTCTGTCCGCATGCTCGGAGCACAGCTTGCCTGGCCGCGTCTCACAGGCTGGCATCCAGCTCAGGTTGCAGCCTCAGGATCTGCATTTTGTTTTGTGCACTTAATAGTTCAACCGCACGCTCACAACCCCCAGCTCCACAGCCCTCTGCATTATGCACTCCGGCTACCTTCCCTGTGATGCCAGGAATGACTCCACTGTGGGACACTGCCTGTGGCCATCAACCTACACACTCTGCTGGCTGGCTCTCGGGCTCCGCGGGGCGCTGCTAGCGCCGAGAGGCCCGGATTCCGAAGGGTGCCGACCAGGAAATGAATCATGGTAAGTGGAAGTAGAAAATAAAACAGTCATCCGAAAGGAATTCCTTCGGAAGGTGCATTTTGACTCGGGCAGGCTCTCAGTGTGCTTCTTGAACGGAGTCGCCAGGATTGGTTGGGCTCGGAAACCCAGGCGCCATGGCTCATAGACCTGTTGCGTTTCTTGAAGAAGAACGGGGTTTCTGGGTGGATGATCCCCGATGTTCAATGCTGCCTCAGCCACCAGTGCTTCCCCTACACCTTTCTCAAACCCAGTGCCCTTCTGGCCCACTGCCCAACCCGGGGAGCCAAATGCATTTTGGCAGAGAGAAACGGAGCCCGGAATCTAGTTACGAAGCCCAACTCATTCCTGGCGTAACTGCTGGACTCCAGAGCTTTTTGTGCCAAAGCACGTGAGACAAAAACCATAGAAACAGACCGACTGCTGCAGGGCAGTTAGAAATGTGGGTGTGGCGCTCGCCTTCTGTGCTCCCTGGAGCCAGGGCCTGGGTGAGGGGCAGTCAGGCTGCTGCCCGCTCTCTTGGAAGGCAAGTGGTCACAGGGGCAAGTGGAGCCTGCTGAGTTCTGCGCTTGCGTGCATCTACAAATTTAAAAAGATACGACCCCTATCTGGACTGATTTTTTTTTTTTAGGACACACCTCTCTAACTAAGTATTATTTTCAAGGAAGTGCCACAGAGAGAGAACAAAATGTCTTATCTTTCAGGAGCAGAGAGCATAATCCAGGGCACTTACTGGAGGACCTGCAAAACACAAGCAGAGAGGCCACAGTCAGAACCCAAGGGAGAGAGGTCCCCGCCCCGGCGGGCCCGCCCTCAACAGCTACCGGCCTCCCCTCACCAAGGCTGAGATGCTGTCATGGGCCCCAAAGCGAGCGGCCAGGCGAGGGAGAGCCTGTGCCCTTGTGGGGCTAGGGTGGGCATGTGGGGGTGAGGACAATCCCGCACACACGTATGGGTTAACACACTCCTCTCAGGAGGCTGCTGCTGGTCCCTGCTGGGGCCACCCGTGTTGGATCTTGGCCATCCAGAGAGGAACTGAACCTTGTTCCTGCCCGAAGGACAAATTTTGGGAGGGACTTGGGGAGAAAACATTTGGGGCAGAGGGACGAGCAAGCATAGGGCTCTGGGATGTGTGGGGCTGAGCAGCCGTGTGGACGGTGCTGGGGGCCGAGGTGGGGGTGAAGGGCTCTGAGCTAGGGTGCACAGGGCGCTTGGAGGGGACGCATTTAGAAGCTCAGGTGCTGCTGGTGCCGCCAGCTGGGCTTGTTTCGGGGGACGCGGACTCATGAGAACACGCACGACACCGACCGGTGTCCTCACCTTCTGGTGTGCAAAGCACATTGCATATCCATGCTGCATCTGACCTTTTGGACAATTTGTGAGAGGAATGGTGAACACTCCCATTTGACAGGCGACAACAGAAAACAGTGGCTTG
>NW_006290031.1:6559991-6560956 GCF_000327345.1 Myotis davidii | reverse complement strand
CCCCCTCACCAGCCTCCAGCCACCACCCTCAGCCCTTATTATGGTTATTAGTTATTATTTTTAACTCTCAGCCCTTTGGTCACAGGCATCTACAGTCAGGAGTCAGCTGGAGTGTAAGGGTGCGAGGTCGCCTGGAGGGCGGGGCTGGAGGGTTCTGGCAGAAAGCTTTCAGTCCTGAGCTGCTGGATCGGAGTCCCACGACCTGAGGCTGAAATATTCCAGCAAAAGCCCATGGTTCGGAGGCTCTAGCTGCCATGTAGGACCCTCACGCCTCCCTAGTCCGGGAGGACTGCGGGGAGGCGGGGGGCCCGGACCCCAGGTGCTACCTGGCTGGTACTTCACGGGGACCAGGCTGCTGCCGCTGGGGGAGCTGACCCCAAATGCTACTCTGAGCCCAGTGTGGGCCACTCTGAACAGGAGAGCAATATCCCAAAGGCTCCACTGAGTCCCATGGGGTCTGGCTTGTGATGCCTTTTGTATCACTGTCGCCTCCTCAGTCTCATTTACTCCCAACTCCAATGCTGTGAGGGAGGCCTGCACCACCCCACTGCACAGAGCAGGAAACTGAAGCTCAGACAGGTGAGCGCCTTCCCCCAGGTCACCCAGCTGGGAAGCCCAGCATTGGAATCCGAGCCTAGTTTCCCTGATGCCTGGGGTTGACTGCCCTCCACAGCCTCTTGGGAAGGCGCTCCTGCCAGCCTGGGACCCCCGGCCTGGGACCCCCACCTCGCCTCCATCACCAGCGTCTGGACAGATCTGGCCGTTAAAGAGGCCTCTGAATCAGTCCACGTTTCCCTCCCTGGCCTGAGGCCCAGGACAAACACATTCCCCCACACCTGTGGTCGGCACACTGCGGCTTGTGAGCCACATGCGGCTCTTTGGCTCCTTGAGTGTGGCTCGTCCACAAAATACCACGTGCGAGTGCACACGTACAGTGCGATTAAAACTTTGTGGCCCATGTGCAT
>NW_006290031.1:6552745-6558494 GCF_000327345.1 Myotis davidii | reverse complement strand
GGCGCTCGCCTTCTGTGCTCCCTGGAGCCAGGGCCTGGGTGAGGGGCAGTCAGGCTGCTGCCCGCTCTCTTGGAAGGCAAGTGGTCACAGGGGCAAGTGGAGCCTGCTGAGTTCTGCGCTTGCGTGCATCTACAAATTTAAAAAGATACGACCCCTATCTGGACTGATTTTTTTTTTTAGGACACACCTCTCTAACTAAGTATTATTTTCAAGGAAGTGCCACAGAGAGAGAACAAAATGTCTTATCTTTCAGGAGCAGAGAGCATAATCCAGGGCACTTACTGGAGGACCTGCAAAACACAAGCAGAGAGGCCACAGTCAGAACCCAAGGGAGAGAGGTCCCCGCCCCGGCGGGCCCGCCCTCAACAGCTACCGGCCTCCCCTCACCAAGGCTGAGATGCTGTCATGGGCCCCAAAGCGAGCGGCCAGGCGAGGGAGAGCCTGTGCCCTTGTGGGGCTAGGGTGGGCATGTGGGGGTGAGGACAATCCCGCACACACGTATGGGTTAACACACTCCTCTCAGGAGGCTGCTGCTGGTCCCTGCTGGGGCCACCCGTGTTGGATCTTGGCCATCCAGAGAGGAACTGAACCTTGTTCCTGCCCGAAGGACAAATTTTGGGAGGGACTTGGGGAGAAAACATTTGGGGCAGAGGGACGAGCAAGCATAGGGCTCTGGGATGTGTGGGGCTGAGCAGCCGTGTGGACGGTGCTGGGGGCCGAGGTGGGGGTGAAGGGCTCTGAGCTAGGGTGCACAGGGCGCTTGGAGGGGACGCATTTAGAAGCTCAGGTGCTGCTGGTGCCGCCAGCTGGGCTTGTTTCGGGGGACGCGGACTCATGAGAACACGCACGACACCGACCGGTGTCCTCACCTTCTGGTGTGCAAAGCACATTGCATATCCATGCTGCATCTGACCTTTTGGACAATTTGTGAGAGGAATGGTGAACACTCCCATTTGACAGGCGACAACAGAAAACAGTGGCTTGTTTAAGGCCGCGTAATTGGTTAGGTGCGGAAAACAAAACCCTCCATACTTTCCACTAACTAAGCCATGTCTGCTCCCGGCCGACCTGCGACTACGATCTGGAGAGTGAGGCTGCACAGGGAGGCATGTAATGGGACACAGGGGTGAGTGCAAGAGGCAAGATCTCAGACTCAGAATTTTCCTTGGAAGAACAGGTATTTAAGAAACAATTACACAGGTGAAGGCACAGGACCGGATCAAGGCTGGGCCCACTCAGGACGGGAAGCTAGGCTGAGTCCAGAGGGCGAGGGGTGATTCCTGGGAGAGGAATGGGGAGAGAGGAGCATGGCAAAGATGGGAAAGCTCACAACACACCAAGATCACTGGGCTTTGGGGGGCTGCAGCCGGAGAGGGCTGGGGAGAAGGCAGGGCCAGACAGAGCACCGGGCTTTGTCTCCACATCATGACCCAGGGTAGTGGGGGGTGGGATGGGAGTGGGGTCCCGAGGGCCTGGGCATGGAGGAGTGATTCGAGGGGGCGGAGTGGGCAAGGGGACACGATGCAGCTGCTCCTGTGTAGGCCACGCAGCCTGGACTCCTGCTGGCAGTGGAGATGGGGAGAGATGCATCAGGAAACACTTGTGAGGACAGACAGGACTGGGTCTTTGATTTAATGGTGGAGGTGGGGGTGGAAGGGCGCATGGGGCATGGAGGAAGGAGAGAGGTGAGACAAAGATTTTTGACTTGAAAACTGATGTATGATGGTGCCAATACCCACGAATGGAACATGGGGCTGTGCGTCCCCTGAATCTAACTATGACCGGGGCAGGGCTTTGGTCAATGGACACCCACACAGCTGACGTCTCACTTTCAGCTAAAGACCTTGCTCCCTGTTTTACAAAGAAACGAGAAGCCGCTGGACAGACGCCCCATGCTCTTCCCTATGCCACACGCACACACCTGCCTGCACCCGGGCCTGTGCCCACCTCCTCTCCAGTCCCTCAGGTTCAGGCGGAGTTGACTCGCCTCCACCTACCAGGGACCCCGTGCCCACCTCCCTCTCGGCCCGTCACAGGCGGGCCCACCTCTCAGGCAGGTCCTTCCCACAGCTCTGAAATGTGCTCCAATTCCTGATTTTATTTCATAATTAAAGCAATTTTTTCCAATTACAGATGACATAGAATATTGTATTAATTTCAGGTGTCTATAACTTATGAAGGATCACCCTCGTAAGTCTAGTACCCACTTGGCACCAAACGTAGTTATTATAATATTGCTAACTATATTCCCCATGCTGGACTCTACACCCTGTGACTACCCTGCAACTACCAATTTGTCCCTTTTAATCCCTTCACCTTTCCCACCCAGCCCCCAAACCTTCTGTCACCTGGCAACCATCAATTTGGTCTCCGTATCTATAAGGTTTTTTTTTTCTGTTTTGTTTGTCTATTTTGTTTTTTAGGGTCCACATATAAGTGCAATCCTACAGTATTTATCTTTCTCTGCCTTGTTTCACTTAGCATAACCCACTCTAGGTCCATCCATGTTGTCACAAATGGCAGGATTTCATTCTTTTCTATGGCTGAGTAATATTCTGTTGCATATTTGTACCACATCTTTTTATTTTTTAAATTTATCTTTATTGCTGAAAGTTACAGATGGCCCCTTCCCTGCTTTTATCCATTTATCCATTGATGGCCACTTGGGTTGCTTCCGTATCTTGGCTATCGTAAGTAATGCTGCAGTGAACATCAGGGTGCACACATGTTTTAAAATAGTGTTTTGGGTAAGTACCCAGCCTGTCATATGGCAGTTCCATTTTTAATTTTGTGAGGACTCTCCATACTGTTTTCCATGGTGGTTGCACCAATTTGCAATCCCATCAACAGTGCAGGAGGGTTCCCTTTCCTCCACATGGACAATGATTGCTTGTTGACAGCCCTTCTGGCAGGTGTGAGGTGCTCTCTCATTGTGGTTTTGATGCGCATTTCCCTGATGATTATGATGGTGAGCATCTTTTCACCTGTCTCTCAGGCATCTGTACATCCTCTTCCAATTCCTCTGGTTGAAAAACATCCTTTGCTTCCACACCTTCCTCTGTTCCGGCTCAGTTCTCCTCTCCCTCACAGCCACGTTGCAGGAAAGAGGTGCTGGGAGGACAGATCACTCAACCAGTGAGGGGGTGGTCCAGGCTAGAAGCAATGCCATGGGACCCCAAACCATGGCACCATTCCCACTCCAGGGGGCCAGAGTGTGAATGGCAACATTCCAGACTGGTCCTGTAGCTGGTGGAATAGGCCACATCTAGCCCATCCGATAGACTCTAAAACACACCGAGCCACCCCTAGACTCTAAAACACACCGAGCCTTCCCCGCCCCCCGCCTCGGGGCCGACTGGCACCATATCGCCAGGGCACCAATGCCTCACTGGAGGCGCTACCATACAGCCTCCTGACTGACGCCTTCTTCTGGGCACCCCAACTCCACCAGCTACAGGTGCCTTTAAAAAATGCCCACCCCTTCCCAGAGTTCTGAATTGCACATGGAATAATATCCAAACTCCTGCTCTCCTGTGTGCACCTGCTCTCGTCAGTGCCCACACTCAGTCACCACACTCCATCTGCTCTCTAGGTTCCCCAAGAGCTGCTGTCTTTGGCCTCAGGACATTCACATCTACTGTGTTCCTGCACTTGGCAGGCCGGGGTTCATAACCACCACCTCGGAAAAGCCTTTTGTGAGCATGAAGTCTGAAGACGTCTCTTCACCCTTGGCCCCACTGAATTCTATCAGCTCCCTGCTATTTCCTTTCTAGCACCAATCACACTCTTTAGTGATTAACTATTTATTTGTGTGTTGTTTATTATCTGTCAGCCCCATCAGCAAGGCAGCTCCCTGAGAGCTGGGCCCCATCTGTTCAGCTCCCCACCGTCTCCCCTGCCTCGCACAGGGCCTGGCAGGCACATGCACTTAGTAAATGCGAGTGGAATAGATGAGGGGCGCCCGGCAGGCCATCGCCTCTGCTATGCCCTCCTCACCTCACTTCCCCGCTGGGGTTGTGTTGCGGCTGCAGTTGCCTCTGGAGATGAGACCTGGGGCCTGCAGTAAGCGGGGTACACAAGATGCTGGGTGTGTGGGTGTGGGGGAGGGCCTGGCTCAGGCTGTCCAGGGGTCCCTGCTTAGGGAGTGAGGCTGGCTGGAGGGCCCCCATCCAACCATGTGGTGGTCCCCCTGACGGCCCAGCTCATTCTGCACGCAGCTTTCAAACATGTGTTCCAGGCATTGGCTGGATCTGCTCACTTTGCTGTCAGGAATGTGGGAGCAAGTAAATAAGAGCCAGATGACTTGGGAAGTGAATGAAATGAGAGAGTAGAGGGGTCAATGACTGTGGCCTCTTTAACTGAACTGATGTGGCCGGACAGGGTTTCCCACTTGCGCCCTGAGGTTGGGAGGGTGCACGAGTGGTTTGTGGACAGGTAAGCAGAGGTGTGTAGAGTTTCTGCGGCCCCACTGTGCCCACCTTGAGCTCTTGCCTCTTCCCAGGATGATCACTGCCTGAGTGTTTCCCAAATGGAAAAGCAAACTGGGAAGAATATTTCCCACTGCCTGGCAGGTGCCCAGCTGCATGCCGGGAGGTAAGGGCTGGCCTTGGCGCCTGAGGCTACCAGGTCACTGTCCATGCTCACAGCCCACGCCTGCTGCTCTGTGTTGCACCCGGACTCCCGATGCCCACTTCTCCTGCTCCCTGCTCTGCCCAGGAGGCCCTGGCTCTGACCCAGGCCTCTGCCTCCCACAACAGGCCTTAGCTCCTGACTTTTGAAAACCCAAACCAACCCCAGCATGAGGACGACCTTCAGTCATGCCTCCAGGGTTTCCCCGGTGGAGCAGAGTGAACCGAGATGAAATGAGGCTTGGGGGTTGGCAAATTCAGAGCCAATAATGAGTTAGTGAGCCGGGCACTTAGCCTAGGCCTCAGGCCCTGGCTTTAATTCTACCGATTCCATCAGGGAGTGTCGAGGCCTCAGCATCCTGGCTCTCTGAGCGAGTGTCTGTTTTCCCCTGAGGCAAAGGCTGCTCCTGTGAGGTGGGGAGGTGCCTCTGGATTGCTATGAGGATGGAGGGAGATACTGTGCATGCGTTAGGCCCTCAGGACAGCCCTGGCACGGAAGAGGCACCCAGACACACGCAGGCTGGGATTCCAGTCACGCGCAGCTTAACAACGGGGATTTGTCCTGAAAACCATGTTGTTAGGCGATTTCGTTGTTGTGTGAACATCACAGTGTACTTACTTGCTCCCAGGCTACAAACCTGTACAGCATGTTACTGTACGAGACAACATGAGATTAAATCAAGCACGAGGGATGATGCAATCAAGAGGCCTGGTAAACTCAAGATGGAGGAGGGTGCTGCTGGTGTAACACAGAAGCTGTTCCACAGCAAACTTTCAAAAAATATATAAGTAGAAAGACTACACTCTGAAATAACAATAAAACATACAGTATATAGTAAATGCATCAACCAGTAACTGTTGTTAATTATCACGATCAACTCTTCGGTACTGTACATAAGTGTATGTGGTGCACTTTTATACAACGGGTAGTGCAGTAGATCTTTTTACATCAACATCACCACAAGCAACTGAGCAATGTGTTGCACTATAATGTTGTGATGACTATGATGTCACTAGGCAATAGGAAGTTTCCAGCTCCTATTTCATCTTATGGGACCACTGCCATATGTACGGTCTGTTGTTGACCAAAATGTAGTTATGTAGCGCATAGCTCTATAACA
>NW_006290031.1:6548103-6552432 GCF_000327345.1 Myotis davidii | reverse complement strand
AAAAAAACTCCCACACTCTTTTGAGATATAATTCACATACCATTGAAATTCACTTTTTAAAAAAAGTATACACTTCAGTGAATTTTGGTATAATCACAAAATTTTATTTATCCTTCCTTTCTTAAAAAATATTTTTATTAATTTCAGAGAGGAAGGGAGAGGGAGAGAGAGATGGAAACATCAATGATGAGAGAGAATCATTGATTGGCTGCCTCCTGCACACCCCACACTGTGGATCGAGCCCGTAACCCAGGCATGTGCCCTGACTGGGAATTAAGCCATGACCTGCTGGTTCATAGGTTGATGCTCAGCCACTGAGCCACGCTGGCTGGGCCCGCATATGCCCTTTATAATCCTTTTCTTGAGGCTGAGGATTGAACCTGCAACCAAGGTATGAGCCCTTTAATGGGAATCAAACCCGAGACCCTCTGGCCACTGAGCCAAACCGGCCAGGGCAAGTTCTGGTTATTTTGGATTCTTTGAATTTTCATATGAATTTTAGGATTAGTTTGTCAATTTCTAAAAAGAAAATCCAAGTAGGATTTTTGTAGAACTGCATCAAATCTATAAGTCAATTTGTGGAGTATTGCCATATTAACATTGTATCATCTTCCAGTCCATGGGATATAGAATGTCTTTCCATTTATTTAGGTCTTCTTTCCTGAGTATTTCATTCTTTTTCATAATTTTGCAAATGGAACTGCTTTCTTAATTTCATTTAAAAATTCTTCATTGCTAGTGTCCAGACATAAAGCTGACTTTTGTATAACGATCTTGTAAAAGGCGAAAGGTTTATCCGATCTGAAGAGAAACCAGAGTGTGTGTAACGATCTCGTATCGCACAACCTTGCTGAGCATGCTTGCCAGCTCATACACTTTTGGTGGCTTCTTTAGAATTGTCTGTATACAAACACGATCACAGGGTCTGTAAGGAGGATAGCTGTGCTTCTTCTTTTCCCACCTGCATGCACTTTATTTCTTTCTCTTGCCTAATTGCCCTGAACAGAACCTTCGCTGCAATGATAAATACTAGTACAAGTAGCAAGAGTGGACATTCTTGTCTTGTTCCTGATCTTAGGGGAAAAGCATTCACTATTTCACCATTAAGTATAATGTTAGCTATGGGTTTTTTATAAATGCCCTTTACTAAATTGTGGAAGTTTTTTTTAAATTCTTATTTGTTAAGGTGTTTTTTTTTTTTAAATCATGAAAGGCTGTGAATTTTGTCAAATGCTCTTTTCTTCATGTGTTAGGATGATGATGTGGCTTTGCCTTTTATTTGATAATATCATGTACTAGTGACCCAGTGCACGGATTTGGGCACATTGAAAGGATATTAATTAGAAGGTGGCTGGTGGGGCAGGACTGGGTGAGATGGGCCAGGTGAGGGGTCCCAAATTGTGAGAGGGCAGTTCTTGGGTGACACATCCCGGAATCGGGCTCCATCCTCTTTGGTTCCGGGGTGCGTCACCCGAGAACCACCACTGCCAAGTCACTGCTGCTTGGCCGCTCCTGCATTGAGTGTCTGCCCCCTGGTGGTCATTGCACATCATAGCTACTGGTTGGATGGTCGCTAAGCCTTTTATATATAGACTAGAGGCCTGGTGCACGAATTCGTGCACCAGTAGGGTCCTTTGGCCTGGCATGTGGGATTGGGCCAAAATTGGCTCTCCAACATCCCCTGAGGGGTCCTGGATTGTGAGAGGGACCTCAGGGCCAGGCTAAGGGACCTCACCGGTGCACGATTAGGGCCAGGGAAGGATGAGGGAGGTTGGCCAGACAGAGAGGGACCTCGGGAGGGGTCCAGGGTGTGTCTGGCCTGTCTCACTCAGTCCCAATCAGCCAGACCCCAGCAGCAAGCTAACCTACTAGTTGGAGCGTCTGCCTCCTGGTTTCAGTTCGTTTAGATATATACCCTCCAGTGGCATTGCTGAATCATATGCTAATTCTATTTTTAATTTTTTGAGGAATTACCATACTATTTTCCAGAGTGGCTGTACCATCTTACATTGCCATCAAAAGATTCCAAGAATTCCAATTTCTCTACATCCTTGCCAACACCTGTTATTTTCTGATTTTTTAAAAAAGTAGCCATCCTAATGGGTATGAGGTAATAGCTTGCTGTGGTTTTGATTTGCATTTCCCTAATGATTAATGATGTTGAGTGTTTTTTAAATTATATTATTTCTTTATTGATTCTGCCAATCTCTGACTTTGATTGAATTGTTTAACTCTTTTATATTTAATGTAATTGCTCATAAGGTAAGGCTTATGTGTTTGAATTTGCTACTTAATTTCTATGTCTAATGTCTTCTTCATTCCTCTATTACTTCACTAATGCTTCTTTTCTGCTAAGTAGATGTTTTCTAATGTAACATTTTCATTCATTTTTTAAATTCTATTTTTTGGAGTTATTTTCTCAGTGGTTGTCCTGGGAATTAAAATTAACATCTTAATTTAAGATAATATGGTTTTGATGAGAAATAATTTACTTTTAATTGCTTATAAGTACTATGCTTCAATATAGCCCTGTTCATTATCCTTTACCACTTTACACATTATAAACTCATAAACACAATTTTATAGTTGTTGCTTTATGCAATTGACTTTTAAATTAGAATAGAGAAGAAAGTTGTAAATAAAAATACACTTACATTGTCTTTCACATTTACTTATGTTGTTACCTTCACTGAAATTCATTATTTCTGTGTGGACTTAAATTGCTCTCTAGTGTCCTTTCATTTCAGACTGAAGGAATCTGTTTATTACTTCTTGTAGGTCAGATCTGATAGTGATAAATTCTTCCCATTTTTGTTTACCTGGGCATTACTTAATTTCCCCTTCATTTTTAAAGGATGGTTGATTATCAAAAGCCTCTCTGACGAGGTCACATTTGTGCTGATTCTTTTTAAAAATATATATATTTGTATCGCTTTCAGAGAGGGAGAGGGAGAGAGAGTTAGAAACATCAGTGATGAGAGAGAATCATTGATCAGTTGCCTTCTGCATGCCCCTCCCTGGAGATCCAGTCTACAACCCGGCCTTGTGCCCTGACCGGGAATCAAACCGTGACCTCCTGGTTCATGGGTCGAGGCTCAACCACGGAGCCACGCTGGCAGGGCTTTGTGCTGATTCTTGACTGACAAGAAAGAGCCATGAGAGTGTGTAGGAAAGGGTTACTCAACAGGCCTGAGTTGTCCACAACCTGCACATTCCAAAGAAAGACCTGATCTTGACCGGCTGCAGGGAGATGACCTTCCACTCCTTGGAATATGCTGCTAATAGGAGTGTCTTTGAATACCTGGGGCCTGGGGCCATGCCAGGTAGTTTACGGCAACAATGTGAGTTACGGTGGAGTTTTGGCCATGCTGTATCCGTCTGACCTTTGGAGGGGCTGGAGACTGAATAACGAAGGTCAGCCACAGGGGCACTCAATAAAACCCTACACAGCAAGTCTCAAGCGAGTTTCCCTGCTTAGCAAACATCACACGTGCTGTCACACATCATTACTGGGAGAATCAGGGCTGTCTGCACAACTCCACGGGGAGGGGAATATTGGAAGTTGGGGCCCTATGTTCCTCTTATGTTTGCTGACTTTAATCTGTGTCTTTTTGCTGTGCTCAGTCATAATCACAAATATAAAAACAATTTGGGAAGGTCCAGGCCATTCTTCTTTCACGTATTTCGTCTGCTTCTCTTGCTTCTCCTCTTTGCTTTCTTCCTTTGACTGAATAATCTTAACGGACCCGTCTTCAAGTTCGCCGATTTTTCCTGCCAGCCCAAACACTGTTGAGCCCCGTGGGTGAATTTCTCATTTCAGTTACTGTACCTCACAGTTTCTGTTTGCTTCTTTTTAAAATACTTTCTCTCTCTGCATTGATGGTCTCCATTTGGTGGCACATATTCTTGGGCGTTCCTTTGATTCTTTAGACCTGGTTTCCTTTAAATATATTTAAAACAGCAAACATGATTCTTTTGTCTAGCATTTCCATCTGGGCTTTCTCAGAAACAGTTTCTATTGATGGCTTCTCCCCCTGTTTATTGCCATACTTTCTTGTCTCTTTGTAGGTCTCATAATTTTTTATTAAAAACTGGGCATTTATAATAATTTAATGTGACTACTATGAAAATTAGATTCTGCGCCTACTCTTTTTTTAAAAAAAAATTTATTTTATTGCTTAAAGTATTACAGAGAGTATTACATATATCTCCTTTTTTTTCCCCGCCCATGACAATCCCCTGGCCTCCCCTACCCCCCAGTGTCTTATGTCCATTGGTTATGCTTATATGCATGCAAAGAAGTTAGCTTTATTAAGGTATTTTTATCAT
>NW_006290031.1:6526897-6548080 GCF_000327345.1 Myotis davidii | reverse complement strand
CCGTCCCCGCCCCCCCGCCCCCGTCAGTATCTTGTTCTGCTCCTACTCTTTAGGGTTTGTGGGTGCTGTTGGTTGTTACTGTTGCTCAGTGTTTAGGGGTTTTCCTGGAGTCTCTAAGGTGTGCATTCCTTGTCATGTGCAGCTATTGAATTCTCTGCTTGGACGTTTCCTTTAATGTCTTTCTTTTCCAGTAAGTCTCCCACTTGGTGCCAAGGGGCTTTATGTAGGCGGGAGCGACACTCGGTGCTCTGCCCTCACGGCTCTGCTGCGCCTTCACTGCCCGCTGGAGCAGAAGTGAAAGACCGAGACTCTCAGGCTTTCCCCGAACATGCGCACACCCCTTCCCATGCACGTGCCTTCGCCGGACGTGGGAGCTTTGCAGAGCCCCTTTTAGGCGTCTCATCACCTCGATTTTTGTTTAAGTGTTTGTGTCAGCTTCTTCCTTGTTCCAACGGGTATCACCCCTTCAGGCAGCTGTGAGGTTACACAATTGCCACTGAGTGTTTCAGGCAAGCACTCTAGACCAGGGGTGGGCAACCCCTGGCACGCGTGCCAAACATGGCACGCCAGTAACTTTTGCTGGCACGCGAAACCCTCTCTTATAATCTTCCATTTACAATTTTTTTTCTTAATATCGACTTTTTATTTTTCAGATAAATTCAGTGTAGGTGCATCTTAGATAAATAACTTTACATAGCTCGTGCATATCTCTGAAGGTCACGAAATATAAACCTCATGTAAAATCTCTGTCATCAGTGTTGCAGCAGCAAAAGTCCCACTGATAATATCAAACGGAGTCATAAAGTTTTCTGTCGGACTATCAGTGTACATGTATACATTAAAAAATAAATGTATTTTTCATCATCATCTACTGTGTTTTTGTTGCTCGAATGAATTTTATTATTTCTTCAAGTTTCTTCACATACGTACATCTTAAGAGATATCAAGTAGGCGTAACATGTTCTCAAAAAATTAGGGTTGGCACGCAGAAGAATTTTGAGTCAGAGATTTTGCTGGTTTTGGCACGCACTCACAAAAAGGTTGCCCACCCCTGCTCTAGACACAGGGCTTTCCCAATGAGCATACTCCGCAGCAGGTCAAAGAAAGGCAAGTCCTGTGCACAAGCTTTTCCAGGGAGTTTACAGACATGTCAGACAGGGACAATCTTCCGAAAATGAGCATCTGGGGACCTTCAACCCTGCCTGTCTCCTCTGATGGCTGCTACTTTCCACAGGTACTGTGGTTGTCAGGCTTATGTTTTTGTTTTAATTTTTATTTATTTATTGATGAGAGAGAGGGGGAGAGGAAGGGAGGGAGACAGAGACAGAGCGAGAGTGAGAGCAAGAACGTGCGCGCGCGAGAGAGAAACATCGATTTGTTGTCCACCCACTTGTGCGTTCAGTGGTTGGTCCTTGTGTATGCTCTGACTGGGGATCAAACCCGCAAACTTGGTGTACTGGGGCAAAGCTCTACCAACTGAGCTACCTGGCCAGGAAGGCTGTTGTTTTTTTAAGGGTATGGAACTGAGCAGATGGGCAAGTAAAATGTTACAAACTGCTGTTCTTAGCAAGGTTTATAATTTTTCCCTTGAATAAAGGGGTTGTTGCAAGTTTTCCATTTATTTCCATAGTTGCAGAAAGGTCCATTTTTCCTAGTTTTCTTGCTGCTTCTATAAAGGAGCAGATTTTCAGAGGTCCTTAACCCACCATTTTAGAAGTTTTCCCAGTGGATTTTTAGAAAGGGTTTCTTGGGTTTGGGGTGGATAAAAAACCCTAGCGCTGAGCCTGCTGGTCTAAGGCTGGGAGCTGTGAGTCTGTGAGTGCC
The DNA here is from genome assembly GCF_000327345.1 of Myotis davidii. Taxonomy (NCBI): domain Eukaryota; kingdom Metazoa; phylum Chordata; class Mammalia; order Chiroptera; family Vespertilionidae; genus Myotis; species Myotis davidii. The sequence goes on along the minus strand of NW_006290031.1, from coordinate 6,546,256 downwards.
TCCGTTTGTCTCCACTGATTGAGCACAGCATCAGCCAAGCAGCATTTGGTTGCTTCCTCCTGGTTTCTCCCCGCATCCTCAGCCTTCATCCTTCACTGGCCCACCAGTCCTTCTTTCCCTCTCCCTCCTCTCTGCCCTCCCCATTCCTGTCAGCAAGCTTTTATTGACCATCTCCCGAGTGCCTGTGGGTCCAGCCCCAGCTCCTGGCCCAGGAGCCTCTGCTCTGGTGAAGGGGAAAGACACGTTTCCAGAGGAGACAACCGCAACCAGGTTGTGCTGGGGCAGAGGGAGGCGTCTGAGGCCGGCGGAGCCAGGGGAGCCCGGGGAAGCTGAGGGAGCAATGGAGGTTCTTGGGGTCAGAGGGGCATCTAGAAGGAGAAAGTATCTTGCTCAATGACCCTGGAAAGATGGCCCCAGAGGGCAAGAGCAGTGTCGGGCTTCCCCAGCTGCGAATGGGCCAGTGGGGAGATGAGCATTCATTCCATTGGGACAGGCGCACAAACACTGCAGGGCCATGGGGGCATTCTCCAGGCAAAGGCCCCTCTGCCGCTCTGCCCACCCCGCGGCGAGCAGGCGCGGCTGTCTGCAGGTCTGCAGGTCTGCAGCAGCGGCAGGAAGGCATCTCGGCAGACACTGTCCACCAGGCAGGCTCCCGGGACACAGGAAAAGGTCTGGTTTACAGGGGAAGGTGCCAAAGCCCGGATGTGCATGTGTGCGAAACTGGAAACAAACACCAGGCGCAGCCAAAGCTAATCAGAGGGGAACATCTGCTCGGGGCTGTTCACACCATTCTCACAGGCAGGGGATCAGGACACCGCCTGGGAGAGGGCGGCCAGGGGCGAGGTGCTGCCCACCCCTTGCCCAACGGTGTCCTTAGACAAGACACTTCTTCCTTTGAAGCCTCAGTTTCCTTATCTGCAAAACGGGGTGAATAACAGATGCTTATCTTGTAGGGTCTGTGAGGATGACAAGACTTGGGGAACTTGAAAGGACTCAGCGCACAGTATCAGGGGCCCTGTAAGTCCTTATCTCTCTGTGGCTTTTCGATTGCTGTAAACTGGAGTCATAATTCTAACGGGTTTTTGAGTAAGTTGAGTAATATTATACATTTCCCTGGAAAAAGTCACTTTGTATTCCTCACCTCCTTCCAGAATGGACGTCAGGAGCTTACAATAAAAGGCAATAAAACATTTTATGAGGACGGAAACAAGAACTGAGTGCTGAAATGCTGATCTGCAGGCCCGTGGCGCCCGCGCGCGCGCGCGTGTGCGTGTGTGTGTTTACACACAAAATCTAGAGTAAAGGAAGCCATGGCAATCAAACATGAAACAGGCTTCAGCTTCTGGAAGTCAAAGCACACAGAGAACCATGACGGCATTTCCTACCAGGGCCCTCCAGCGAGTTTATCTGGGGGCCGCTATCGAAGGAACTAGATAATGCAAGCATGCAGCACAGCGGGGAGGAGGCCCACGCCCAGTGCCAGGGAGAAGAGTCTGGAGGAAGCCTGGTCAGCTCCCCGGCCCAATTGTTGGGGGTCCCCTTGGTGGCGATCCCCTCTGGCATCACACCATGCCCTCCTGGAGCAGCTGCTGAGGGGCTGAGCATGCACTCATGCATGCACGCATTCACTCCTTCACTCACTGTTTGCGCATTTACATTCCCAGGGCCTACTCTGTGCTGAAAAGTGAAGACTTTGGAGATGTGCTTGCACTAGACTTAAAGAATACTGAACTTGGGGTGTGAGTTCAGGGAGAGGAGATGACATCCCGGGGAGGGGAGGCCAGGAGTGCAGGGTCAGAGTGGGAGGGCCTCAGACACCCCTGGTGAGGCTGGAGGTGGGGACACGGGGGCGGGGTGATGAGAGCTGCAGCAGCTGTGGGTGAGGACCAAGAAGGGGCACAGGTCTGAGATGTACTGTGAGGACACTGACCAGGATTTGGTGTGGGAGAGGGGAGGGAGGGGTCCCGGTGATGCCCAGGTGTCTGCATAGGGAAGTGGAGGCTGGAGGTTTCTCCCTGCGTTGGGGAGCTGGGGAGAGCAGGCTAGTGGAGGAGCTGGTTCAGTGGGGCCAGGTCCAAACTCCAGAGGAGATAGCATAGCTGGAGTCAGGAAGGGTGTGACTGTCAGTGTCATGGGGGTGCCGTTGCGTAGGAGTGGGAGAGAAGAGAGAAGAGGAGATTTATTTAAGGCAAATGGGGCACATAGGAAAGGCCAAAAAGGCGGGGGTCAGAGATGTGGGAGGGGACACAGGCCAGAGCTGAGCTGGGAATACAGGGTGGGGATGTGGGGGTGGCCAACAGCGAGGATCAAGGAAGATAATGACGGCAAAGCATCTGCTGGCATGACCATCAGATGACGTCAGCGGAGTGACAGTGAAAAGAGACTGGAGGGGCTGGGATGAGTGGAAGGGGAGGCGGAAGAGCCAGGACAGGGTTGGTGTGTGGGTGCCTCTGAGGAAGCTTCTCTGTGTGTCTCGGGTAGGGGCTGTGCAGAGCAAGTGTGTTTGGGTGAAATGAAGATGGCAGGAAGGGAGGTACATGCGTACAGGCGAGTCTGCAGGTCGAATGGAAGGAAGGAGGAGTATCTTCCTGGTGCCTCTGCCAAGGGAAGGGCAGGCCAAGTCTGGGGAGGGACAGGGGCACCAGGAGAACCAGGGACAGTGGGCTGATGGGATCACCCTCAGCCCCCACAAGGCCAGGAGGTTGTTTCAGAAGTGAGACTGGGGACCGACGTTTCTGAGGTGACACTAAGATTCAGCGGGTGCCAAGGACATGGGTGGGACAGTCACTGGACCTGTGATGCCAAGAAGCCAGGGAAAGGGATAGTGGGCACTGTGGCCTCCAGGGGCAGTGGCTGGAATTGGAAGGGAGGAGACGAGCTGGCCCAGGGCCCAGCATCCTGAGTAATGAGATGCCATAGGGACTGGTGCATCCAGCTCAGTCCCTGGCCAAGGGCAGACTTCTAGGCCTGAGCTTAGGAACTAGGAGAACCTGGGACTCACCGGGATCACCTCTTCTTCCAGGCTTGCCACGCCGTCCAGGGGGCCCTAGACAGGAAAACAAGGATAGACTCGTTGAGAAGGGAAGCCGTGGGTTTGGGTACAGCCCGCCTGCCGGTGGCCATCCACCCACCCTGCAGCTGCATCCTAGCGGCAGCTTGCCTGCCATCCTGCTGGCTGACAGAGAGGAGAGGTGTGGGGAGAAACCAATCCCTCACCCCTGCTCCTCCCAGCCTTCCCCTGCTGGTTGTATACTCACTCCTCACTCTCTCATTCAGTTACTAATCATCTGCTCATATATCCACTCACAATCCCTCCGAAATAAAAAAAGATTTATTATCTAGAAACTCTTGAGGTAGAAGAGTTTGCAACTGAGAAACTTCCAAATGAGGAGAAATATAAGGCCGAGGGTGGGAGTTATCTTATGAGAGCCCGACCAATGCTTTTTAATCTCCACGGCGATACAACAACAGGGACAGCACACCACAGAAAGACACCATCATGGCATTTCAAATGCTTGAACTCGGCAGTAAGAGGCGCTATCCTACCCATCACTGTCCTGCCGGGCTCGCTGGAACCCTCAGCACCTCCCAGCCCCGCCAGCTTGGGCAGATGCTTCTGTTTCTCGGGATTTATTGCCGAGAACGCACTCCTTTTCAGTGTGTAGCTCTCCACCTACACGGCCGGGGCCTTTCTGAACGGATGATGGGAACCATCTTGCCTTTGCCTTCATCCCCTCTACCCTCTTCATTCTTTTTTTTGGGAAACGTGTGCAGAAGATGCATGAACTAGATTACAAATGAAATGGCACTTTATACCCGTCTCTATCCTGCCCGCCCCCTGCGTGCCGGGCGCTGCGTTGGGCCCTGACGGACACAGACTGTGGCTGTATTACAAGGCACTGCCCTTTCCTGTGAAGGTCACCCCCCTAACAGATTCCCAGAACAACCACTGAGGAGAGACGGACTGGTCATGAGTCCAGTCCGATGCAGGATGGTTGTATGTATGCACACGCCTGTGTGTTTTCCCTTTTCCTCCTCCTGTTTTTAAGTGGAGCTCATTGTGTGCCCCTGATCCAGGGGTTGGGACAGGGCAGTGAAGCAAAAGCAGCCCAGGTCAGGGGGTCAGGGATACTTCCGACTTGTTAGGGGGGAATCCTGGATGGGGAGGAGGGAGGGCCTCTGAGAATGAGTGAGAGAGACCTTTGCAGGGCAGGCTGAGGTGAGAGGAATTTCTGGCCAGCACTGGGGGCTTGAGATCAGGATGGTTAAGCAAAATTAAAACATTAAAAACATGCTATTTTCTTGCACCCCTATGTTTGTAATTAAAGAAGTAATTGTGGTCAAGAACGCATAACAGATTTTACCGTATTTAACCATTTTTAAGAGTGCGGTACGCTAGTGTTAGCATGTGCCCAGTGTTGTGCACAGGTCTCCAGAACTTTTTCATCTTGCAAAATTGGAAACTCTTTATTCATGAACAGCCCTCTCTTCCCCCGCCCCCAGCCCTCCAGAAACCACCATCCCACTTTCTGTTTCTAAGACTGTGCTTATTTTAGATATCTCAGATGAGTGGAATCTTGCAGTATCTGTCCTTTTGTGAGTGGCTCATTTCATGTAGTACAATGTACTCAAAAGTTCACCCATCTTGGTAAAGTGACCATTTCCTTCTTTTGAAAGGCTCAATAAATATTCCATTTTATGTACACACCACATATTCTTCATCCTTTCATCCCATCTGGTGGTGGATACTGAGTTGTTTCTACCTCTTGGCTAGTGTGGAAATACTTTTTACACAGGTTTATACTCCCCCTATAAACATGGGGGAGCAAGTATTTCTTCAAGATGCTGTTTTCAACTCTTTTGGATAAATCCCACAAGTGGGATTGCAGGGTCATCTGGCAGTTTTATTTTTAATTTGTTGAGGCCCATCCTTACTGTTTTCTATAGTGGCTACACCATTTTTCACGCCCACCAACAGTGTACAAGGGTTTCAACTTCTCCACATCCCCACCAACATCTGTTATTTTCTGTTTGTTTTTTTTTGGATACTGGCCATCCTAATGGATGTGAGGTGATATCTCACATTGTGGTTTTAATTTGCATTTCCTTAATAATAAGTGATGTTAAACATCTTTTCATATACCTGTTGGCTATTTGTACATCTTCTTTGGAGAAATGTCTATTCAAGTCCTTTGCCCATTTTTTAATTGGATTGTTTGCTTTTATCACTGAGTTGTAGTTCTTTTTGTTTTCCTTTGGTTAATCCTCACCTGAGGATACTTTTCCCATTGACTTTTAGAGAGAGTGGAAGGGAGGGAGGGGGAGGGAGAAAGAGAGAGAAACATTGTTGTGAGACACATCGACCAGTTGCCTCCTATACCTGACTCAACTGGGGCCGGGGATTGAACCCAAAGCCCAGGCATGTGCCCTTGACCGGGAATCAAACACAGGGCCCCTTGATACCTGGGCCAGTGCTCCAACCACTGAGCAACACTGGCCAGGGCTGTAGGAGTTCTTTGTATATTTTGGATATTAACCCCTTATCAGGTATATGGTTTGCAAATATTTTCTCTCATTCTGTAGGTTACCTTTTCATTCTGTTGTTTCCTTTGCTGTACAGAAGTTTCATTTTTTAATTTTTAAAATTCCCACCCAAGCACATGATAGAGAGAAGAAAGAAGAGAGAGAAACATCGACGTGTACATGCCCCAACCAGGGTTCGAACCCACAACCCAGATATGTGCCCTGACCAGGAACTGAACTGGCAACCTTCTGGTGCACAGGACGATGCTCAACCTGTTGGAAGCTACCCACTGTCTTCACCATCAGAGAAGTGTAAACAAGGAGCCCGGAATGCTGGTGAACCTTGAGCCCTGGCAAGGGCCAGAGTTATGCACCGATTGTTTAGTTGAGACAATGGTGGCTCAAGCAATTTCCTGACCAAATAGTCTCAGAATAAATCTTTACTAATATTTACTGACCTTTAAGATAGTCTGTCTGTAAGCGGAATTGCCTGCCTGACTAAGGGCTATATGTGTATCTAAAATTGAATAAAAGGTTGGCAAGGCCTGGGCACCAGTGAAGTCCTTCCCCTAGAGTTGGACTCCCCGCCTGGCCCCCATTATTTCCAAATTATTATTTCTTGTCTCGTCTCTGTCATTTGTACGCGGCCCTTCTCTAGATCCCGAACCATGAACCACGCAGGACATGGCTCACACATCAACCAACTGAGCCACTCAACTGGGTTGTGCAGAAGTTTTAAAGTTTGATGTAGCCCAATTTTTCTATTTTTGTTTTTGTTGCCTTTTAAATCTTTGAGTTCTTTTGTTTATGGAGCAAGGTGAGGTCCCAATTCATTCTTTTGTCTGTGGCTATCCAGTTTTCCCAACACCATTTGTTAAGGATATTATCTTTTGTGTAGCCAAACTTGGCACCTTTGTCAGAGATGATCTGACCACGTAAGTGATGCAAACCTGAGCACTGAGAGCAGAAATCATGCTAGTTGCCATCTTTGGTTTTCCCCGATACCAGACGCAGCCCTCAAGTGTCATGCTGGAAACGCCCAGGTCCATGTTGACTTGGTAACAAGATTCTGGCACCCATAACAGACAACAGCTCATACTAAGGGGGACCTGTAGCTGATGAAGGGCCTCCAGGCCCACCACGCCTGCTGAGGCCTGCGGCTCCCTTCCTCCTGGTGGGCTCTGGAGGCCCCTTTATTGGAACCTCTTTCCAGAACTCTGGGAGGAGGATTGTGGTCAAGTGATTCGAATCCCCCAGACCTTCAGCCTGAGCTCCCTGACGTTGCCTAGGCCCCAGAGCCATTGTGGAGGTGCACTTGAATGGAAAAGTCAGGGGAGATCCCCAGATTTGAGCTTCTAAGACCAAATCATTAAAACATCTCTCCCAAATATAAATTAAAATCACAACGAGATATCACCTGTCAGAAGGGCTATCATCAATAAATCAATAAACAAGTGTTGGTGAGGCCATAGCTGGTTAGGCTCAGTGGATAGAGCATCAGCCTGTGGACTGAAGGGTCCTGGTTTGATTCTGGTACATGCCCAGGTTGCGGGCTTGATCCCCAGTAGGGGGTGTGCAGAAGGCAGTCAATCAGTGATTCTCTCTCATCATTGACATTTCTATCTTGCCCTGTTCCTTCCTCTCTGAAATCAATAAAAAAATTATTAATAAAAAAAGAGTGTTGGTGAGGACATAGAGGAAAAGGGAATCTTCATGCATTGTTGGTGAATTTGTAAATTGATGCAGCTACTATGGAAAACAGTATGGAGGTTCCTCAAAAAATTAAAAATAGAACTACCATAAGACCCAGCAATTCCACTTATCTGAAAAAACCCAAACCACTAATTTGAAAAGATATACACATCCCTATGTTCACTGCAGCATTATTTACAATAGCCAAGATATGGAAACAACACAAATGTCAATCGATAGATAAATGGGTAAAGAAGATGTGATACATATATACAATGGAATATTACTCAGCCATAAAAAAAGAATGAAATATAACCATTTGTGACAACATGGATGGATCTAGAGGCTATTATACTAAGTGGAAGAAGTCAGACAGAGGAAGACAAATACTGTTTGCTTTCACTTCGATGTGAAAGCTAGAAAACAAAATAAACAATCCAGAAACAAACTCATGGATACAGAGCAAGGAACGGATGGCTGCCAGATAGGAATGTGTTGGGGGCTGAGTGAAAAAGGTGACGGGATTAAGTAGTACAAAGTGGTAGTTACAAACTATCATGGGACGTAAAATACAGCATAGGGAATATAGGCAATAGTAGTGTAATAACTATGTATAGTACCATGTGGGTAGTAGACTTATTGGGGTGATCACTTCAAAAATCACCTAAATGGCTAATCACTATGTTGTAACCCTGACACTAATATATTGTATGTCAACTATAATTAGAAAAAAAATGTTAAAAAAATTTCTGCAGATAATTTTGTTTTACAAGTATCGGACCACCCGGACTGGAGTGATCTGCCTGCTCATTTCCAGCTTGGCCTGACAAAGCCCTCTGTCCCTCAGAGGAGGGACTCAGGTCCTGGGCACACCTCTTGGGCCCAGGGGACATGGTGCTCTTGGCGGGCACTGACTCCCCAAGAGGCTGGCCAGCTGGTGGGTTGCGTGGGCTGGGCCAGCACCGCGAGCCACGTTGTCCTCGGGGAATTAAAACCACGGCCCCTTGTTCAGCAAATACAGCTCATTCCAAAGGGGTTTATGACCCCGCAGGCATCCTCCATCAGCCACTACACTGCAGGGAGCTCGATGGTCCCGCGCCGCACTCGATGCTTGTTGGAAAGCCCCAAAGCAGTTTGGAAAAGCAATGCCATAGGCTGTTGGGTTGTAGAGCAAATGTTTGTTTAGCACCAGGATGTTTGTTTAGAACCAGCAACTCCTGCTGCTGGGACAGGTCCCTCCTGCCCCAATGACCAGATGACCAGACCTGGCCAGCCTGCCTTGACATCGTCTCATTCAGTGACCAAATGAACAGAGCCCATGGCAAGGTGAGAGGGGAGGGAGCTGGCAGGTCCCAACCGCACATCCACTGAGTCTCACACATGGACCCTGATGTTCTCTCCAACGGAGCCGACAGTCCCGAGCAGCCACGCAGCCCCTGACACTGTTTAATAAAAACAAGAGCTTGGCGGCACTGTTTATTGAGTGTTTCTGCTTGGTGGTAATCTCAGTTCCATGTTAACTCATATATGCCTCAAACCCGAGGAAGGCTACTATTATTATCTCCATGGGATGAGCTGATTCTCAGAGTCAGACAGCTGTCGTGGGCGGGGCCGTGCAGTGGCCGCCCCTGCCGCCTGCCTCCCGCCCAGGCAGATGCTCACTGAAGGGGAGCGGTTACAACAGTCCACCATTTCCATAACCGCTTCTTGGCACTTATTATTATTTTTTCAAAATATCGGGTACCCTACCAAATGGAAGGGGCCCAGAGATGGCTCTCAGAGGCCCATGCATTAAAAGGCCGCATGCCACTGCCCACACTGGGGGCCCCAATGACTTGTGCCTACTTTTGACATGCGCGCCTCACACCATCCGAAATGCCTGTACTTTCCAGGCTGGTTCCTCCCCTGAGTCTGTAGGAGCTTTAATAAAAGCATTTAAAACTATATCAAGGGGTCCAGACCCACTACTCACGTGGGTGGTGCACCGGACCCGGACTAGGGGGTGGGCGAAGAGAGCCTGGGGAGGGGGCGGCCGCTGACAGGTTGGGAACCTGTGCAGGCCCCGTGCTGAGTGCTTCTGCGGCCACGTGAGAGAGATGTGACATGACTGGCCCCACTAACAGAAGAAAACTGAGACCCAAAGGTGAGGTGCCTGTCCTGGCAGAAGAGCCAGTCAGAGCCAGGAGTGGGGCCTTGGGCTGCCAGGGCTCTTGCTGGCACCAATACTATCCTCCTAAGTGTGTCTGTTTGGGGAAATGGACCATGGTGTAGGCACCAGGACTGAAAATCAGAACGTGTCTCCCAGAGGTCAGCTCCCTGGCTGGCTGAGGATGGAGGACATGGGCTGGCGTGTGGCACTGCCAGTGGGAGGCACTGGTGGGGAGGGGCCTGGGGTCTGGGCAGCTGGAAGGGGTGTGGGCAGGCCAGCTGTGTGCAGCCACCAGTATTCCCTAGACCCACCTGGGCCCTAGGGCTCCTGCCTGTGGTGACACTGGGGACTGCCTGGGGCCATCTCCCATTTACTCAGAGGCCACAGTCTGGTCAGAGATGTCCAGGTGTCCCCAGACACAAATGGGCCCTGTCCGTCTGTCCCGAGGTCCTGTGCCCCTCCGGCCGGGCTATGGAACTACCTGACTCTGGGGGTGCTGGCTGGGCAGGGGCGTGGGGATCAGGGCCCTGAAAGCTGCGAGCCTCCTGCCGAGCGGCAGCCCCTTCTGTGGGCCCAGGTCCTGATGCAACTGGAGGCCAGGCTTCTGCGATGGGAGGGTCGTTCCCAGAACTGGAATGCTGCGGGAGCAAGGGAGGTGGATCTGTGGGCCCAGGTCCTGATGCAGCTGGAAGCCAGGCTTCTGCGATGGGAGGGCTGTTCCCAGAGCTGGAAAGCTGCGGGAGCAAGGGAGGTGGCCCCTGCTGGCCAACCTCCCGTGTGCCAGGCTTTGTGCTGGGGGCCGTACAGATGTCTGCTCGTTTACGCTGCTCAGCGCCCCTGCCAGGGAGGTGGCATCCACCTTTCGCTACAGATGAAGTAAAGAGGCCCAGAGGAAGGGACTTGTCCTGTCACACAGCGGGAGTGGAGCAGAGCTGGACGTAAACCTAGCTGTGTCTGCTTCCAAGCACTTGCTTTGTTTCCTTAAAAGAAACGAGGACTGCCTGGACTCCCTCTCGCCAGATGCCATCGTCTGGCCAGAGACCCCTGGGCGCCCCATCCTAGGTCCACCCAGCTCTGTGAGGGGGGAGGGCCAGGGATATTTTCCAAAGTGTTGGGGGGCGGGGGAGGGTGCTCCACCACACCCCAGTTTCAGATTCGGTGGGGCTGGAGTGACCGGAGAGTGTGCATTTTTATTATGTTCCCAGGGGAGGTGCTGTTGCTGTGGGTCTGGGAAACACACTTGAAACCACTTGGCTTCCTTTCTCCCTCCCTTTAAATATGATTTTCTTCCTTACAACATATTTCAAGCCTCATGTACTTCACTTGGTGCCAGTTGCCTTGGGTGTTCAGGGGCTGGGAGGCTGGAGCCAAGCTGTGAATGTACAATACCCAGGGACACCAGTTCTGGGTTCATAAACCACCAGCAATTATTTCTACTGCAGCTGCCACGAGGGCTACTGCGGTGTGCACTGCCGGAGCACGGACCGTGTGCCAGGTCACATCAATCCTAATGTGATTTTCACAGCTACCCTCCAGCTCATTTTATGGAGGAGGAAACTGGGACCCAGAGAGGGCAAATCACTGGCTTGAGGTCACACAGCTTCCAGCAGCAAGACTGAAATTTGGCCTCTGGTGGTCTGGTGCCAGGGTTCATGCTCAGAGCCACAGGCTGTTCTGCCTCAGGACTAGATGAGATGGAACAGAAGCCCCTCACCAATTACAGTGGAAGCTGGTTGAATGGCCTAAACCAGAGCTCTCAGTCTACACCCAACCCCATTTCTCTGTCTGAATCCCTGTCTCCGTGAACAGCATCACCCCCTACCAGACCTCGGGAGTGTGGGTGGATCCATCCCATCCACACTTCCTGAGCACCGCCTCTAAATATGAGAGGCGCCAGGCTGTCACCCTACATGGCCACGCCTCAGCCCTGTCCTGGTGTTCTAAGTGTATGACTGTCACCCTAAAACCACCCCGTGCAGTGGGTACTATTATCCCCATTTTACTGATGTGGAACTGCAGCACCAAGAAGTTAGCTCACCCCAAATCACAGAGTCAGGAGAGAAAGAACAAGTACGGCACTGGCAGCTCTCTGTGGACCGATGGTGGCAGCCTCCTCCCTCCCTGGCTTCCCAGTTTCCTTCATTCTCTCCTCACGGTCAGGGCAGTCCTTCTGAACCACAGATCGGATCCTGTACTTCCCTGTAAAGCCACCCTCAAGCTCCTCACTGTTCTTAGGAAACAGTCTGAGCTCCTTGGCCAAGGCCATTCCAGGCTGACCCAGACTTCCCTCTCTGGCCTGCTCTACCCAGCCCCTACTTGTCTTCCATACATCACTCCAGGCCCACTTTTTGCCAGAACACCTGGCCCAGATCACATCACAACCCCTGAGCTGTTTTGCTCATGTCTTCAATGTCCATTCTCCCATTTCTTGCCAGAAAAACTCCTACTCATCCTTCGAGACCCAGCTAAGACATGAACCCTTCTCTGGGATGTCTTCCTGGATGCCCACTCTATGGCCACAGATATTTACTTGCACTTGGTGCACTGGGATGGAGCCGTCTGCCCATCTGTGAGCCCCACAAAGCAGGGACCACACGCAATCGGCCTTGGTCCTCGGAGAGGCTGGCCCGGGCTAAACTGAACTAAGGTGAATGGCCCTCAGTGACCACGCCAAGAGGCTCTGGATTCTGGGGTGTCCATTGGCGGCTGTGTCTGGGCTGATCATTGCTGGGCATTAGGAAAGGAGATGAGATCTTTTCTTCTTTTTTTTAAAAAAATATATTTTGTTGATTTTTTACAGAGAGGAAGGCAGAGGGATAGAGAGTTAGAAACATCGATGAGAGAGAAACATCAATCAGCTGCCTCTTGCACATTCCCCACTGGGGATGTGCCCGCAACCAAGGTACATGCCCTTGACCAGAATCGAACCTGGGACCCTTCCGTCCGCAGGCCGACGCTCTGTCCACGGAGCCAAACTGGTCAGGGCTAGATTTTTCTTCTTTATGCCTGTTCCGCTCTGCCCACTGGGCTGGGAAAATGCCAGTTTATGAGCCAAGGGCAAGTGGCTATTGGTCTTTCAAGCCAGGGCTGTTGGAAACCCTGGGGGCAGACCTTGCCCGGGTGAACTGCTTCTAACCATTCTCTGGGGAGCGCCTGCGCCCCCAGATAATTAGCCGCATGTGTGGGGGACAGGCCTGGTTTATTTCCCAAGGATTTATGAGAAGGGGAGTATTCTCACTGACCTCCGTTTCAGGAAAGGCCTCTTTCTGGAACACTTGCCGAGTATCAACAGTAAAGCACATGTGCTCGCAGCAAGCCTGCCTGACAGCGTCAGTCCCGCCATGTGTTTCTTGTCTCGTTCGCATTTTCGCATTCGCTTTGGGGACTGCATGCATTTCTGAAGGTCCCCAAACACAGCTCCAAGCGGAGCACTTATAATTTACCCTTCATGAAAGCCATCACTGCTCTTTCCAAACATACTTGGAAGTGGGTTCAAAGTTTATTTAGAGAAAAAAATACATTTTTAATAGACAGAAAGAGCGTGTTTGTGAATTCTTTTTCCCAAGCCCTCCTCCTTGGGACCTTGGGAACGACTCCTTCGGCTCACAGACACTGACATCCTCAGAGGGGACCGTGAACGTGTGAACACGGGTCATCTGTCCGCTCAGGCATTTTTCCCGTTTATTCTCTGTTTATTCACCTGTTACGCTGTTTCTCCCTCCACCCCACCTTCTCATTCTCTTCCTTCTACTCGTGCACTCTCACCTCATCATTGCCCATCCATCCATTTATCCTGCTGTAGAAAAACTACTCAATACATAGTTTTGGGTGCATGAATGACTTTATTCATCCAGGCAATCAAATATCTATCTGTATATTTATCATTCATCCACCCACTAGATTATTAATCTTTGTTCATTCATCCTTGAGATCCATCCATCCATCCACCCATCCACCCAACATTGACCCACTCTGTGCCAGGCTCAGGGGATACTCAAATGAGTATATCTGGTTCTTGCCCTTGGGTGGCTCACAGGGAACTGGGAGATGACATGCAAACAATCAATCACAATGGAGCGTGGGAACTGATTGTAGAGAGATGTGCAGGAGCTGTGGGGCCCGGAAGGGGCATGGATGCTGGGAATGGTTCAGTACAGAAGGGGAGATGGAGTGTCCACAGATAAAAACCTGCTCGTCTTCCCTGTCTCTCAGAATCAATGTGGCAGCAGCTTGGCGTGAGCGGAGTCAACGGCCACTGCAAGGCCTGAAATTCCACCTGTGCCTTGCAGCCACTTTCCGTCAGAGACAACCTCCTAGCTGGAACTGCTCAGATATGGCACTGTCTTAGTGATCCTTACAGCAATCCTGCATCTCCATTCTGCAGAGCAGGGAACAAGCTCAGGGGAGGGGAGGAAGCTAAGACGCGGAAGAGCCTACATATCAGAGCTTGAGAACTGGTAGTCAGTCCGTGTAGCCTGCTGCAGCCGTTGGCTGGTGGGTGGCCCTCTGGATAGCACCAGCCACTGACCTATCTGCTCCCACTCTGAAGTTTCCAGTGTGCTTGGGCCCCAGGCCTAATTCCTTGGGGTCACAGTTCTCCCTGCACCCACATGTCCCAGAGCTAACCGGACACACCTGCAGGAAAGTGGTGATCCCTGTCTGGGAGGCTGAGTGCTCAAAGGACCCCAAGGAGCCCTGCTATTTCAGTGCCTCTCTTCTCCTGGCCCCAGGCCCAGGGGCTGAGCACGAGGGCTTTGCTCATAAGCAGGGACCACACATGCCAAGTTCCAGGCTGTGGCCAGGCCTCGGGCTCTGGACTGGGCAGAGAGTGGCCGTGCTCACAGAGATCCTACAGCCACGGTCCTCAGCGCCATGACCCTGCAGAGAGCGTGTCGTGGGAGCTGGCTTGACTAACAATGCCCTGCCTGGGCGAGGACAGCGGTGCAGCCCCTCCGCGGGGCCTCAGGAAGGAGTCATTTTACATTCAAGCCTTCACAGAAGTCTTTCATGTTCTGTGGTGCATGTTCAATTAATTTATTTTTAAAAACCCAACAACAAAATAGCATTTGGTGAAGACACACAAATGTAACCAGCCCTAATCAGAGCTAGTTCTAGATGCTTATCTCTGTAACCAAGGGACTTGTTGAAAAGAGCCTGGGAGTTAAGGATGGGAGATAAATGTGTTCATTTATCTCTATTACTCCAGAACCCTGAGCTCTGAGGGCAGAGCGGTCAGGGGAGGAAGCATCAGCAACAAAGTTTAGGAAGTGGGGAAGTAGACAAATGAGGGGCTACTGTGTGTGCGGAAATGGGACAGCTAAGATTTTAAGCTGGTAACGGAAAAGCTCAAGAGCAACCTACCTGCGCTGAGAACACCCAAAGCTCAGGAAGCTGCAGACCTGATGAGCTAGGATCTAGACCAAGGGGCCTCAAACTAGGGCCCTTGGGTCAATTCCGGTCCACCACTGACTTTTTAAAAAATTGATTTTTAAAAAGAGAGAGGGGAGAGGGAGAGGGAATGAGAGGGAGCGAGAGAGAGCAAGAAGAGGAAGAAAAAGAGAGAGAGAGACAGACACTGATGCGAGAGCAAAACATTGATCAACTGCCTCTGGGAATCAAGCCCGAAACCTGGGCATGTGCTCTGACCGGGACTCGAACAGGCAACCCTTTGGTGGATGGGATGACGCCCAATCAATTGAGCTACATCGGCCTGGTCCCACCACTGATTTTTGTAAATAAAGTTTTACTTATGGACTGTCTATGGCTGCTTTTGCGCTACAACGACAGAGTTGAGCAGCTGTGACAGAGATGGTCTTTGCCTCTGATCTGGACAGCTGCCCTTTCTTACGCTGGGGGTTCATTTTCCGGAGAGAGGGGAGTAGAGTCTCTCGCTTGCAGGACGCCAGCGGCACAGTTGAGGGAGGAGTGCCATCAAGAGGAAGTCGACACACGCATGTGGAGGCCCAAGGAGCATTCCTTCCTCAGCGAGGCTCCCAACACCAGGCGCTGGGTCTTTGCTTCCAGGCAGGAGACGGGAAGGCTTTCCCCGGGAAGGCTTTCCACAGGAGGAAAGACCCAGCCAGCTCACGCCCTGGGAAGCCACGACTGACTAGCGGGCACTAGCCCCATCTGTGCCCGCCGAGCTGCCAGTCAGCTTTTTAGTTTCCACTCTGGAAAATGAGCCAAAGGCACCAGACGTTTGAGAAACCCTCTCGCATGAAAGACAGAGGGCAAAACAGGTGGCGAGAAGTAACTCAGAGGACAACGGCTTTCAGAAACAGAAAATTAAAATCCCCCCACACCCCACAATTAAATGTTCAGAGAGAACGGCGGATATTATATCCATGAATTTAGATCAGGATGCTATTAAAAAGGAATATTCAGAAAACATTTGCACAAAATTTCTTGCAAATTAAAAACATGATAGCAGCGATTAAAATTTCATTGGAAACAGAGTTGCGAGAGAAAGGTGGGCCAAGTCTCCAAGTAAGTCAGAATGAACAGATGCAGAAAATTGGAAAAAGAGGTGGAGCTAGGTCAGGACATCAGGAGCAGTGCAGGGATGGTCCCCGCCTCCCCCCCTTCCCCCCCAGCTAAGGAAACCTAGAAGAGAAAAAACAGAGAAATTGGGGAGAGGGGGGGAAATCATTACATAATTCAAGGAATTTGAATATATTGAGATTTCTTCCTAAGGGTCCAGCTCAGTGAAAGAAAACAGACCTTGGTAAAGGCACTTCGTCTCAAAGTCTCACAACACAGGGTTTAAGGAGAAGATCCCAAACTACCAGAGAGAAAATAGCAGGCTTCCTGCAAAGACCTGAGAAAAAAAGGAAGGCTTGGTCTTCTAATAGAGAATGCCTAAAACAGAAAAAATCAACGTTGCAGCATATTCATGTTATTTAGAGGAAGGTGATCATTTTTAACATTTATTTTTTTAAATTGATTTAGATCAGGGAGGGAGAGGGAGAGAGAAATAGAAACATCAACGATGAGAGAGAATCATGGATCAGCTGCCTCCTGCACGCCTCCTACTGGGGATGGAGCCTGCAACCCGGGCATGTGCCCTGACCCGGAATCAAACTATGACCTCCTGGTTCATAGGTTGATGCCCAACTACTGAGCCAGCCACACTGGCTGGGAAGGGAGGAAGGTGATAATTACCGACAGAAGCCCTGCTATTTGTCAGGTGTGTGTCAGGGCCTGGGGATACATGGGAGTGAGACAGGCCCAGCCCCACCACCATTACAGACTAGGGGGAGGCAGACCCTGCTGCACTGATGATGAGCCAGATTACAAACTGGCGAGTGCGGTGAAGGAAAAGTACAGGTGAGCACAACCTGTCCGCTGGGCTCAGGTTCCCTGAGAAACTTATGCTTGAGATGAGGCCCGAGAGACACCCGGAGCTGCCTGGGCAGCGGAAGGACAGTGTTGCTGGCAGGAGGGACAGCAAGGGCAAAGGCTCTCTGTGAGAGGCGGCAGGGCTCAGCGTTGCTCCCCATCCCAACCCCCTGAAGGGCCCTGTGAGCAGGGCTGGGCCTCACCTCCGGCGTTTCTGATTCAGCGAGTTGCAGGTGGGACCCCAGAATCTGTAGTTCTAACAGCTCCAGCTGATGGGGATGTTGCTGGCCCAGACCTGGATGGTGAGAAGCGCTGACCTAAATGTCTGCAGAGCCCAATCCTACTGGGTTTGATTTGTACCCTTCAGGCCAGCAGTTCTCAAACAGGAGAACCATTCGGGTGTTTGTGTTGTGTGCAAATTTCCCAGCCACCCCAGAGATTCCGATTCCTGGGGCTGGGCAGGCCCTGGCAATGTGTATTGAGGTGAATGCCCGTGGTCCCAGGGGACCACTCGAGGCCTGAGAGTGGGGGGCAAGCAGACAGCTCTTGCAGTAATGCAGGCGTGAGATGATGGGGCCTCACCAACCAGGCAAGGGACGAGAGGTGGAGAGGGCAGGAGGGACTTGTGAGGTGAATGGCGGGGCTGAAGATGGCTTGGGGACAATGAAAACCGAAGGGCGGCTCTGGCCTTGAGAGTCTGGGATCAGGCGGCCAATGCCAGGATTCAAGTGTCGGCTGGACTTTCTGCTTCCAGCCCCCTCAAACTAGCCTGAAATTTCACTGCCAAAGTGAATTTTAAATTTTGTGAAACAATTCCCAGGTGAAAACTACCGTATCTCATTTCTCCTGCAGATGACCCAGCCAAGTGGGAAATCTGCTGTATCTGCCTTTAGAATCCACCGGAGTCAGCTTCTGTTCCTAAGACAACTGGGCAAAGCCTCAATTCCAACTGTGTCCCACCAGATGGAGTGGGTCGGGCCCCGAGCCCCTCCTGCCAGCCCTGGGCTTTCCAAGGCCCAGGCTTCCCCTGCCAGCAAAGAGAGAGAAACCACAGACCCCACAGCGCACTCATGCCTCCCCCCACCCTCTCCCCAGGAGAGACCTGCAATTTGTTGGCTAGAACAGGAGCCAAGAAAAGTCTAAAAAGGCCCCACACCCATGAGGCTACATGGACCTTGTGTCAGGCCTGGCCCCTGGTAGTCCTCCCTGGGGAATTTCAGTCCACCCATATTTGGACTGAGGACGAAAGGTTCAAATGAAAGGCGATCAATAGTTGCCCCGGAGGCCCTCTGCCCACATGACGTGGAGCCATCAGTAGAAAGTTCCAGGAATTGAAGGCCAGTGCCACTTCCCCTGGCTGGCTGGTCCCACGTGTGTGTTTGAGGGGAGAGGTGGTCCTTGCAGGCTTCTCAGGGGCCCCCAGGACCCTGTACTGCTGCCCTACCAGGTGGGGCCTTCGGGGAAGGGCCTAGAGACTCGGGCCTCCCTCATATTTTCAAAGGCCGCCTCTCCCCATTTATGAAGTACCGACCCCCTACCCTGCCATGCACTGTATTCCTGTGGGCTTTGGCTTTCGGTTTCTTCCATCCTCAGTCCTCAGAGCCACCTGGCAGCATGTTCCCCCTTCTCATCATTCAGGTCTCAGCTCAGGTGGCACCTCCTCAGTGGGGCCCTCGCTAAGTGACTCCCCAGTATTTCATCACGTCAGGTGGTGCCTGCCCATCCCACGCCCTCCTCCTGCTAGAATGTCAGCTCCCCGACAGGACAGATCTTGTCCTGCTTATTGCCTAGTGCCTGGCATCCAGTGGAGCTCAGGAATATTTGCTGAACAGCTGACGTGAGAGAACGAAAACCGTACAGAAGTGACTTGCCCCAAATCACAAGCTAGCAGAGGCCTGTCCGGCCTGGGCACTGGCCCAGCTGTCACATTGCCTTCCCTGCCGCTCCCCTCACTGGGTACTGGCTGGGCAGCTGGGGAGCGTCTGTGTGGCCGTTGCCTCTCAGGAAGGCTTCCCGGTCGAAGGAACCTGGAAGGCAGAAATGCTGCTTCTGGGTTTATCTTGCAGAGACGGTAGCAGACCCTGGAAATCAGGTCACAAAGTGCAGGAGTCGCCAGCAGAGGCTTTGAAGCCAAACAGGCCTGGGCTGACTCCCAGCTCTGCCACTCATGGGTCAGGGTGAGGGGGATGACCCTGGGCAGGCCACCTCATCTCCGAGGCTCGGGTTCCTGGCCTGGAAGCCCAGGATCAGGTGGCACCTACCTTCTCCAGTTTTTGTTTGTTTGCTTTTTGTTAATCCTCACCTGAGGATATTTCTTCCATTGATTTTCAGAGTGGAAGGGAGGGAAGGAAGGAGGGGAGAAGAGAGGGAGAAACATTGATGTGAGAGAGACACATCAGTTGGTTGCCTCCCACATGCACCCTGTCCAAGGCTGGGGTTCAAACCTGCAACCCAGGTATGTGCCCTTGACTGGGAATCAAACCTGAGACCCTCTGGTGGGTGGGCTGATGCACTAACCACTGAGAAACATGGACCAGCCCTTCCCGAGTTTTTGTGGGGCTTATACAAAACCTGGCGCATCAAGCACTGCATACAGGCCTGGCACTCGGTAACATTGCCATCAAAATGAAAGTGGCCGCTCTGCCTACCAAGGGCTG
>NW_006290031.1:6520964-6526814 GCF_000327345.1 Myotis davidii | reverse complement strand
CTAACGCTCAGTGGCCCTCAGGAATCCGTGATTCTCAGGGGTGTGGCTCTGAGGACTGAGACAGCCACTGGTGGGAGGGTGGGGCAGGCACAAATGCTGCAGGGCACGGCAGTTTGGACGCCTGCTCTCCGAGCTGGGAAATCTGCACTGTTTTTCATCTTTTAATCCCAGCTGTTATCAGCTGCTGGGAAATAGTTGAGCCCAATCTCCAACCTGGGAGAGGCTTCTTCTAAATTCCACCAGGAGAACAAAGAGTTCCAAAAGAATGACACAGCTGCCCAGACTGGCAGCCGGGCGGCCAGCCAGTAGGGCCAGGCTGGGAGGAAGGCATGTGAATTGGCCAGAGGGTGGGCACAGAGGCGAGCCAGGGACCAGCCCGGGCTCTGTGGAGTCAGGGGTGGGGATGGGGGGCATCTTCTCTTCATGGCCTTTGTGTTGGGAAACTCGGCAGCCTCCTGGTGGCATGAAGTTCCTGGTCCAAGACCACGGATGTCAGGTGGAAGGCTTGGCTGTGTCTCCACCGGGTGACCAGAGCTCAGAGTGGTCGATGTGCCATTTGTTGCTGCCCCAAACCTCCTGACCATCCTCTTCACTTCTGGATGCTTCCCCATAGCGTACACCCAGCCTTGCAACCTGATGACAAATTTTGCTGCTCTCGTGGGGCTGGGCATAGACTTCCATCCCACCCGTCACCTCTGCTTCAGAGGAGGGCCAGGGCGCATTCTGCAGGTAGAGGCCGCGGGATTCTGAGCCCGCAGCCCAGGAAGCTTCCTGGTCTGGCGGGAGGGCCCTCTCCCTGGGCGGGTGGCTCGGAACGGTGGCTCTGGGAGCCGCTCTTGAAGCGCTGTTCTCCGAGGGACTTGGAGGCCCTTACTTAACTTTTCTTTTTCTTTCTTCTTCTTAAGCCAGCTGGGTTGGATTCTGTTGTCTGCAACTATGAATCCTGACAAGCTCCTCTCCCCTGGCCAAGTTTCCAGCTCTCCTGCTGCAGGCATACGTGGGTTATGCAGGGAAAGGACACAGACCCATTCATGGAGACATGGCTCTAAGACGCCTTTCTTTACGAGGAGAAAACAGTGCAAGCCCCAGCGGAAATGGTGACTGACACTCAGTTTCAGGGCCAGAGAGACGATAAGGGCTCGTGGAGGCTGTGGCACACTGGGTGGCATTCTTTATCTAAAGAGGGCAGTGACTATGTAGTTACAATGGACTGTTTCCAGACCCTCCATTTTTTTTTTCTTCAAGAGAAGCCAGAAATTAGGATTTGTATGTGAAATGTCCCACATTTTTCATGGTTAGCTTACATTTTATTTTTAAAATGTTTTTATTGATTTTAGAACGAGAGGGAGAGGTAGAGAGATATAGAAACATCAGCGATGAGAGAGAATCACTGATTGGCTGCCTCCTGTATGGCCCCTACTGGGGATCTACCTGCAACCCAGGTATGTGCCCTGACTGGCAATCGAACTAGTGACCTCTTGGTGCTTGGGACGAAATGACACTTAATTCACTGAGCCACACTGGCCGGGCTGTTAACTCACATTTTAAACACATAATGAAGGCCAAAACATATTAGGAGCTCAACACCTTCAAGTCTGGATTTGGGCTGTGATCGCCCCTTTGTGACCAAGCTCACAGGATCAAGCTCGAGTCCTTTATCGTGGCATTTAAAGCCCTTTGCACAAATCCAGCCTCATTTCCTCCCACTTGCTCCCTTTCTCCCTGCCCCCACCCTGCACACACAGACCCCTTTTCTTATCCAGCTGCTTCCCTGCCCAGCCACATCCTTTTCCTGACCTGGCAAGATCACCCCAATGATCAAGTCCTTTATGAACTACATCCCCGTCTCCTGGATCTGCGGCATCCAGCCTTGGGGCTCCCACAGTGCCCTCTGCGCCATTTCATCTGGATGCTTCTCACCCTGTGTTGTAACCATCAGGGTCTCTGTGTCCCCAGCTCAGTGCCAGGAGGACGTCCATCTTTAGAGGAAGCCTGGGCAGTGGGCGGGTCCTCTGAGGAGGTGGCTGCCCCCGGGGTCTCAGAGGGCATTCATCCTAGTGGAACAATGTGTGGGGTCCAGATTAGGGAATCCGGCATGGGGAGGGCAGACCCATCTGCTTCTTCCTGCCTCAGTGACATGGGAATCCCTAAGCCTGGGTGGAGGCCCTGAGGGTAGCCACAGGACCGCCCTCCTCCCAGAGCTTGGAAGCATCAGTGCACCTTCAGGGAGATTTTTCCCTTTCATCTTAAAGGAGCAGCACGTGGACGCGTCCCCTGTCCTCCATCCCAAGCTCTGCGGGAGGGTTTGAGGCTCTCAGGCTTCAGGCTCAGCCAGACTGGTCCCTTCTCTGCCTCCCTCTTTAACTGCAATGCCTTCTGCCTGTTCCCGAGTGGGTGGTGATGCCTTTCAGTTTGCCCAATTCTAAGCGGGCTCACCTCAGTTATTAAGCTCCTACTATGTGCCCGGCAGAGGGCTTGGTATGCCCGTATCTCTGAGAAGCCTCATGGTGACTCTCTGACATGGGTCTCTTGCCTGTGTTACAGAGAACCTAAGGATCAGGGTGGCAAAGCCACTTACCTAGGGCCTGTCCCTGAACACCCCCCTACCCCCCGCCAATCCTGCCCTTTCCAAAAGATGCGATGCCCATCTGGGGGGTAGGAAGGGGGAGCCACCTCGCGGCACTGGCCAGCCTCTTCAAGGCCCTGCTCTAGAGCTAAGCTGCAGTGAGCTCATGGGAACATGTCCATGTTAGCACTTCAAAGAGCTGCAGCCCAGGCTCACGGCTGCACATGTGAGCCCAGCTGGGGAGCCCACCTAGACAGCAGCTGGTTGCTCCCACTGGCACGGGCCAGTCTGAGGGAGAGGCACTTCCCTAGCAAAGCACTGCTGAGTTTTGTCATTTACCTTCCATCTGCACGCAGACACTCAATCTAACAGTGACACAAACCAAGCGCCTGCCGAGTCTGGGTATTTCCACACATGCTGCCTCCTGTTCTCCTTCCAGGTCTTAGGCGGTGGGGATGTTCTAACAGACCAGGTGACAGAGCCCAAAGAGGTGCTCTTCCTGAGGTCACGCACTCAGTCAGAGACGGCGCTGAGACTCACACCCAAGGCAGCGTGCCCCCAAACCCTGCCTCCCCCCACCCACAGCCTGGCTCAGCCTGGGCATGCTCCCAATTTCCTTCAAAAGAAAACCCGCCCCTCAGGGCGAGGCCCAGTGCGGTTCATCACTACAGATGAGCAAGATGGGCAGGTGAGGCTTTTGCTTCCTGAGGGCCAGCCATTGTGCATAAACCAAGAGGGATTTTCAGAAGCAAACCGTAATCTAATTAAATGAAAGGTGGGATTTCATAGAAATGCCGCATTTTGAACCTTCTAAGACCTTTGAATGAAAATGATTTGTTCATAGTTATTTTGGAGTAGACAACATCATTTCCAAATGAAACTGTGGTTTGTGACTTAAAGTGATGGAGGGATTGTCTATTCCCTCTGGGTGGCCAGGAACTGCACGGGCATGCGTTTTCATCCTGTGCCCAGGGAAGAGCACCCCGCCAGCAGGTATAAGGAACAAGGGAGACAGAAATAAAGATGGCAGCTGCTTCGATCTCATGACTCCACTGATTCCATGAACTGGATATGGTGGGGCACACGCGGCACACGCTGGCTATTCCCTCTGAACTGCTGAGCCGGAGCAAGTGGTCTGGTCTATGTACAAGAGCCGGAGGCCCTCCTGCTGGATTTTGCTAGCCCTTCCAGCCACATATGAGACTGAAGTTCCAGCATCTCCCTAGTGAGGAGAAGAAAGCTAAAAAGGAGTTTCTGCCCAGCCTGTTGTCGGTATAGATGACAAATCAAAAGGGCATTGGGAATTACCATTTGGACATGGTGGGTTTTTTTTGTTTTGTTTTTTAAAATTTATCTTTATATTGAAAGTATTTCAGATGTCCCCACCCCCGACCGGTGAATCCTCCTCCGTTCCCTGAGGCCTTCACAGCACTACTGTCTGTGTCCATGGGTTATGCATACATGCATATAAGTTCTTTGGTTATAGATATGGTGTTAATTTGCAAGGTTATTAAAAAAAGCCAGTTTTCCCATAAAATTTGAGCTACAATTCATCTATCATGTCTTTGCAAAGAATTCCAAATGATCTGTGGTATACAAGTAACGGCTCCACCAACCTTTAAGGTGGCTGTACGTGCTGTCTGGTTCTGCGATTTGTCTTGTCCTATACATGCTGGCAGGCTGAAGAGGAAAAGAAGCCGCCCGTGACACAGCAGAATGAGCCAAGAGAGGCAGAGTGTGGGGCTGTGAGGGTGGTAAGGTGAAGCTGGGACCTGGTACAGCCTAGTCTTAGTCTGTTGGAGCTGCTATAACAAAAATGCCATAGACTGGGTGGCTGTAAACAACAGACACTTATTTCTCACAGTTCTGGAGTCTGGGAAGCCCAAGATCAAGGTGGCAGTAGATTGGGTGTCTGGTGAGGGCCCACTTCCTGGTTCGTAAATGGTTGTGTCCTCACATGGCAGACAAAGGAGCAAGGGAGCTCTGTGGGTACTCTTTTATAAGGGCACTAATCCCATTCACAAGGACAACATCCTCATGACCTAATCACCTCCCAAAGACCCCACCTCCTAATAGCATCATCTTGGGGGTTAAGATTTCAACATATGGATTTGGGGCGAACACAAACAATCAGACTACAGCAGGCTAGCTCACATGCCAGGCATTCAGTCACATCTACAAGAATCAGTAGTTCCTCTAAAAGTTAAACATAAAGTTACCATGAAACCTAGCAATTCCACTCCTAGGCATATATCCAAAATAACTGAAAACAAGAGTTCAAACAACTTCTTGTACCCCAACGTTCATAGCCACATTGTTTACAACAGCCGAAAGGTAGAAACATCCCAAGTGTCTATCAATGGATAAGACTGAGCATATGCACACGTGGGCTACACCTCAGCTATTAAAAGGAATGCAGTCCAGCCCTAGCCGGTTTGTCTCAGTGGATAGAGCATTGGCCTGCGGACCAAAGGGTCCCAGGTTCGATTTGGGTCAAGGGCACGTACCTTGGTTGCAGGCTCCTCCCCGGCCAGGGCCCTGGTTGGGGTTCATGCAGGAGGCAACCAATTGATGTGTTTCTCTCACATAGATGTTTCTTTCTGTTTTTCCCTCTCTCTTCCATTCTCCCTAAAAAAAAATCAATGGAAAAATATCCTCGGGTGAGGATTAACAACAACAAAAAAGGATGCAGTCCAGATATACACTATGGCATTGATTACATTTGAAAACAGTATGTAAATGAAAGAAGCCAGACACGAAAGGCCACATATTGTATGATTCCATTGACATGAAATGCCTACAACAGGCAAATCCAGAGACAGGAAGTAGATTAGTGGTTGTCTAGGAGCAGGGAGGATGGGGAGTGGCTGTGAATGGGTGTGGGGTTTCCTTTTGGAATGCTAGAAGTTTCTGAATTAGATGGGGTGATGGTTGCCTAACACTATGACCACTGTGTTTAATTAAATTTAATACCATTGAATTGTTCATTCAAACTGATTAATTTTGTGATATGTGAATTTCACCACAATAATTAAGGAGAGAATCTGCTAACAGTTCATCTTGCCCTAGCAGCACTGCCTCTCCCAGCACAGTCTCCCTTTCATCTCTGACTTAATGGTGCTTTAAAAAACAACAAAAAAATTAAAATAGAGGAAAGCTGGCTATGGTAAGAGGGTAGAAGGGAAAAAACACAAAGCAGAAACAAGTGCAGCTTCTGAGCAGCCGGTGTTGCAAGCCTCTGTTGTAGCAAAGGATGGTTTTCACGTATAAGAACAGAATACTCC
>NW_006290031.1:6520062-6520893 GCF_000327345.1 Myotis davidii | reverse complement strand
CCATCCCCCTGCAGTGGAATTTGACTTCCCATAGGAGTGAGGCCAGAGGACATCAGGAAGTCAGCAGCCTGAAGGGAGCGCCTGTGTGGGGTGGCCCCGCTCAGAGGGGTCTGAGGGTGGAGACAGGTGAGTGTGGGAAGAAGGGCTCCAGGCTGCCTGTCCCCTCAGGCTCTTCCCAGGGTCCTGTGCTGTGCCCCTCCCTGCCTCTATTTAATCCCCCGGCCGGAGCAGCTATTCCCTCCAGAGTTTGTGCGGTTGTTTGTGAACAGCCTTCACCCACTTTTCTGAGCTGGAGGCAGGCTCTAATGGCAAAGCACAGATATCACCTCTCCCCACTTTTAAAATTAGTTCCATAAAACGAAGTGAATTCAAATAAATGAGGCCCTTCGACAAGCTGGGCTGGCTGCTAGTCTTTGCACAGATCTAGAGGGGAAGGGAGTGAGGAGTTAGGGGGCTATATCCTTCCAGATGCGTGAGTCCCTCTCTGGAAGTATGTGGGTTCTGTAAGCTGAGGCATCGCAGGTTGGGGCACTGCAGGCTGAGAGCACTGCAGGCTGGGGCACTGCAGGCTGAGAGCACTGTAGGTTGGGACACTGCAGGCTGAGAGCACTGCAGGCTGGGGCACTGCAGGCTGAGGCACTTGAGCTGGGGCACTGCAGGCTGAGAGCACTGCAGGCTGGAGCACTGCAGGCTGAGAGCACTGCAGGCTGAGAGCACTGTAGGTTGGGGCACTGCAGGCTGAGAGCACTGCAGGCTGGGGCACTGCAGGCTGAGAGCACTGCAGGCTGGGGCACTGCAGGCTGAGAGGACTGCAGGCTGGGGCACCGCCGG
>NW_006290031.1:6514073-6519191 GCF_000327345.1 Myotis davidii | reverse complement strand
TGAGAGCGCTGCAGGCTGGAGCACTGCAGGCTGAGAGCACTGCAGGCTGAGAGCACTGTAGGTTGGGGCACTGCAGGCTGAGAGCACTGCAGGCTGGGGCACTGCAGGCTGAGAGCACTGCAGGCTGGGGCACTGCAGGCTGGGGCACTGTAGGCTGGGGGCACTGAAGGCTGGGTCACTGAAAGCTGGGGGCACTGAGGGCTGGGGCACTGTTACCTGGCATATGAGGGTTGGAGGCTCTATCTCTGCTCAGAGACTGAGGTTGCTCTACAGACCCTCTGCCTCTAGGCACAAAAGCATCACTGTCCACCATTAGTTTTTGGTTAATGAAGGGGGTTCAATGGATCATGGAGGAGTCAAAGTAATAATAAGGATAATCACAATATCTGCCATTTATTGAGCAGTCACCATGCAAGGGTACTGTGCTAAGTGCTTTGCATGGATCATTGATATCCAGGCTTCAAAACTAAATGTACTTGGGGCTGCACACTTGGGGTTAAGGGAGGACAGTTCTACCAGGGCAGTCTCAATCCGGGGCCATGACTGTCTATGCCCAGGATCCTTGGTGTTGGGGCAGCAGGATGGCGCAGGGAGTCGGACAGACCTATCTCAGAGCCAGTTGCCACGGCAGGTCACTCAGAGCCAGTTGCCACGGCAGTGCCTGCCTGGTCACTCTGAGCTGGATCTTCCCAGAGAAGCAGGGAGCTAACAAAGGCCGATCAAGCATCCATATCATGCCCCAGGCTCAGGGGAGCTATCCCACCCTCCCTCTCAGCCTCAGCCACGGGACTCACAGCAAAGATGGCTTCCCAAACTGGGTGTGCAGCGACTTAGGTCCAAAGGTCCTAAAAAAGTCAGGCAAACCATGCATAGCTGAAATCTTCCTGGGAGAGCCTGAGGAAGGCCCGGCCGGAAACAATACCAGCCTCTGAATGAGACCACAGGCTGCTCCTCCCAGCTGGTTGCTACCAGGTGTGCACTGGACCAGATGAAGCAGCCACATGCATTTAAACCCTAGATGTTCCCTTGGGACCATACAGAACAAACACAACCACTCCCCAGAAAGGCTCCTGAGACATGAACCGGCAAAACTACAACTCCAGTCCCCAGAAGCATCGCCATGAGCTGTATTCCTCTGCCCTCCTAGATGCCTCCTCTAGCCCTGCCTCTTCCAATAAGTTCCTTTCCTCTATACCTTGGTTCCCCAATCAAGTCCTTACGGCAAGCCTCCGAGCAGATCAGGATAATAACCTCCTTTATTGAAGAGGTTATACCCCTGTTACTATAGCCTCAGATCCTGGACTGACATGCAGGCTGTTGAAGCCATAATGGTTTTCTCAACCAAGCCTTTATTCTGCAACCCCTCTGGGAGTCAGCTTGTCCATATATGTACTAGTAAAGTGTGCACAGGTAGAAAAAAACAATAACAAAACAAACAAAAAACAAACCAGAAAGAAAGAAAGAAAGAAAGAAAGAAAGGAAGGAAGGAAGGAAGGAAGGAAGGAAGGAAGGAAGGAAGGAAGGAAGAAATAAAAAAGAAGGAAGAAAAATAGAAAGAGATTTCCAGAACTAAAGATAAAAGCTCTTGGACTGCAAGGCCGGAAGGATGGCAAATAGAGTTAAGAACCCACACTTCCTCAACACATCATAATGAAATTTAAGACTGTCAGAGAGAGAGGGGTCTGACAATCTCCGGAGAGAGCAACCCCATGACGAAGGGACAGCTCAGACTGAAACCACTTGCATCGGCTGCAAGATGCCGGGGAGCCACAGTTTTTTTTTTTTCTTCAATATGTTTTTGTTGATTTCAGAGAGAGGAAGGGAGAAGGGGAGAGAGATAGAAACGTCAATTATGAGAGAGAAAATCAGTGATCGGCTGCCTCCTGCATGCCCGCTACTGGGCATTGAACCCTCACGCTGGGCATGTGCCCTCACCTCTTGGTTCATGGGTTGATGCTCAACCACTGAGGCACACCAGCCACGAGGGAGCCATAGTTCTGAGAGTTCACATGGATCCTCAACTTTTGAGTCCTGAACCTTGAATTTTACATCCAGAAAAATGGCACCCAAGTGAGAGGGAATGACCAGGACATTCACAAACACAGAGGCCCGGAAGGTCTGCCACATGAAGACCCATGTGGGAAATAGTCCTGAAGGAAGAACTCAGACAGGAGGAGAAACGAACCGAGATGGCCCAAGACACACAATCCAGGGGTGGGCAGATCAGATTCCCAAGTAAAGGCTGCATCGTCCCCCCTCCCCCGCATTAGCTAAGACCAAGAAAGGAAACTGAGGAAGCACGTCCTCAGTAAGATGATGGGGATGGGGTGGAGGGGACACTGGGGACCCGAGGACACAGTAAAGTTCTTGTCTCGACAGAGGGACACACAGATAACAATTTTATTAATAAAAAAGAAGGATTCACAAAACAAAACAAAAAAAAAACACATAGAAAAAGCAAGAGACAGGGTGAATCCATAAACTTCTCAGTAAAAAGGCAGAGACTGTTGACTGGATGAAAACCAAAATCTAGCTGCGGGTTTTTTACAAGAAAGACAAGTAAGCCGTAAATCCAAGCAGTAAAGGGGGGAGGGGCTGTGTGTGGGGATGGCTGAGTTTTGTCGCAGCTGCATATGGGTCCCCGGGAGTTGGTTATGCAATCTGGTTTACTTTTGTAAATGTCTGAATTTTCCATTATAAAATGCTTTTTAAAAGAGTACATTTTTTAGACCAAGGTTTCTCTCTTTCCCCAAACTCCAAGACAGCTGTAAATTGCTAATTTTTCCGTTGTGCCCAATCACTTTCAAAAACGGCCAAAGAGATGAGCTTATGGGTGCTGGTTTTGTTGGAAAGTGATGGAAAAGTGCCCACTGCCTCTGGGAATGCCCCAAATTTCTCTGTAAAAAGATCACTGTAAATGGTCCGGGATGAAAGGGAAACTGTGTACTTCAAGCAGTGTTTCAAAACTAAACACAAACATACGCACACATTTAAGCATCATGGATTTGTGCATAGTTCTATGTGTACACCCTCACACACTCCCCCAAATCTTAATGTTGAGCTTACCAATAAGAATGCCAACAACGGTTGCCTCTCGATGGTGAAATCACACAAGGGTCCCTTTTATTATTTTCCTTCCTCCTTGAAAAGATCGTGTGCCCCAAGCTGTGTTTGTGTTTGTGTCGTAACAGCTAACGAGTTTTCCTGTCATTACTACTCAGAGTCACGTGCAGCGGCCAGTAGGAGCCTCTGACGGCGGCAGACAGACAGCGCTCCCTCCCTGGCCGAGAGAACTGCTGCTAAGAGCAAAGAGCCCAGCACTGGTCGCCTGGGAGGCAGGCCCCTTGGCAAGGCATGAGTTTCACCAGTTTCTGAAATATAAAAAGTCATTGGTGGATCCCATCAGGACCTATGGGGTCTGTGAGTCAACACCCATCGGGTGGGCAGGGACGGAGCCCAGCGGGAGGCCCTGCTCCCAACCCCCTCTTCCTCTGCCCCGTCCGCACTCGGTGCACCGGACAGAGTTCCCCAGAGAACTTTCTGCCAGGATGAAGAACGTTTCCTTCACTATCTGCCCCATGTGGGAGGAAAAAGCCACACGTGGCTACTGAACACCTGAAATGTGACCAGAGCAACTAAAGAACTGAATTTTTAATTTCATTGAAGTTTAATTTAAATAGCCATGAATGAACCTTGAAAACATTATGCTGAGTGAAAGAAGCCAGATAGAAAAGGGCACACATTGTACGATTCCATTTTATAAGAAACTAGAGGCCCGATGCACAAAATTCATGCAAGAGGAGGCCTTCCTTCCCCTGGCTGCCAGCACCGGCTTCCCTCTGGCACCTGGGACCAGGCTTCGCTCTGGCCTCGGCTTCATCCAGAAGGATTCTGGAATGACGTCTGGTCTAATTAGCATATTACCCTTTTATTATTATAGATGTCCAGAACGGACAAGTCCACAGAGATAGAAAGTAGAATAGTGGTTACCAGGGACTGGAAGAGGGGGAATTGGAAGTGACTGCTAGGGCTTCTTTTTGGGGTAATGGGGATGATCTGGCCACAGAGTGCGGAGATGGTTGCACAGCATGGTGAATATATGAAAAAACCATTGAATTGTACACTTTACAATGGCATATTTGATGTTATATGAATTATATCTTGATTTAAAAATATTAAAAATTTTAAATAGTGCCCAGCCCCATTGCACACAGCCCTGGAGGTGGGTGGGAGGGGGACCATGGGGACTCCAGGCTCCTGGTGGGAGTGAGGCTCCATTCAGAGCTGTGACTCTCCAATGCAGAGGGTCAACCACCCCCATTGGCACCGGCAGGATAGGCTGATCCCAAATCCTACCCAAATCCACGTGGGAGTGGTGGGGAGCATGTGCGAAACGGTGCTTCACTAAACACACAGAAGGTGGCATTGTTCCCCTGCCTTTCATCAGGCAAGTCTGGAAGGGACTCCTGGTGGGGGCTCTGAGGAGGGCTTACCAAATTCTCAGCACAGCAAGGCCTGGGTGATTGATGCCGAGAAAAACATTTTCACCAGCCCCTCATCTGGTTTGTATTAAGAGATTTCCATGCTTGGGTTTTTTTCCCCAAGGTAAAAACCAACGATGAGTTGGGAGCCGAGAAACAGCAGAGGAACAACAGTGGGGACAGGCAGCTGGGCGCGGGTGGGGGCTGGGAGCCGGACTGAAAGATGTGAGGAGGTGGAGGAGGCCGCACCCTTCAGCGCCGGCTGGTAATCCAGCGATGATGGAGGCACTGTGACTGGCTTCCTTAATCACTTCATTAAAGTCGGAATGCATTTGGCAACAAAACAGGTGGTCCCGATGGCAGTGCCCCCCACCCCCTGGGCCCCCATCTGGCCTGGTACTGTCTCTCCCGTTCCTGCCTTACCTTTCTCCCAGCACTGTCAGCATCTGCTGTAACTAGGGCTTCATTTTTGCTTTGTTTTTGTCTTCTCTCCCCTGATGTAGCAGGCAAGCCCCGGGAGGATGTAGGATTGTGGACTGATTGTGTGAGTGAAGGAATGACTGACCGAGTCCTCCTCTTGCCTTCCCCAGCTCCGACCTGGGTGGGATGTCTGTGTGGCTAAAGCCCCTCTAGTGGC
>NW_006290031.1:6498319-6513979 GCF_000327345.1 Myotis davidii | reverse complement strand
CTGGCAGTGCCCCCCCCCCCCTGGGCCCCCATCTGGCCTGGTACTGTCTCTCCCGTTCCTGCCTTACCTTTCTCCCAGCACTGTCAGCATCTGCTGTAACTAGGGCTTCATTTTTGCTTTGTTTTTGTCTTCTCTCCCCTGATGTAGCAGGCAAGCCCCGCCCCCCCCTCCCCCCAGTGAAGCCAGTGTGCGCCCATACTGGGACTTGGCTCTAATGGTGTCCTCCTGTCTTTCCCACCTCCCAGGTCCTCAGACTCTCTGATCCTCCTCCCAGGCACCCTCTAACCAGGTTACACAGCTGAGCTGGCTGAGCCCACAGACATGCTGTTCCCCATGCCTAGAATGACCTTGAGCACTTTCCCACTTAGCCAGCTTCTACTCTTGCCTCAGGGCACCCATGTCACCTCCTCCAGGAAGCTTTCCTGGTCCTGCCCTTCTGTTCCTCCTATTCTCAGCCCCACTCTGCTTTGAAGCATGTCCTATTTCTCCATCATTAGCTCAGGCAGAGAGAGCTCCTGCAGGGTCCCAGCATCCATCACAGTGCAGTGCAGGTGCTTGCAGAGGGTTTGCTGGGTAGACGTGTGAAGGCATCACTGCAGGTGCTTGCAGAGGGTTTGCTGGGTGGACGTGTGAAGGCGAGGAGTGGCCAGAACAATGCCCCAGAAGCCAGCACAGGGAGGGGGACAGAGTGAGCAGAAAACACGGCTGGATGAATGAAGGGAGGGGTGGTGCGGTGGGCTTCCCCACCCTCAGCCTCTTAGGCTTGTGCACGGCCTGCCTGCTCTGCCTCCCTGCCTCTCCTGGGAGGGCTCACTCACTGTCCCAGGGCCCTGCCTTTCCAGGCACAGACCTTGTCCTCCAGCGCTCAAGCTTCTCTCCCTGACATGGGCTGTGTTAGCACTTGGAGCCTCAGTCACCGGCCTCAGAGTGCTTGGTCACTCACTAAGGAATCGGGAGACTACAAGTGGACAGCTCTGGAGGAGGGGCAAGGAGGGTTCTGACTCTAGATAAAGGAGAGGAGGAGAAAAAACCTTAGATAAGGACTGAGACAGGGCGGTTCTTAGCCCTGTGCCATCAGCTTACCAGCTGCTTTCTACTTAGAAGCAACCTTTGAATGAGCAATAGCGTGTGTGCACAGCCTGGGTGGTCCGGCAGCGAGCATGGCCTGCGCGCCCCTTTGTGCCAGTCTGTGTGGGGCAATGGGGACACATCTCAGCAGGCCTCTACCAAGGGGACAATTGGTGCCCAGAAGGAAGTGCATAGGCCACCAGTGTGGGTGACCAGATCCGGTCTCAGAGGTCTGACGGACAGGGTGGGGCTGGGATGAGGAGCCGGGATGCTGGCCCAGGGACACTGTGCAGCCCTGAGGCAGGGGAGGGGGGCCTGTGGGGAGATCTGAGAGGAAGTACGTGCTTGGAGTGTGGGGGAGACAGGAGGCTGGCAGCACAGTCAGGGACCAGATTTGGGGTCATGTTGGGAATTCTGGATTGTATCCTGCTGGGAAGCACTAATTTCATGTTGCTCAGCCTCTGAGCTGCATTCTGAGTCCCAGGCTGTGAGGGACAGAATTGTGTCATTCCCTCCCACCTGACTTTCCCAGTTTATATGTTCAAGCCTTAATCCCCAACGGGCCTTCAGGAATGTCACTAAGGTTAATTGAGGTCAGACGGATGGAACCCTAATCTGACAGGACCTGTGTCCTCCTAAGAAGAGGAGATACCAGAGAGGACCCTGGGAGAAGGTGGCTGTCCGTAAGCCAAGAAGAGAGCCCTCACCAGAAACCCACCCCGACAGCACCGTCATCTTGGACTTCCAGCCTCCAGAACTGTGAGAAAATAACCTTCTGTGGTTAAAGCCCTTCAGTCGGTGGCGTTTTGTGATGGCGGCCTGAGGCGAATGCTGCCCAGGCCCTCGTTAGACCCTTTCCGTCATGCTTCCCCCTCGGTGCCGGCAGCCCAGAGGTGGGCGCTGTCCTCATGCAGGGCTTTGGGTCTTTTCTCTCTTAAAAGAAGAGAGAGATAAAATGGCCACCTTTTAAATGAGCAAGATGAACATCCTATTAAACAAATTTAATAAATAAAAATAGACAGCAGCTAATGAGGTGAGAGTGAAGATGTTCACCTGAGGATATTTTACTTCCCCCTCCCCCTTGATTTTTAGAAAGAATGGAAGCGAGGGGGAGAGACACACACAGAGAAACATCAATGTGAGAGAAACATATTGATTGGTTGCCTCCCGCATGTGCCCCGACCAGGGCTGGGGATCGAGCCTGCAACTGAGGTTCATGCCCTTGACCAGAATCCCACCTACAACCCCCGTCAATCTACAGGCCGATGCTCCAACCACTGGGCAAAACCGGCCAGGGTAAGACATGTTCTATTTTTGAGGCTGTCACTCTGATGGCCGCTAGATCCTCATTATGCCAGCCTGTTTGCTTGTCTGTCCTTCCCACACTAAATATTTTGAGGAGAAAATAAAGGACAATGTTTTCCATTTAAAAAATAAGAACTGTAGCCCTAACCGGTTTGGCTCAGTGGATAGGGCGTCGTCGGTCTGCAGACTGAAAGGTCCCAGGTTCGATTCCGGTCAAGGGCATGTACCTTGGTTGCGGGCACATCCCCAGTGGGGAGTGTACAGGAGGCAACTGGTCGATGTTTCTCATCGATGTTTCTAACTCTCTATCCCTCTCCCTTCCTCTCTGTAAAAAATCAATAAAATATATTTAAAAAAAAAAGAGCTGGCGAGGCTGAGGCAAGGTGCATAGGCACACCACTGAGCGGAGGGATATGTCTCTTTAAGAAGTAATTTAGCTATATATTTCAAAATCTAAAATGAACATACTCTTTGATCTGGTAATTCCACTTTTAGGAATTCATCCTAAGATCTGCTTCCACATGTGCACAAAAGCCTGACGTATGAGGGGCTATTCACTGCAGCATCACGTTTAATAGAAAA
Source organism: Myotis davidii (assembly GCF_000327345.1). Taxonomy (NCBI): domain Eukaryota; kingdom Metazoa; phylum Chordata; class Mammalia; order Chiroptera; family Vespertilionidae; genus Myotis; species Myotis davidii. The sequence goes on along the minus strand of NW_006290031.1, from coordinate 6,511,024 downwards.
AGACTGGAAACAACCCAAATGCCCAACAACGGGAGACTGGCGAGGTGAATTATGACATACTCATGCAATGAAATTCTCCACAGCCTTTAGAAAGAATGAAGCAAAATGAAGCCATAAAAGTACTAAAAGGAACCATAAATTTCTTTTATAATCTCTGATTTGAGAGGCCCTTCAATATGACACAAACCTCAGAAGCCATAAAATAAAAGATTGATAAATGTGACTACATTAGACATTTTTTTTTGCATGATCCAAATATTAGCAAAAGACAAACCAAAAGCAGTCACAGGAAAAGTATCAAACTGAGAAAATATTTCCAACTCATATGGCAATTTCCGTAAAGGATTCCTGCAAATCAGCCAGAAAAAAATGAACCATCCAACGAAAGAATGGACCGAGGGTACGATCGGATCATTCACTGAAAGGGAAATAGTACTTTCTCTGAAACATGAAAAAATGCTCAAGCTCAGTCAAAGAGAACTGCAGATTAAAACTCCTTGGGGTTGCCGTTTCTCATCTCTGAGAATGATGTATATGAAACAGTGCCATGGTGGTGGGCGGGGCCTGGGCAAGCGTGTTCTCTCCCAAGACTGAGCGGGGTGGGCATGGAAAGCCGTGGGCCCTATGGCTTCACAAACACTTTTTATACCATTGGAATCTTGAATGATAAACACTTTGCCTATTAAAATTAGCAGAGTGCAACCGAAGGAATGAGGAGAGGGGATGATTTCCAGGTTGTCTTGAAGTATAAAAGGCAAGGTGCAGAGCACGCTACAACATGGATAGACTTTAAAGGGGAAAGAAGCAGGCACAAAAGTCCACAGATTACGATTTCATTTCTATGAAGCGTCCAAAAGAGGCAAATCTAGAGAGAGAGTAAGTAGTCTAGGGCTGGGGGTGACTGCTCATGGTACAGGTCCTCTTTTTGGCGGTGATGTGCATGTTCTGAAATTGACTGTGGTGATTGCTGCACAACTCTGTGATTATCCTAACAACCATGGGCTTGTACACTTTAAATGGATGGACCATATGGTATGTGAAATCGGATCTTAATGAAGCGGTTATTAAAAAAAAAAGACTTTCGGCTGCACTGAAAGGGAGATGGGGTTTGCTTGCTGTCCCTGGCGTAGCACAGTGTGTAGACTATAGTCACAGGCCTCCCCAGGGTCCCTACAATAAGGCTGACGAGGACAGGGTGCAGACAGGGCACTGGAAGCTCTGGGAGGTGAAATAACTTGCCCAAGTCACACCAAGAAATCAGTGCTGACCCAGCACACAACACAAGTCTACGGACTCAGAGCCCAAGTGCTCATTCCATGGACGCTGCCCTCCAGGTTACGGAAACCAACAGGGAGCCACGGAGCAATCTGGTGATGGGCACATGCTCTGTGCTTCAAGTGCAGGCCCTGGAATGGAGGGCGCCTCTGCCTCCCATCAGAGCGCTGTGAGCCATTGTCACCACCACACTCCTCTTGCTCCCCTCGCCATCATCACCGTCATGCCCTGTTCCCTCCACCTCCTGCAGGAAGAGCAGCCGCTGCTAACACTCTCCAGCCCTTATGACATGCCTGACACTTGGCATCCATTGCCTTGTTAATCTTCAGGAAGTTTACCACCAAGCCTTCACGACAGGCCTTGTGAACATGCACACAGAGCCCGATGTTTCCAATCTTCACGGGGAAGGTTTTAGAGAGAAGTTGTGTGAGTTAGGGCTTCTGGGAGAGTGATCAAGAAGTCAGGGATCTCAGGCAGGGAGGACCTTCATGGCCAGCTAGCTCAACCTCCCAACAAGTGTGGAAGTGTGTCTATCCATCCGTCCGTCTGTCCGTCTGTCCATCCATCCATCCATCCATCCATCCATCCATCACCCACCCATCCGTCCAGTGTTGATTTAGCACCTATCCTGCTGTCAGGTAGTGGATACTGTTCCCGAGACACAACGGTGACGCATGAGGCCAGTCTAATGGGGTCCACTTGAGCATCTTTTCTATAATAGCCTTTCATCCTGTTTTTGCTTAGTTCTCATGTCGGGGAAACTCACCACCTCACAAGGATTCTCATTCTATCTCACGGAGCACTTGCACTGTTCACCCGCTTTGTTTTCTAGTTGAAGAATCTGAGGCCTAGGGACAGGAATGATATGGCTGAGCTCATACCACACAGAAGTGGCAGGGCTGGGTACCTGACTTAGGGCCATTTCTTCCAGCTACGAGCTCTCTGCGCTTCGGCCTGTTGTCTGCAGATACTATTTGAGGTACTAAAGAATGAAAATTTCTTAAGAAGTTGACATTGATGACCAAAACTTCTATTTAGCATCTCAAATGCACAGCACACTAATGGCTGAGTCCAAAGTCAGACAAAAATCAAGTTCTCTTTTTGTCTTAAAATTTTTTTTTTAAATAAAAAGATTACTTCTTTTCCCCCTGGGAGATGAAACTGTCACAGACCACGAGAATATGTGTACCCACTTCTCCAAATAATCTGAGATACTCGGTATAAAATGGTCTACCACAGAGCCTGACGCTAGCAAGTGTTCAACAAAAATGAGGATGAGTTTTTTAAAAAGGGGCTTTGAATAAAATGAAAGTGTTGCCTGAATTCTGCAGAAGAATGTGGCAATGCACCAAGCGAAAGATTAATTCCCTTTACAGGATGCTGACTGCTCCTCCGCTCCCCTCTGCTCCTCTGTCCCTAATTGCATTCAGCATGTGTTCCCTCCCGGCTGACCCAGGCTGCCCAGCAGGAAGTGACCTTGAGGCCCGCCTTCCCAGAGACCTGCTCTCTGAAGTCCCTGGTGATGCGACCCCTCAGATGTGACCTTCCCTTCTCCAGGCTTCCTGGTTGGACCCAGCCTGCAGGAGAATGGCCTTCATGTGTTTTAGCAAAGGCCAACCACTTCTGAGCTCGCAGTGGGCAGTATTAGGCCCGAGCCCCCAGAAGTTGGCCAGGGTGGCTGCAGGACTGGGGTAGGGGTAGCCTGGACTCTGAGACCTGGGGTCAGGCCAGGGAGAGATCTGAGGCCTTGCTGGGAACAACAGACACTGGGGAATTGCGTGCCTTTGAGGTTTGAACTGTCTGCTTGGGCTCTTTAAAAGGAAAAATATTTTGGAATTTGGTCTGAATGATTCGACAAGGCCAGGCAACCATCAGAGGCCAGCCTTGATTCTCGGCTAAGAGTTATGCAAATGCTGAATTGCCTCCTCAATTTCAAGATGTTTGCTCCAAATATAAAGAAATGGAATTGTCAGCTGAAGTCACAGTTTTTAATTTTGCTTAATGTCATGTCCAATATAAAATATGTGAATGCATGTATGTTTAAACATGATATGCCCATGCCAAATTTAATATGTATAAAACCCCACACACATATATCATATTTACATATATATTTTAAATGTCTGTTTCTTTTTTTAACCAAAATATTTATTTATTGATTGATGAGACAGAGAGAGAGAGAGAGAGAGAGAGAGAGAGAGAGAGAGAGAGAACAACATCAATTTGCTGTTCAACTCATTTATTCATTCATTGCTTGCTTCCTGTATGTGTCCTGACGGGAGAATGAACACATGAACCTTGGCAGATTGGCACAATGCTCTAACCAACTGAGCTACCTGGCCAGGGCAAAATGTCTATTTCTTTAAATAATATAGTTCCAGTGGGAAAAAGAATAAAGGGTGAAAATAACCCATGATTCCATTATCTTTAGACTATGGTTAAAATTTAGTGCATTTAGTACTTGGTCAGATGTCAGTCAGTCTGTCTAATGAAAGATTTCTAATTTGCGTTGGAAGAGTACAGGGTGACCGATTGGTACAGGAAGCACAGAGCTGCAACCATGAGCAGAGGGAAAAGGGCCTGGGCTTCACAGCCACTCAGACCTGGCTCTGATGCCAGCATTGCAGTAATTCTTAGTGTGACCTTGGACAAGTCATTTGACTTCCACGAGCCTCAGTTTCCACCAGTGACCCAGCTGATTTCTGCGGAGAAGATGGGGCAGGGCTGTGATGGTTCCCAGAAACCAAGCTTCTTGCTTGGGGGGTGGAGGGAGAAAGGAGCCTAGAAGATGAATGGAGGGAGGGGGGAGCAGTGAAGAGGGGTCTTGAGGAACCGGGGTGGGGTTAGGGGTGAGGTTATGGAAGTCACCCCCACACCACCTCCCAAAGTCACAGGGCCTTGGCGGCAGCTCCAATTCCACAGTTCTCTTCTGTGGTCCCCATAAACTGCCCAATGTCCTGGCATGCCAGCTCTCTGACACGCAAACCACGTCTCCCAGAGATAGCCCCTCCTGCCCAGAAATGGCCCCAAATTCTTGGTCAGATCAGGCCTAGGGAACATGTAGTCACTGTGAATTTCATGGAAGGTGGAATAAGAATAGAAACTGATAAATTATTTTCAAGGAACTATGAGTTTCTTTATCAAGATTGCAAAATCATTCCCCCCTGGGAGCAGGTTAATTTAAAGTGGCGGCAGCTATTAAGGGGTGACGCACATAGCCAGGTTTCCCGCTCATGAAAACCACACAGTCCTGGGGGACTGGCTGGGCCTCATGTGGGAGGGGTGGAGTCCTGCAGGGGAGCTAACCTTCTGTCAGGCAGAGGCAAAGAGCATGAGAATGAGCGGCATGCAGATCTGGGGTTGAATCTTTCACACGGAGTGCTAGCTGTGTGACTCTAGACAAACACGCATCGAGCCTCAGTTTTCCCATCTTAAAAATGGGCACAATACATACCTAGCTGGGCCATAGAGAGGATCCAAATGACAAATGTATTAGGAACTCACGTGCAGTGCACGCTCGTGCAGGTGTTCAGGAAGGGGTGTCTTTGTCATACTCAGGGCAGCTGTCACCACCTGCTGCTGTGTTTCTGCAGTGAAATCCTTTGGGGAACCAGTAACCTCTAAGAACTACAGATGCTCCCGGTCCCTGGGCTAGAAATTTGCCATTAGATGGGAGAGAAGACATTAGGCACCTGGGGGTCTCAGTAAGAACACATGCTGGGTCTTTATTCGGGCTTAGAGGACGGTGAAGACTGATGGGAGGAGTTGTTGATTCTCAGCTTCGGTCAGCTACCATGGCTTGACCACATCTCTCAAGGACACACTCTGGTCCCGTCTCTGCGATAGCCAAGCAAAGGCTGCCTGGAGCTGCAGGGAGGGCTGCTTCTGGATCTTTCATCATTCTTACACCACATGCGCCATTTTTTAAAACTTATGTTTTTCTTTAAACTAGCTTTATAATTTACGTAAATGTTGGGAAATAAAACTTCTACGGCTACCACCAAAGAAAAACCATTCTCCCGCGATGACTGTTAAAAGTCACACACAATGGAAGCTACACAATGCAACAGTTTTAGCCAAAACCCTTGCCTGGAAGTGCTAGCCCAAGGTCTGTTCTCTGTGCAGAAAGGGAGATTAGCAAGTTGAAAGGGTGTTAAAGACCAAAGTGAGAGGCTCTCCTGGACCAACGGGAAGAAGTGAAAGAGATTTGAAAAAGGGCTTTCTTATGTGGAATCAATGTCTCTTGATATTGAATGGATGCTCTTGTGCCCTGGGTCCCTGACACTGCCCTGGCACAGCATGCTCGCGGATTTTCATGCATCCTGCATCTCCTCGCCACATTGTGGGCTCCATCTCTTTTCTACATGGCTCTTCTCCCCAGCTCGCCCCCTCCACCCAAACCTTGGTCCCTCATCCTCATCTCCCTCACACACCTGCATGTAGCCTCTACGAGAACCTCCAAACTAAGCACTCCCATCTTCCCTTCATCTCCAACCCTGACCACTCCCACACCACTCCTGGGGTCACCCACTCCACACTGGACCCTTGTCCTCCTGGGGAACCACAGTCACCTCAAAGACAGGTGCTTTCACATATGTGCACCCACCACTGTGCACTAGCTCTTACTGCCTTTCTACAGATGGGAAAAGTGAGGTCCACAAGATAAGCTGACTGGAGAGGGTCCCATAGCTGGTTCAGTGCCAGGCAGGCTCTGCATCCTGACTCTTGCCTTCCTTCCAGGGGTCTTCCCACCATGTCTGGAACTCCCTCTGCAAACCACAAGCTGAAATAACACAGGGAGCCATAGGCACTGCCTAGGAAACATGAAGTGGGAGATAAAGGGGTTTTGATATTTACACAGGGTTTCCCTCTTCTTCCTCCAAGGGTGTGGGGCCATTATCACCTACAGGGAGGAAACTTCCTAGGTCCAGCTTCTTCTAGTTGACACACTGCTGGTGTTGCAGGGACATGGATGCCCCCTTCTCCAACTGACAGTCACTGGCTCAGGACAAGTCTTCAGAGCTGCTCCTCCTGTCATTTCTACCCAGAGCTCACGGTATGGAGGGAGCCCTAGTGTGGAGCCAGGTTAATGAGGGTTTGAGTCATAGCTCCCCATCAACTTGGGGGCAGCTTAAGGGCCAAGAAGGGGACTCTGTGATGGGTTCCCAGCCTGGAGGAATCCCAAGGGTGGAGGGTGTGTCCTACTGAACCCCGGGCCTGCCATGCACCTCTGGGGCTGACACAGAATCCAGGTTAAGCCACCACTGACCACACGTGGGGGTGTCTGTGGCCTGCAGAGCAGCTGTCCTGTCTCCTTTTGCCATGGGCAATTCTGCTTTCCTTGGGAGAACAATCCCTCCCCATTGCCAGTTCAAAGGATTTGGTGAGTCACACCCACCCTGGCTTCTGGCATGTGACTGCCTGGCCCACTCTTGTTTATCTGGCCACACCAAGGAGGCTCAGTCATGGGACATCTGCAGGAACAGTTAGGAAAGAGAGACTTCCTTTGGTTGAGGTACAAAAAGTGAGGTAAGAGCTTCAAAGGTCCCACTTCCTGAAGATGAAGCCAGCATGGAGCACAGCAGACCCACGCACTGATGAGCACCCATACCCACCTGCTGAAGGGAAATCAATGGCCTTTTCTTTTCCCTATTGGCTCTAGCCATTCTGAGTTAGGTTTCTTGTGACAGGAAATGAAAAATGTCTTAAAAGGTGTAGATGGCATTTTTGGAACCCATATGACACAACTGCCTGATGCTAAGCATTTGTCCATTACCTATAGCTACAGTTTATCAAGGTTGCATTAACTTTTAATTCTGTCATCTGCAAACACTATCACTGCATACACTTTCTGTCTTCAAGTTATTAAAAACAATGCATGGAGTAGGCCACAGAATAAAACCTACAGTCCAAAAGAAGAAAATTACCTATTAGCTCCTGGCTAACAGTGGCTCACCCATCCATCCATCCATCCATCCATCCACCCATCCACCCATCCACCAATCCATCCATCCACCCATCCATCCATCCACCCATCCACACATCCCCATCCACCTCCATCCACCCATCCACCCATCCACCCATCCATCCATCCACCTATCCACCTACCCATCCATCCATCCACCCATCCACCCATCCACCCATCCACCCATCCACCCATCCACCCATCCATCCATCCATCCATCCATCCATCCATCCATCCACCCACCCACCCACACATCTACCCACTCACACATCTACCCATCCACCCATCCACCCATCTACCCATCCATCCATCCATCCATCCAATGTTTATTGAGTCCTACTATGGGCCTGTCTTCTGATTAGGCTGCTATGACTATTAACCAATCAGCTATGCTCCCATCCCAACTCTAGTCCAAATGACTTTTTCTCAGACAAAAAATTATACATTCTATCAACCCATCTGAAGTAGAAATGTATTGGGATTAAACACACCCTTGATTCACAGTCATGCAAGAGACTTGCTTAGGCTTGTACCTGGTGGACCCCGATGCTTTCTGTCAGGTGGTCACAGAGCATAGTCCCTTTGCTTCCTCATCTGTTCCAGGTAGTGGTCCCAGGTCCCCATCTGATTAGGATACATCTTTGAAAACAGGCTAGTTCTGATACTGCATCCCACCCTAGCCCTCAAAGACACAGCCATATTTTCATGATCATATTGGCAAGTTCTTTCCATGCTCTGGGCCCAATTCACCTGGGTCTAGAGGCTCAAATTCATGAGATGGGATTCTCCAAGTGCCTTTTGCACCTGCTTTGGGACAGGGACTCTTACCACCTGCTCCACAGCCTTTGCTTCATGTCTCTCCTCACTGTTCTCCATCACACGTGCTCTACCTGAAGCAGAAGTGGTAACCCAGACACGAGTCATCCTGACCTCGCTGCTGACGTAACCCCTGCATCTCAGGTCCCAATTCTGGCTCTTCTTACTTCTTGTGCCAAAAAGACTTTTAAAAGCTGAGTGTGCCTTTCTGCACATGTTTGCCATCCCTGAGCCTGTTGTTTCCTGGGCCACTACCCTGGCCTTGCTCTTGCCTATCCCACACGCGCATACCCTTTCCAAGTCTGAGACGTCCGTCCATCCCCCATCCTGGAGAGAAAGCCCATCTTTTTCTTTCAAAAATCCTGACATCTGCTTCCCCAATTTCCAAGATATGAATCTTTTGGTTTGTGGGATGCCAGCTGCAGCTCCCTGGGAGGTGAGCTGAGGTGGAGGGAGAAGGGGGCCTATGACTGTAGCACCATAGTCAGTCATGCCCATTCCTCACAAGCTAGGTCTCCCTGCCCCTGTGCCTCCCAGCTCTAGTGCCTAGAGACAGTGGATTATGCTTCTAGAAGGTTGGGGGAGGCCCTAGAAAATCAGCTGGTCCAGTGGTTGCACCTTTAATTAGCAGAGTCACTGGGGAACTTTTCCTGTCCCCACCCCAGAAACTGAGCCAAGGGGTGTGGGGTGGACCTCAGGCACCTTGATCTATAAAAAGTGCTCCTCAGCCCTATGACTGCTGATGACCCCATTGGGAGCTCCCTCGTGTGTGAGATGGTTGGCACCTGGTGCAGGGCACCAACCACGTGGGTTCCAGGGTAAGCTCACAGAGCCTGCCTGAGACACAGTGTTCCCATTGCCTTGTGCTGGCTGCAGGCTGGAAGCCTGGGCTGGGGCTGCTTACTTCCACAAGCCTTATAAATGCAGCCTGGGCGTACTGAGCAACGGGGACCATCCAGGCAGGCCCATAAACTGATGCACAAACAGATAAATCAGCGAAGCCATAAACCATTGGAGCCACAACAATCTCTTTACAATTGCTCTTTGGGAGTGGGTTTTGCAATGTTGCTTTGTGGTAAGTGTGTGAGTGTGTGTGTGTGTGTGTGTGTGTGTGTGTGTGTGTTTAAATAAGCAAACTTATTTTCTTGGGACTCCATCCAAGCACATTAGACAAATAACTGTGACCTAGCCCCGGCTGCACACAGGAAACCCTGCTCAGGCAGACTATGGGAGAGTGCAGTGCTTTGATGTGCAGTGCAGGGGCACCCGGGGGGCACCAAGGCCTCTGTGAAAGCCCCAGGCCCTGCCACCTCTGGCTTAGCTTCCCAGCAGGCCTCCTCTTCCCCCTTGCTCAGAAGGGCTGGATCTGACCAGGTGCGTTCTTTTCCTAAACCCTCCTGTGTCCTCTAGATGCCTACGGTTCCAGTACAAGCCTCTTGGCAGGTATTAAGGTCTGGCCTGCGCCTGCCTTACCGCTTCCCGGTCTCTACCACATGGCCTGAGCTCTGCCCACTGGCCACTCAGCATCCTCTCTGGGTGTGTGGTGCCCTTTTCCTCCTGGATGGCTGTGTAAGCCCTTGTGTTTCCTGTTCTCAGCCTGGAAAGCCATCCCCTTCGTTCTCCGAGCACAGCTCTGACGTCACCTTCCCCCAGCCCAGAGCCCTTCCTGACCCAACAGGCCAGGCTCCTCTGGGGTTCGCCTGCTCATGGTCTCCCTGCCACGCTGGGAGCTTACTTGTGGGCTGAGTGGAGGAGTAAGGCAGAAAGGAGGGCAGCAAGGGCTTTGGGGCCAGACATTCTGGGTTCAAACTGCACTCACACCCTCCCCAGCTAGGTCACTCCTCACAGCCTTCGAGATGACCCTGTCAGTGACAAGTGTCTTCTGCGGTATCTGGTGCCTCCCTCTATCAGAGCGGGTATCCCATCTGTGAAAGATCCATCTCCCCGCCCAGCCCGGAGTCCCGGGGGCAAGGCTGGGTCTGACTCATCTCTTCCTCTCCAGCTGGCCCAGACGGTCACGCAGAAGCTCTGCTGGCTGCAGGAGCCGCTCTCAGCCCAGCCTGGCTGTCTGGTGTGTAGAAGAGTCCCTCCCTGTACTGGGGTTCTCTCTGTACCCCCTGATGGTCATTGCCTCCTACATCCTCGGGGCAGTAGGTCCCCTGTCCCCTGAGCCTGTGCTTTCAGCCCCGCCTTCCCACACCTTTTCTGCCCCTCTGGCCTGAACCCCGTTGGGCCCTTCTAAGCCATTTTCCATCCCGCCTGGGAGAATGCTTTCGAACCATCTCCTCCTCAAAAACCCGTCACTGCAACTGGAACAAGTCCCCACGTCTCTCTGTCCGATACCCAATCCCCTTCTAGAACGAAACAGTGCCCTGCTCCCGACCCATGGTGCAGCCCCACTTCCTGCCTCTCTCCTTCACCCCAGAAGCAGGGTCTTGCCCTCCTTCACAGACCTCCTTAGTGCCAGCAGTCTGTGTGCAAGCCTTCCCGGCCACGCCAGCTGGGCCGTGCTCTCTTTACCTTTGCTTTCCTGGCATCCTGTCCAGGTCTGGCATGGAGTGGGCACTTGGTGTTTGTTGAAATCAAATTTTATACTGTATGCACTTAAGACCCTTCTCTGAATGGGTTTTGGTCTGGCTGTTAAGCAGTTCATTTGCTATCAGACACAATGCAGTTGTGGTCAGGTCAAAATGTTCCCTCTGGCCAAATCATTATCCGGGGTATCGCTGGCATATAAATCAGCACTATCTTGATCTGCTTGGAAACCACTGACGGCATTTGCTCCAAGTTGTTTGATGATGTCCAGATGTGGGCGGCTGCACTGATGTGCTTTTTCTGTAATTAAGTTGACAGGAGCTCCACGTTTGATAGGGGCCTTGGCCTTGAGCAGCTCACCCCTCCGTGTGCCCGTTTCTCCTGTGTGGCGGGGAGGGAGCACCCGCTGGCTTATCGGCAAGTTCACACAAGAGGTGGAACACTGCCCATTTTTCTGAAGCAGTCTACAGTCTAAGTCACGTATCCTGCACATGTATATAGGTTTCTGAGCCCACTGTAGACTACGTGTGCTCCTGGCGGGCCAGGGCAGCTGGCTTTCTTGCAATGTTGACTGGAGGAGACCCAGAGATGGAGATTAGATCCTGCTCTATAAGCTGGGAGCCCCGGGAGGCTGGTGGCCAAATCCAAGGCATGGGCTCCAGAGGGCTCATCTTAGCTGGTTATGAACAAATGCAGGCTTCCACCCTACCTCTGTGGTTTTTCTTTCCAGTGCACCATCCAAATGCATCCTCTTCTCACCTGTGGGGACTCCTTGCCCCCAAATGCAGAAAACGCCCGGGGCAACGGCAGGTAGGTGCACAGCAGCATGGAGTCCAGGCTTCCCAGGGGTGTTTCCACCACCTCCAAGCCCAGCTGGTCTGGGCACTGTGGCGGGTGGAGAGGGACAGGACCCAGCCGCTGTCCCCCAGGAGCTCGTGGCCAGGCCAGGGGGTGGCCATGCCCACAGAACTGCCTATGGGAGATGACACAGCGGGTGGAGGCCTAGTTTCCCACATGGGAATCCAGAAAGGCTTTACCGGGAAGGCAGTATTTGAGCAGGGCCTTGAGGGTGAGAAGCACTTACATATGTTGGGAGGGCAAGCAAGGAACCACCAAGGGGACAGTCTGGGACAATATATAGGGGCAGGTAAGCCAAGGTGAACTCATTTTGTTTAGAGTTTGGTATGTGAAAGGCGTAAGGAACCACTAAGCCCACACGTCAGGGCAGCAGGTTAAGGAGGGGGACCGACTGCACCGTAGTGTTTGGAGCAGCGGAGCAGCCGGGCCATGCGGGGCATCAGGAGCCCGACTCACACGAAGCAGCACAACCACCGGGCAGGCGGTGACTTTCCTCCAGGAAGACCCAGTGTGTTGGCCTCACTCCAAGCCAAGTCTGGCTGTTTATTTGGACACCAAGTACTCTTTATTGTTCCTGGGCTTTAAGGCCACGAACAATAAAGCTGCAAGGCTTTCCCCCAACAAGGCCTTGCCTGCTGATTCCCACCAGCAGACACACACACACCCCTGGCCCATGGGGCTGCTCCTCACTGCAGCAAAACCCTGACAGGTGCAACCTGGGAGGGAGAGCAGTCACACAGCCAGGGGCAGGCGCGGGAGGAGAAAGGGGAATGGAGAGCTGCTCATGTGCGTATGAACCTTCAGGGTTTAAAAGGTCCCACCACCACCAACTCTGGACAAGGCATCAGTGAGGACTGTGGCTGCATCTGTCAGGTGCCTTTTGCTCCTTGGGGGGTTGGCTGAATCAACTCAGCACAGGTTCGGTGGGGACAGCATCGGTCATGGGAACACATCCGGCAGAATTCAGAGAAAGTGACTTGGTGAGTGTGCATTTTGTCCTGTCCAGTGGAGAATGGCTGGTCTGGCAGCTCTGAGCCCACTGACCATTGCAGAGACAAAACATTCCCCACACCACCCTCCCGTGCTTGTGCAGACACCTCGATTTTCAATTCCAGCTCCCGGCACCTGAGACCAGGGGAGGCCCCCGCGGACTTGGAAACCAGAAGGATACACCCCCATCACAGATCAGAAGAGAAACTTGAGCTTAACTCCGTTCCTACTGTCCAAAACGCTCTCAAATTACAAAAATGCATTTG
>NW_006290031.1:6489802-6498278 GCF_000327345.1 Myotis davidii | reverse complement strand
GTGCTCAGAATGCAGGGCACGAGGCTCCTCCCCTTTCTAGATGTGGGCCCCACACGCATTGATTGAGTCAGTCAATATGGAAATCCAGCCATCGCAACCACTCGGACACACATAGAATAAAAACCAACTGGCAGCCTAGAAAACGTTCCGCTAGTCCCAGGACCAAGACCAGAACCAAACCGATGCCGTGTCCCCACAGCAGAATCCTAAATCAGCGTTCCTGGGGTGGCCACGACATCTCTCATGCACGGCCCTCGTGCGGAGGGTGGTGTTGAGCCAAAGGAATCAGGACGTGTACACAGGACACCTGCCAGAAAGACGGCGTGGGCCTGTGCGGGGCCAGGCTGCTGCCTGCCACCCTGGGCGGGCTTTCTTCTCCTTATGTTTCAAGTGTAAAAGGAAATGCTCTGTGCATACGTGGTGAGGAGTCAGAACCTGAGATGCACATCCAAGTCTCTGCACTTCGCTAGCCTAAGAGGGTTCAAGCAGCATCACCAGGCAACAGCCCCCAAACCAAGATAGGTGCCAGCATCCCCCACAGCAGCCAAAGGGGTGAAATGACGAGCTCACTCACATTCACACAGCTGGTCCATTTTACCCTAAGATCTACGTTAAGAGACAGTGGAACAGGGAGCACAGCTGACAAGGGCTAGGGATGAGCCTTGTTTTTCTAGCTGTAGGTGATGATGGGGCAGCTTTGCTCAAAGGCCTCCTGTCTCCTTGGCTGAGCTCAGGTCTGGACACTGGATGGCCAGGGCGTGAGCAGCCAAAGCCTCCATCTGAGGCACCATCACTGCCTCCCTGACCAAATGACCCTGGCACCTGCCTTGCCCTAGCTCACAGCTCTCCCATCCCACATGCCCCGTGAGGGAGAGCCCAATTCTGTGGTCCCTTCTGGATGGTGGGTTTCCTACTGCCATGGAAACGTCTTCTCTTCTCATCTCTGAGCCCACCATCTCCCGGCCCTCAGCTGAGCCTATACTGTCCTCTCCACACAAAGCCATTCCCCAACCCCAACCCCCCTCACCTCGCCCACCCCACTGCACCAGGGGTTCCATCAGCCCAACTGTGAATCTGAGGGTGACAACAGCTCCAGGCATTAATTTTACAGCTATTACCAATACATCCTTCTTCTGATTCAACTTGAACTTGAGAATCACAGTTCTGAAGGTCTAATAAGTTGGTTCAGAAGGAGTTTAGAAAAAAAATAAAATCTGACCAACTCTATGCTAGAAAATGCAGTGCAATTTTTAGATTAGAGGCTGCACAATGATAGCCAGAGGCCAGAGCTGACCTACAGGCATGCGTTGTCTGGCCTGCGGAGTGTTTTTAAGACATGTGAATTGGTTGCCCGGACTTAAAAGTCCGATTCTACACACAGCTCTGGGTTTCTGGGTCCTTTTTAAGAAGCAAGGCGGTGGGGCAGCTGAGGCTAACCTCCTTTGAAGATGGGAACTGCGTCAGGAGGTGAAGGTGGGCACTAGAGGGTGGGCGGCCCTAGGAGGGTGGGAGGCCCTGGGAGGGCATTGCTCACGGGAGAAGTGCAGCTGAACATTCCAGGTTCCGACACGGACCTGGCTTGGCTGTGAGCCCTGGCGTAATGTACAGACTTGGCAGGAGAGCCACTTCCCCCACTTTTCTGTTTCTCATTAAAGCTGTTAGGCAAAGGGTTTCGTTGCTGATTCTGGTGCCTGAGTTAACCCTGGCCTTATTCAACAGACCTGTACAGCCAAGAGGAAATGAAGGAAGAAGAACAATGATGCCAAAAGGTTAAAAAAGAAAAGAAAAAGGGGGACTAAGAAACCAGAGAGGCATCTACGGGAATAAAATACTGGGGGACAGGGAGGGGTGGAGAATGGGAGGGGAATCATGACAACTGCAAGGGCAAGGAGTCACCTAACTTAAGGTTTCTTAGAAGAACTGGTTGAGTATGGTGGGAACAAGAAATTAACCTTCTGGGCCCAAAATATAGGCTTAAAAAAACCCCTCAAACTTCTGATGTGGGTTTGAGTACTGGGGCTGCCACTCACCAGCTGGCTCTGTGTCCACGGCTCCTGGTGGCTTGGCCCTCTCCTAGTCTTGGTTTTCTCAACTACAGAACAGGCACATCGCAGTCCTGAGATAGGGTTGCCGTGGGGATGAGAGGAAGGCACAACGCCAAAGCCTGCCAAAGGGACCCCACTTCCCCTTTTCTGCTTTCAGTCCCAGCTCAAATGTCCTCTTCCCAGCGGGGACCCCAGCCCCCTTCCCCACCTCTGTTTAATATTGCAACCTGCACACTCCAGATCCCAATCGCCCACATCTGCGTTTTCTCTTTCCCATAGCACTTGCCATCTTCTAAAAGACTATATAACTGGCTCATTATCGTCATCATTTATTTTTGGTCTCCCTGCTAAATGGGAGCTCCATCGGCCACAGTTTGGATTTGTTTTGTTGATTTGTGTATCATCTTGCTGTACTGGTAGGCACTCAACCAATATTTATCAAGAAGTGTGCCCTCATGACATCTTTAATTTCCACTTCCTAGAAGTGGAAATAGAAGCTCAGAACGGCTGTGGGACTTGCCCAAGGCCACATGGCTAGTGGATGGCAGAGCTGAAGGTTTCTTTGTATAAAAGCAAGCTCTCTAGATGCAACGGAGCTCCTCCCCCAGCCCCCAGTGTACAAGTCATGTCCTGTTTACTTCCAGGAGATAAGCACCTTTGGATGAAAGAGTGCCCAGGAAGCTAAATGAGGAGTTAGCAGGGCGGGGAGTGCACGGGAAACATCCACAGGCCGCCTCATGTGACATCCTCAAAGCAACCGCGCGGCCTGTACCTTCCCCTGCGGAGGCCAGCACGCTGCCAAAGGGCCCTCGCTCCGTCCACCTGCCAAATCAAGAGACGAGCCGCGGCAACTGTATCTCCTCCTCGGATGGAGTCCCCGCTGGAGGACGGTGTCAAGGACAAAGTGGACCGTCCTGCAGCCAATTCTGCAGGGCATGGCTGGAAACTGCACTAGACTGATGGCAGGACACTTGCACATTCACCGAAACGCCTGGGGCCGGTGCCGGCAGTGGGGGCGTATTAGTCTAGGCGAGCCACTACTAAGGTAGTTTGAACAAACAGGATCCCATAATGGGCTGCTGTTTCACACCTGTCAGACTCAACACTACCTCCTCCAAACACGGAACCAGGCAGAGGGGGTGCAGTCCTCCATGCCTCTGGTGAGGGAGGGATGGACCTCGTGGTGTTCAAGAAGCAACATTCTAACCCCTCCCCCATCTTCCAGGGGCTTAGTTGCCCCATAGCTGCCCCAATGCAATCCAGTCGTTTCTGAGATCGGCTTAAACGTGCTCCAAGTCGAGTTACAGTGGAGCCAGAAATCTCAGTTGTCTTAGAGCAGTGGTTCTCAACCTTCCTAATGCCGCGACCCTTTAATACAGTTCCTCATGCTGTGGTGACCCCCCCAACCATAAAATTATTTTCGTTGCTACTTCATAACTGTAATTTTGCTACTGTTATGAATTGTCATGTAAACATCTGATATGCAGGATGTATTTTCATTGTTACAAATTGAACATAATTAAAGCATAGTGACTAATCACAAAAACAATATGTAATTATATATGTGTTTTCCGATGGTCTTAGGAGACCCCTGTGAAGAGGTCGTTCGACCGCCAAAGGGGTCGCGACCCACAGGTTGAGAACCACTGTCTTAGAGTCTCTCCTTTCCAGCCATTAGGCCCCATGACTACCACCTCACCTCCAGGGGGTGCCTTTCCCCACTCCACCCATCTCCTTGGTGGTCTCCCCTCCTCCTGGGCCCCTCACTGCCTCCTGCCTGCAAAACTCCTCCCCAGCCCCCCTGTTCATCTGGCAGCAGATTCCATCGTGTGGATGGCAAGAGCCTTTGGGGTCGCTGCACCAGGGGGTATAGGGAGAGCAGATGGCAGAGCAGGAGGAAGGGCAGGCTGCCGAAGGAGAGGATGGTGCCGGGGGGCAGCGAGGGGTCCAATGCATGTGGCAGGAGTCTGGGGGCCATGACGAGACTGAGAAGGGAGGGCCAGACTGACAAGGGCTTTACCCACAGCCAGAGCCCTAGGAGTGCACATGTGCCCACACACCCCCTCGGCTCCAATATCAGGGTGTACAGGCACCCCCTGAAGCCCAAGGCCGCTTCCCTGCAGCAGGCGGGTCACATGGAAGGAAAATGCCACCATCAGACCTGTGCCTCAGAAGGAAGGGTGTGGAGCCAGAGGACGGTGTGGAAACAAGAAGGGAGGGCTGGGAACCAACCTGCAATATTGCAAAGGTCTCTGTAAATTCAGAGATCCGAACAGTAAAACCAGTGCAACGGGAGGCCAGAGCTGGGGGTAGTTAATGCCGACCAACCCCGGAGGGAAAAGGCAGTGGCTGCCGTGGAGAAGTCCCTGTGAAGATGAGAATAAGCAGCTGGCAAGTCTGTTGGGGGTGGGGGAGGGCAGGGAGTTCGCTCCCAGGATGGGCCCGGTTGGAAAGCATTTTCTGGTGCCTCTGGGGGCAGGCTGCCCTCCTGAGTGCCCACACCACACCCCTCATTGCCAGCTCTCAGGGTCGGGGAGAACAGAGACTGAGCATCGGGGAGAGTGTGGGCACCGGAGGTGGGGAGACCCTGGCTTAGCCACGTCTGCCCAGCAGGTCTGGATGTGCGAGGGACTGCGTGCGAAAGCCCACACCCTCCTACTCCACATCCCCAGAGCTCTCAGCACAGTTTATCTCCCATCCCAACAGGCACATCTGGAGGCACACCCAGCCTGATGTGCGGCCGCTCACAGACTTTATTTATCCCCCTTACGGGGCGTAGTTTACATTTCACTGCAGAAATGTCAGCAGTTATGGGGCCCCATGTCTGGTTATGGGGCTCTGCACACACATGATATTACCTTTCAAAAATGGGACACTTTGAATTCTGCACACGTGGAGCCCCAAGGCACTGGACACAGATTGTGAACCTGTAGTTGGGAAGGACTGGTTAAGTCCTGCGGCAGCCAAGAACAAAGCTCAGAAAGATCGCCAAGACGTAGGGTTTAGTGAAAAAACAAAGCGGAACAAAAAGACAATAACAACCCCACCCCCCAAACAAGTTATTAATTTAACCACGCAACAAAGATTTGGCAAGTTAACTAACAAATTAGGCGCTATTCTAGGCACTAGTATTAGGAATGTGAAAAAAAGTGCAAAAATGCTAAACATGAGCTGTACACACATCTGGGCATATATGCATATAAATAGAAGGGAAAAGGCCTGATGTGCAGCTGTTCATGGACTTTATTTATCCCACTTACGGGGGGTCCCACAGGAAGCTGGTAATTGTGGGACCTCTGGGGAGAGGGACCCCGCAGGGGATGAAGGTGGACTCTGACACTTTGGTCTTGTTATATTTTTAAGTAATAAGTGCTATAGCCTGAATGTTTGTGTCCCCTCCTCCCAATTCGTATGTGAAAACCTACCCCCAGTGTGATGATGCTTGGAGGTAGGGCCATTGGGAGGTGATTGGGACATGAGGGTGGAGCCCTCGCGATGGGATTCGGGTCCTTATGAAGGGGCCCCAGGGAGCGCCCTTGCCCCTTCCAGCTGCCATGTAAGTGCACAGGAGAAGACAGCCATCTATGAACCAGAAGTGGCCCTCACCAGGCACCCAATCTGCTGCCACCTTGATCTTGGGCTTCCCAGGCTGCGGAACTGGGAGAAATAAGTGTCTGTTGTTTATAAGCCCCCTAGTTTATGGTCTTCTGTTAGAGTAGCTCAAACAGACTATGACAATAAGCAAGGAATCATATATTACTCCTGCAATTAATAGAGGAAAAAACTAGACTTATAAAGACAAAAATGAAACAAAGATAAAGAAGCCACTCATCTCGTCCAGCCTGCTTCTCTTACAGACTGGGAAAGTGAAGCGCAGGGAGGCCCTCCGGCCTCAGGTGGGAACTGGAGCCCAGCTCCACAGACTGTCATCCGGGGCTCGCGCCTGAACCCACGCTGCCTCCAACGTGACCCCCAAAGAATACAATGGATGCAAAGATGCTCTGTGAACTGCGACGAACAGTACGCACAGGCCACTCTTTGGTGGATAGAAAAGTCTATATTTGGCTTTCTTTTTTCTTGCTAAAGTCCTTCCTGCCACCGAGGAACCCCTTGGTGTGTTGTCTGTAAGAGCCGTGGAAAGGGACCCTTGAGAACAGGGGAAGGTCCACAGGTCACATGCCACCAGAGTCAAAGCAAGATGAGGACCGCAGCCCATTGGTGGGATCATGACCCTGGGTGGCCGGCGGCCTCTGTGAGGGGAGCCCAGCGAGACGCCGAGGCATGACCTGTGTGGGGGTGGACGCTCTGAAGCAGCCGTATACAACTTCACAGCCTCAGATTCCCCCCCTGTATGCGAGACTGTCTGTGGGTTCCTTTTCTCTGCTTTTTATTTTTCTCCTAAAGGGAAAAAAACGTTGCCACCCACATCTGATCGTACGGTCCAAATTTTGATTTTGCAATTGTAGTTGATTTAATTCATGATTCATTATTTTTAATGTAACATATTAATTTTTTACATCAAAACATTTTATTCCAATATTCTGAAAACAAGAAGGAGTGAATGAAAAGGGACATTTGACTCAGGCTGGGGGAGTGTGTGGGTCCTGGCCCAGGGGACTGGGACTATGGCAAGTTTGGGAACCAGCCCTGGTGGGAAGGACACATGAGGGCAGGGCCTGAGTCTGCAGCTGCGGAGGGATGGGCTCCACCTGTGCCTCCCTGAATGTCCTGTTAAGGACATAACATCAGTGATGGCGAACCTATGACATGCATGTCAGAGGTGACACGCGAACTCATTTTTTTTGGTTGATTTTTCTTTGTTAAATGGCATTTAAATATATAAAATAAATATCAAAACTATAAGTCTTTGTTTTACTATGGTTGCAAACATCAAAAAATTTCTATATGTGACACGGCACCAGAGTTAAGTTAGGGTTTTTCAAAATGCTGACACACCAAGCTCAAAAGGTTCGCCATCACTGACATAAGTGCTTGAGACTGGGGAGACCCTTCTGAGCTGTGGGCATGGGGACTGGGATCAGAGAGAGGCAGGGCCGAGACCACACCCTGGGGACACGCGGGCATGTCTGGTTAGGCTCACTCCAATCTATGACCCTATGAAATAGGGCCATTTCAGATTAATGTCCTGATTTTATGCTTGAAAGCAGACTAGGCCCCTCGCTTATTAATTCAAACCATCTGAGCTGGTGACACTGCTTTTAAGAGATAATTAGGAAGTGGCTTTTCCAGGCCCCTTTCAACTGGAGGGAGAGGACAGTAAAGCTGTGGCCCGCTCTCATCAGGACTCAGGGGAAGTGCATGGGCCACAGCGGGGCTGCCAGCTTGCCCCACGCCCTCTCTCCACTAGGAAGGCCAGAGGATACACAGCAGGCTTCCCCTGCGCCCCCAGACAGGCATGGGGAAGGTTCCTGCTGGGAGATTAGCACCTACGGGGCATGTGAAGGGGGCCTGGGTTAATGATTACCCGGGCAGTCCCTCCCATTGCCCAGAAAGTGCATGGCGTGGGGACTGCATCTCTCCAGCACAAACCAAACAGAGCGTGCCTTAGTGGGTTTCCTTGATCAAACTGGCACTTTCCCTCTCCCGTGGGGAATCCAGGGACTACCTGAGTGGAGGTCCAGTCTTGACCCTGAGTTGCCCAGTGACAGTCTGACCAACACAGAGAAGCCTATTTGGAGGCTTCGACTACACGGAGTCTTCCCAGAGGAGAACATGGTTTGGCAGAGTCCCCGTGGGACTGGGTTTTTAAGCTGAGAGGCAGAAGCCCAGAGAGGTTGGACGTCTGCCTGAAGTCACACAGCTGATAGGGGCAGAGCCACAATTCCAGCTGTTTGGAGGCCAGATCCTGATCAGAGGCGCCCACCTTGCCTGGAGGGGAATTCAGGTTGTCAGGGTGGCAGTGAAAAGCTCAGAAAATGGCCAGCTTCCATTGGTTTGTTTCTGAATCAGTTCTTCTGAGAAGGCTATGCAGGTCTAGAGCTTATGCCATAACAATGCAAAGAGGCTAACGCTGGGAACCCCATAGGCTCCCTCCTCCTCATGTGAGGGGGACTAATGAGGGCAGGGGTTAGGGGAAGAAGTTAACTTGGGGAGGTGGGGATCTGAGGGGGGCATGGATACCCCACTGGTGATCAGCATCAAAGACCTGGGGGGGCTCAGCCCAGCTCAAAAGGTCGGTGGTAGGGGAGGTGTTGTGTCAGCTGGTGCTGCTCTGGGCTTCACTGAGCCTCATGGGAGCTGTCCTGCCCTCACCGAGGTATCAGTGTGTGTAAGCTCCTTCCACTCCCAGGAAGTAGGAAATGGGGTCTTGACCCCAGAGGGGTGTGGGATGAAGAAAAGAGCTCAGACCCAGGACTCAGTTCGACAGCAGATAGAGAAGCCCAGCCTGGCGACAGGGTTTGGAACTATCT
>NW_006290031.1:6461926-6489442 GCF_000327345.1 Myotis davidii | reverse complement strand
CTTAGGTAAGAGGGCCTGAAGGGGCTGCTTGTCAGCTGTGAGTCGGGATGGCCTGGCTCCTTGGCCCGCCAGGAAGTAAAGTGATTCCAGCTGGCAACCAGGGCCTGCAGCGGGGTGGGGAGGAAGGGGGACAGCAGGAGAGGCAGGCACATATGAGTGCAGACCTGAGAGGGAGAGTCCTCACCAGACAGCAGGCCTCAGCTCCTGTCCTGGCCCCTGAAAATGGACAGGAGCCTTCCAGGTGATGCTGCCGGGCTGGGACCCACACTCTGAGAGCCACTGCTCTAGGCACAACGTTCCACTCCAGCTGCAGCCAGCTCTTCCCACAAGGACGGGTCCTGCCTCACCCCTGCCCCACCTGATTAGATTTCTACAAACAATTTGAAAGTTCCCAGACCCTCAAAAGAACCCACCAAATCACATCAAATGGCACATAAAACCTAAAATAACACTAACATATAGTAAAAGCAGGAATACACAGAATAAACCGAGATAGAGCACAGATGCTCACAGACACAGTTCAAAGCTCTGGGCCTGATGCTGGGATGGGTGCTGAGTGCGGCTCCCAGGGAAGGAGCTCGCGGGGTCTCTCTCGCGTGGGGTGCGCGCTGCTCTGTAATGGCTGCCGCAAAACCAACGCTGAACGCTATTTCCGCTTTTCACCTTTCCCAGTAAAAGTGGAAACCCTCCTCGGATTTCTTTCCATTGGTGAAAACTGTTACTAATGTAGTTCTTGCGTAGCTAAGTGGCAGAACATGAGCTTTCGAAAAGCGGGGGACGCCGGTAAATCTCTACAATGGACTATCATTCGGCCATAAAAATGAATGAAGTGCTGACCCAAGCTACAATATGGGTGGACCTCCCAAACCTGATGCTAACGGAAAGAAGACAGTACACAAGGGCACATGCTGCATGCATCCATTTATATAAAACGTCCAGAAGAGGTAAATCCAAAGAGACAGCAGGGGGAGGGGTGAGGGAGGGGTGGACGGGGCCTGTGCAAGTTGCTGGGTTTCCCTTCAGGGCGATGGAGAAGTTCTGGAACTAGATAGTGGTGGTGGCTTACAACACTAGGAGTGTGCTAAAACGCCACCAAATTGTACACTTTCAAATGCCCCCAGGCAGATCTCACCTCTCTGCAGAGGCCCCTCATATTTGAAAGGGAAATGAGGTGAGAAGACCCAGCGGCAGGGTCCGGAGAAGCTGTGTTTTTTAGAAAGAACAGTTCTTATTAATGATGAGAGGTGTCAACCCAGACACATCAAACACACAGAGCTGGTGACCGCAATGCAGTTAACCAACGAGCCGGCTTCACACGCCGCCCCTGACAGCTCCCACCTATCTGGCTACTTCCCCATAAACCCGTTTTCACGAGGTGTTGGCTCCTCAGTCTTGACATGAGACGAAGCCCCAGGAAATCCTGGCGATGTTCATCCGGGTTGTAAACGAGGCCACAGCTTTTCAAAGGCTGGCTTCTCTTCCCCGCGCTCCCGGAGCCCTGGACTGGCATTATGGAGACCATCTGGACGGCTTTGAGAGAAGTCCTTTCCAGGGGCCTGGTGGCCCCAAACCAGGGAGACAGGTTGCTCACATCGTGCAGGGACCAGCACACCTTCCCCTCCCTCCTCTCTCCTGGCTGATTAAACACTCACCCGCGGAGGTCTGCGTTTTTGGATGGGGAAACTGAGGCTCAGTGGGGACGTGACAGTCATCTGGTAGAAGGCCGGGCTGGGATTACCCCTCAGGTGTGTCTCCTGTCAGGGCAGGAGCCTCCTGGAGTCATCTGGGTGCTCACTGGGGGCCTGCAGGGGGGCCTACCCTGCACCCATCTGATAGCAGCCCAGCCTTGCGCCCTGACTGCAGTGGGAAGGCCTCCCTACAGCCTCGCCCTGGGAGCCACCCTCAACCGACCCCGAGAGAAGTATCTGTGTCTTATTCCACAGCATCAGAGAGCCCTGAAGTGGTTCGCAAACTGCGTCTCGGCAAACCGCTCGCGAGCCGCAGTTTGCTGACCACGGCCCTAAGCAGTCTGCCTCTGAGGCCTCCCCAGACTTTACAGTGAGGGCAGCTTCGACAGGAATTGACCGATTAGGAATAGGAGACAGTAAGTGGAAAGAGAACAATACACAAAGCCTCCCTGTGCCCTTGTCCACCCACACCCATATCACGCAGTGCATTTCCACCAGATCCGTTCTCCCAGGTTTGCTGTTTCTCGAGGTTTGCCTGCAGGAGCCCGTAAGCTGCAGCTGGATATCCAGTTCCCTGTCTCGAGTCTCACGTGCTCCCTGGCCCGAAGCATACGTTACAGATAATTATTCCGAGGCCCTGAGATGGCGGCCTCCTGCCAACGAGCAGGTCTGGCTAAAAGTACAAGAAGTGTTTCTCATCTGGCGCGGAGCTCCCCTGGGAGGCTCAGGCTCCGCTCTGCTGCGGCACGGAGGCCCGAGGTGGCACGGGATGCACTGCATTTCATCTCCTGTTTTCCTTCTTGGAAGGTGACGAAAGGCGAGATGTGCCTTGTTGGAAGCGTGTCCCCCGGAGCCCAGAGGGGACTGGCTCAGGACACAGGACCTGCCCTTGCTGAACATAAACATGCTGGCAGTAAGAAACCTTCAACTGCTCTTTCCAAGTCCTAAGAAGGCCCCAGGGGCTGTGGCTGATGACAGCTGCTTGAGGAGGGGGCCTGTGGGATGTAGCACTAACAGAGCCTGGAGGCGGCCACTATCTTCTCACTTGTCTCTCCCATTCTCTTCTACATCCTTTCAGGTAAGTGACTGAGATGGACCCTCTGACGTAGCCAGGGACCAGGCAGCTAGTGGTCTCCCTGCCTCCCGCACAGACCAGCCATCCCATCCTCCATCACTGGTATCTGATCCTGCCGCTTCCTTTCACCGAAACCCACAGAATGGAAGAAAGTATTTGCAAATCATATATCTGATAAGGGACCTATATGCAGAATATATAAAGAACTTAATAACCCAACAATGAAAATACAAATAGCTCAAATAAAAAATAGAAGATTTGAATAGACATTTCTCCAAAGAAGATAAACAAATGGCTAATAAGTACATGAAAAGGTAGTCAGCATCATTAGCCATCAGGGAAATGCACATGGAAGGCCAAAATGAGGTAGCACTTCATACCTTCTAGGAGGCTAGAATAGGAAAGACAGGTAATAACAACGCTTGGTGAGATGTGGAGAAACTAGAACCCTTTTGCTTACTGCTGTGGAAACGTAAAATGCTGTAGCAGCTACAGAAAACAGCCCGGCAGGTCCTATGGTTAAAGAGAGAGTGACTCTATGATCAGCAATTCCATTCCAAGTTATTTACCCAAGAGAAATGAAATATATGTCCACACAAAACTTGTACACAAATGCTCATAGCAATATTATTCATAATAGATAAAAGGAGGAATAACCCAAATGTCCACCTACTGAAGAATGGCTAAATAAAAGGTGGTATATGTCCATACAATAGAATGTTATTTGGCAATAAAAAGGAATGAAGTATTTATACCTGCTACAATGTGGGCGAACCTTGAGAACCTTATGCTAAGTGAAAGAAGACAGCCACAAAAGACCGCATACCTACTCTAGGATTCCCTTTCTATCAAAGTCCAGAACAGGGACATCGATTGAGACAGAAAGTGGATTAGTAGTTGCCTGAGGGGCTTCAGGGGAAATGGTGGGTGATCATTTGGATTATTACTATTGGGTGTGGGTTTTCTTTTTAGGTTGATGAACTGTTCTAAAATTTGTTGTGGTGATGAATGCACAATTTTGAATATGCTAAAAATCACCAACGTGTACACTTTAAATAGGTGTGAGCTGTATAATGAGCGAATTATAGCTCAATAAGGCTGTTACAAAACAAAACCCCTCTGAAAGGCCAGGCCAGCATTTGCATAGTGTCACATTGTGTCCCTCAGGAATCTCAGGGCACGTTCATCCAACAACACACCTACTTCATATCTGTCTTTCTTCTAAAACATTAAAGAAACTGCATCCATGGGACACATCATAAAAAACAAACAGAACAAACGAGACTGCTCACAGGCCCACACCGAAAGCTGAACTGCCCAGTGATCGTCAGAATGTGAGCAATTTTTAATGCAGGTAGAAGCAGAAACGAGTGGGAAGTACAAGTTCTCTGACTTTTTTTCTTTTTTTAAATCCTCACTGAGGATATTTTCCCATTGGTTTTCAGAGAGAGTGGAAGAGAGAAAGAAATATCAATGTGAGAGAAACACATCGATTAGTTGCCTCCTGCATGTGCCCCAACTAGGGCCCGGGCCAGGGCGGAGCCTGCAACTGAGATACATGCCCTTGACCAGAATCAAACCCAGACCCTTCATTCTGCAGGCTGACGCTCTATCCACTGAGCCAAACTGGCTAGGGTTCTCTGACTTCTTACAAGGCCACAGGATGGAGAGCACAGTGAGACCACAGAGCTGATGCTCATATGGACAAAGCAGTTCCGGCTGGCCTTCTGAAATAGGTGGGGAGAAGCCAAATCACCCTGCTCAGGACCACAATCCCTGTCTCCGGGCATCTGACAGCACGCCACCTGCCTCTCCCACCTGTCCCTGGAGCCAGATCACTCATTGATAAGAGGATGACTGCCAACATGTGCCTTGGACAGGACTAAGGGTCCACTGTCCCCACTCGAGGTGAGTGGCCCATGGGATCTGCCTGTCTGCTTGGGGATTGGGGACTAAAGTCATGGGTTTGGTCATGTGGCTTCTCATCTATTTCAGGAAAGCTATTCTGAACTAAATAACTTTAGAATGTTTCCTGCCCCATATGAGCAAGGTTTGGAAGAAAGGTTGTGTCAAGAAAGCTTCAGTCTCAAAGACCTAAAGTGATATCAATTTGTAAATGTAGGTGACCAAACCAGACGAGAGAGCTGCGAGTAGGCAGTAAACAAGGCTGACAATTGGAAGAGCTTGCACTAAGCACACAAATGGAAAGGGGTCCCACGGCGGCAGGCCACGTGCACACCAGCTGAGGAAACAGCAGCGTGCTGGGGCCCTCAGTCCCCACCGCCCTCTCACCTGCTGCCACCTCAGCTTGAAAACAGCTCCAGGATGGTCACAGCCACACGGTGGCTTTTTGCCCCTGCACAGGTGTCAGTGGGACCCTCCTGCACACAGCGCACTGGCGGTTGAGGCGGAGACGCCACCTTAGCAGAGAGGCCCTGGAAGGGTACGGCCCAGGGATGTGGCCGTGCAGGGAAGGAAAAGGTGTGAGTTTAGAGTGTGCCAGCAGCGTCCGGGCACAAGAAAAGCACTCCCGGAATCCAGGCATGTCACTGCGGCTATTACGGCTCCCCGCTGCACAGAATGCTTCTGGGGCTCACCCCCTTCATCTCGCTGGGGGCTCGGAATCATCTCCTGAGGCTCAGAGAGGACAAGAGCCTGAGGACCCACAGTGGGTGCGTGAAATGGGTTTTTAAACTCCCAGTTGTGTACTGTCATCTAGCTAAAAGATTTGTTGAATGGGTCACAAACATTTTGCTCAAAAGATGCCTCAGCACCAGACGATGTGGGACCAGGGCCAATGCGCAGGGAGGCAAAGACTCCATCAAGACCCTCTTCCCTCTTTTCAACCACTGTCCCCTGCACCTAGGAGAAGAGTGGACCTGCCACCACCCTGCCCACCATGGTTGGGCAAGGACAGGACAGGACAGGACATCACCCCTTTGTCCCAAGAAAGCAGGTGCACAGTGTGGCCCCAGACCATCCACACTTGTCGTGAATGACCTGGGAGCACAGGAGGAATGGGGGCTCCGAGGGAGGAAGCAGAGAGGGGACCAGACCTCCCCGAGGGACAAGGGCTGGGACAGCCAGGGAGAAGCCCAAGGTTCTGATACCGCAGAGCCCACAGTCGGTATCTGCCCACGTCTGGCTGTCCTGTGAGGCTGGAGCTCCCTGAGGTCAGGCTCTCTGCAGGGTTCACCCCGGGCCTGGTGTTTACTCAGGGCGGGCACAGAATGGTGCCTGGCACATGCTCACAAAGAACCTGCTCCCTGCTGTGTGCTGCCCCCCAGAAAGGCTGGGGCAGGCCTCCATCCGCCTCTCTTCCTAGCTCACCTCCCAGAGATCTCCAAACGATAAAGCTGTGTTTACAGGACTGGTTACTATTTTGCTTCAAGAGATGAATTCATTTCAAAAGCCTTGGGGTTCTGGCCTGCACATGGTGTCCGGCTGTTCAGAGGACCATGTGGCCTGAAGGCTCACAGCTCTGGAGACAAAGGAAAGAAGCCTGAACGAATGTTTTTCACCCAAAACTCAGTTCCTCGGTTCCTGTGCCCATTTTGACAGGGAGAGAGGATGGCAACCTTACCCTCTCAGGCTACAAATGGGGAAACTGAGGCCTAGAGAGATGAGTGACCCAAGGTTACAAGCTGAACAGCAGCAGGGCTGGAATTGCAAGCCTCCAGGCAAGGGCCAAGGGGATCGCTGAGCTGAAGTCATGCTAAGCTGCTGGGCTCTCGGCTCTGCCCGTGCGGGGTTCCGGTGCTCCCCCCGAGAGGCTCTCTCCCCTCCCCTGGCTGGACTCGGCTCCTGCCAGGACTGCCTGGCATGGACTTCAAAGGAGTAGGACAGCTGAGCATCTGGGACTTCCCTGGCGTCCACTGAACAAAGGTCAAAGATATATGGCCGTGGGGCCACCTGTCCCACGGATGGAGGCTTTCTGGGACGCAGCGCCCTGGAGCTGCCTGCCAGCTGAGCCACCCTGCCCTGCGCCAGCTGTACACCCAGGCTCCAGGAAGGGCGTGCGGAGCTTCTGCCTCACATGGCCAGGCTGGCAGGACCGTCAGGGGCCCGGGCTTGGCGTCCAAGCCTGAGTTCAAGATCTGGCCTCACCATTTATAAAACATGAATATTTCTGAACGCCCCTTTCCTCATTTGTAAAATGGGCCTAATAATACTGACACTTCAGGGCTGTTTGTAGGAATTAAAATAGATGAGTCACATGAAAGTGCTGGGAAAAGGGAGGGCTCGATAAATGTACTCCCCTCCCCCTTTGTGGTAGTCCCAGGGCAGTAGCTCTGTGCTGAGGGGGGATGAGGGAGGGATGGAGGGAAAGGAGCTCACTTAGTCGGGGGCCCGCAGGGAGGAGGGGCTTCGGGGCTCAGTCTGGAGCTTTCTCTGAGCACCGTGTCAGGCATGCAGCTGTGCTGGGGTGTTGACAGCACATGGCTTATGTCAGAAAACCTGGCTGGAAGGCCCAGCCTGTGACGTCAGACAAGTCAGTTTCCCCTCTGTGCCCTGGCTTCCTGGCTTCGGAGGTGGAGATAACTGTATCTGCCCCATCTAACTGTGGTGAGGATTAATGCCCCTTCTCCCAAATGTCCATGCTCTAATCCCCTAAACATGCAAATACATGACCTCACATGATAGGAAAATATGCAAATAACGTCCCTCCAAAATTCATGTTGGCCCAGAACCTCCGAATGAACTTATTTGGAAACAGGGCCTTTGCAGGTATAATCAGTAAAACTGAGGTCATACTGGGTCAGGGTGGGCACTAAATCCATATGACTGGTGTCCTCATTAGGAGAGAGAGACACACAGACACACAGAGGAAAGGCGGCAATGTGAGGATGGAGACAGAAGTGGGAGTGATGCGGCTATAAGCCAGGAATGCAAAGGTTGGCTGGGGCCCACCAGAGGCTGGAAGAGGCGAGGAAGGTCTCGTCCCTAGAGCCTTTGGAGGGACCCAATGTAATCACCTTATGAGAGAGAAGCAGGAGGTCAGAGAGCAGATGGCGATGTAATGACAAAATGAAGACTGGAGTGATGCAGCCACAAGCCAAGGAATGTAGGCAGCTTCTAGAAGCCTCCAGAAGGAACCAGTCCTGCTGACACCTTGGTTTTAGCACCTTAAGACTCATGTGGATCTCTGACTTTCAAAACCATAAGAGAGTAAATTCGTGTTGTTTTAAGTCACCAAATTCATGGCAATTTTTGTTTTTACAGCAGCACCTGAAACAAATACAATAAAAAGAAGTCACATGACTGCTGGTGTACACTGGAAGGGTCCAATTCCTGATGGGCCTGTACCAGGCCAGGCCGCTCTCCCTTCTGGGGTGGCTTGTTAGGAAGTGCAGGCTTCTGAGCCCTCTCCATACTGGCTGAGGACAGTCTCTGGGAGTGGTGTCTGGGAGCCTGTGTTTTACCTGGTGACTCTGATGTACATGCAGGCTTGGGGCCCCCTGGGCACCCCATGGGGGCAAGGGGAGGAGCCCAATGACCCTCATTGCTCTGGCAATGGAGTTTGGGGGAGAGTTTTATGCTCAAGTGCCACAGCATTCCCTAGACCCCAAACGTGGATTTTTCCCTTCTTCCTGTCTTCATTTTAATTGAATAAATATTCTACATTTGGTCCTGGGAATGAACGAGGAGTCTGGTGAAGGAAGCAAATGTGGTTGACAGCGTTGCAGTGGGTTGGTGCAAGGGTAGTGGCTGCGGCCAGACCTGTGGGTTCTTGGGAAGGATGAATCAGCTCTGCAGGGGTTGGCAGGGAGGACGTCATGGAGGAAGGGACCCTTGAGCGGAGTCTGGAAGGAGGAGATGACTGTCAGGAAATCAAGGGGAGGGCATTCCAGGAGGAGAGGCAGGTGTGGACAGAGCCACTGAGGTGTGAACCAATGTAGGGCAAGTGTGAAAACAGTAAGAAACAGGACTGGCCAGGCTGGGCAGCTCATGGAGCATGTGGGCTGTGCAAGGAGCTTGGACTTCACCTTGGGGGCCTCACTGATGGGGGTCTGGAAGGACTGAGATTGGGACAGGGTGTAAAGAGCTTAGGCTGCCATGATCAGATTTATGTTTCCTAGGCACTGTTAGGAGGTCCTTGTGTGATGATACCTGTGGCTTCACAGAGAGAAGCCAAAGACATTGCAGCACAAAACTAGTGATGACTAAGCTGACCCTTCATCAAATCAGCGCCTGTCTTTGTCTTTGTTAAGCTGACCTCTGTGTGTGTTGTAAATGCACCTGCTGCTTGAGGCGGTTATCTGTGACTATAAATAATATGATGCAAACCCAGTGTCAGAGACATTGCAACCTTGTCAAAAGACGCAGACTTTCATGAAGGCTCTGAGTGAGGGAGGAATGCCTGGGTCAGATGCGCAGACATACACAAATGGGGCTGCCTCTGGTGCACTGAGCCCGGTAATGACCAAAGAAGAGACACAAGCCAGGGAAAAGGACATGAAGGCCACTTCAAGTGAGAGTGATTCAGACAAAAAGATCAAGCAAGCCTTATGGGGTCTGCTAAACAGATGAATGAGGAGGAACTGGAGAAACAGCTGCAGTTTGTGCCAGTCACTGGAATGTTTGCCCATAAACAGGGGCTCAGAGGTCACCACACAATGGCACGGGGAGGGGGGAACCTGGGTTATAGACTTAAACACTCTCGATTGGCTGAGAGAGAGCACCGAGGAGTGAGGCAAGGCCACTCAGGGAGGGAGACCTTGAGAAAGTGAGGGGCACACCCGGGCAAGGCAGGTGGAAGGGGCCTGCTCCCGTGCCTTGAGCATGGATGCTGGCACCTAAATACAAATGGACGAAATGCTTCTCCTAGGGAACTCATGAAAGGAAAATGCCAGCTTCCCTAGGGCCTGGCTACAGAGCTGTACCTTCCAGCACAGAGAGTTGGGAGTCAAAGGCAGGGCCGGACCGGACCCTCTGGAGGGACAGGGAGCAGAGAAAAAGAGACAGAGAATCCTGAGGACACTAATTCGTCACTGGATCCCACTGGGCCTGAAGCTAGCCCCACCCGAGGGCTTTGAGCCAGCACCTTTCCTCTGTGCTTGTGCGAAGCCGGCCTCTCTCACTTGTAACCGAACCAGCTGTGTGTGTCTGTACCAGCACTTCAATGGTACACAATAGACATAAAGCATATTGCTGGCTGTTATGATTACAGTCATTGTTATTTAATGCACCAAACCAGAATTGTTTTATTAAGTAAAAGCCAATTAATTAAAAGAAAGGGTATACAGTGACTGCAACAACACATCCTCCATCATACATCAGTTCCCATGTTCTGGAATATTCTCTCCCAGTCTCACAGCATGTGTGGCCCCTTCTGCATCTCCACTCACTCCCTACCCAGTGCCTGTCCACCTCTCACTAGTCATTTCTGCCGCTGGTTAAGCAAGGTTAGTTCAAAATTTGTATCAATTATACCTTGATCTCTTTGGAGTAAAGATACTTTATGAGACTGAAATGGCAAAGTCAAGAGCAATGTGAAGGATCAAGGACAACTGCAGAGAGCCACTGCAGAGGCCAGCACTTGGTATTGTCAGTTGCTTCTGTTTTTTCAAACCCATAAACTATCCATTAATTGCCAGATCTGAATTATAGGATAATTTGAGTGGTAAGAAGTGAGTGAGGGAGTGAAAACTACAACTTACGGAGGTAGTCTACGAGTCAGACATATATCAAACTATTGCCTTTTGCTAGACATCATACTTACACTTTTCAAGAATTAGCTCACTTAATCCTCCTGTTTCCCCGTTTACTGGAGAGGAGACTCAGACCTGGAGGGGAGAAATGACCTGCCCAAGGTCGCTGGCTAGTAATGGTTGAGCCACACTTGAACCCAGGCTCCGATCCACCACCACGTCTGCGTCTCCCTCACGTATGCACAGGTGCTCCCTTCGGAGAATTTAAATCATTGTCTCAATGGTGGCAACACCCTTCGAGGGCAGGAGTATTCTTCCCACTTTGTAGACGATGTTCACTCCGCCAGCGAGAAGCACAGGCCCTAGAGCCTGGGTCCGCCTGCCCCCTGAGTCCCAGCTGTTTCCATGGCATTCCATGTTCACAATGTGCCAAAGGCTTGAGCATTAGGTTTGCCCACTGGAAACAAAGGCCCAGACCCCCCAGGTGGCTGAGGCCTTGCAGTTCCGAGTGGCCCTTAGTTCTCCTGGCTGGGGTGCCTTGCAAGCGGGCAGCCATTGTCTGAAGCCACTTCCCTGAGCACAACTTCGCTCAACATCTGCAATACTTTCCAAGAGAGACAATCTGAGGCCAAGGGAAAGAAAAGAACAAATGCTTCTGTGAAGAAAACCTACGGACCTGAAGGCGCCTTCCAGCCTTTTGGGGCAACTCAGAAAGTGACAGATGTGGGAGGCCACCACCGAGGCCTCCAAACCACAGGCTTGTCCAACTTCTCACAATAAAAGGCTCAAAGAATAAGAGATTTTTCTGTAGGAAGTTCAAATGGGTCTTTTCTTGCCTTTCATGTATTTCCCGGAAACAGAGAGGCAAAGACAGAGGCTCAGACTGGGGTGTCATGCACCCCGTGTCTCCCTGTGGTGCTCCACTCACCCTGCCCCTATTCACGTGGTGAACAGTCAGAACCAGAAGACACAACAGCCATTCATGAGAGCCTACTGTGTGCCAGGCAGGTCTGCCTCCAATGCTGGGGTTCTCTCTCCAGATCCCCATCGTGTACCAGGCCCATCAGAAGGAGTGGCCATACTGCTGGGTGTTGGCAC
This sequence comes from Myotis davidii, assembly GCF_000327345.1. Taxonomy (NCBI): domain Eukaryota; kingdom Metazoa; phylum Chordata; class Mammalia; order Chiroptera; family Vespertilionidae; genus Myotis; species Myotis davidii. The sequence continues at coordinate 6,477,929 of NW_006290031.1, read as the reverse complement.
CTGAGCAATGCACTCAGTTGTAATCATTGCCATCATCATTCATTCATTCATTCCATATAGAAATGAAGGACTACCATCCAGTAGGGGACACGGATGTGGATGTGGTGGTCGGAGTGGAGGTGAGCACCGGATTTGTGGTAGGGCCAGGAGAGAGGAATCAACTCTGCTGGGTGCGGCACACTTCAGGGAAGAGACCTTAAGCTGTGTCTGCAAGGAGGAGGGGTTTTCCAGAAAGAAAAGGGCATTCCCGGTAAAAGGGCAACATATGCAAAGGCAATGAGGTGAGAATATGAGGTAAATGTAAATGGGAGGTGTGGATAGGGTGTGAAGGAACAAGAAACACAGGTCATTTCTTACAGAGGGAGTATGGGGTGAGGGAGGGGCATGAGATGAGCCTGGACCAGCCCCTCTAATGGCTCCTGGGAGCCAGATCCCCACCACAAACAGTAGGCACTCAATAAATAGGCAGCATGGGCACAAAGATCGCCCGATAACAGACCCCTTTTTTCCTTCATCCCTCAGAGACACAGATGCTCACATGATATTGAGGATGGGGAGGCCCTGGGGTTCACACAGACCACGGCCCACGCCCCTTGGAATTCTCAGAGTGAAGGCGCCAGCTGTAATGCTTCCTCTCTACTCAGGAAAACACACATGTGGCTCACCTTGACCTTGTTTTAATTTATAAAAGAGCAATAAATCATTCACAAACCTGGTCCGTTAGCTTCTATTGGTACCACAGTACCGATGGTGCCCTCACACGAGGGTGCCTCTGCCATGGTGGTCCCTCTGAGCTCCATCCTCTGTGCATCCCTGAGCGCCTGCCTTTACCTCCCCCACAACCACTGGCCACCAGCAGCCCTGGGGTCAGAAGGGCTGGGGTGGCCGCAGAGAGGCCAGTTCTGTTTGCTCTGGGAAATGAGGATGGGTAAACCTCGGCTCTGCTCCAGGCCACCTGCACCCTGATGTTTCTGCTGCGTCGCTTTGTGAGTCAATAAATTCCCCCTTTTACTGGTTTAAATTGCTCCGTGTTTCAAGGCTTCTGATTAATACAGCACCGTTCTTGTTTAGATTATTCTCTAAACATATTGTGATTTTTTATTTTCTTTCTGACCCAATAGTTATTTAGGAGAGTGTTTAAAAACCTCCAGATGGCAAGGTTTTTTTTGTGTGTTAATCCTCACCCGAGGATATTTTTTCCATTGATTTTCAGAGAGAGTGGATGAAAGGGGAGGAGAGGGAGAGAGGAGGGAGGAAGAGAGAGAAACATTGATGTGAAAGAGACACATCATTTGGTTGCCTCCAGGGATGGAACCTGCAACCCAGGTGATCAGGAATCAAACCCTCTACCCTTTGGTGCATGGGCTGATGCTCTAACCACTGAGCCCCTGGCCAGGGCTAGATGGCAAGGTTTTTGTATGTTTAGTGCTTTTGCTATTCATGCCTGGCTTATTCCATTGTGGAAAGGGAGAATAGGAACAAGTATTTCCTCTCCCCTGCATTATTAAAGAAAAAATAAAAGTAAACTAATCCAACAAGCTATCACACCTAAGGCTGAATTACGGAAAGCACCCCATCGAAGCCAGGTGAGGGTGTACCACCACCATTACTGGACAGTTTCTGGAAGGCTACAAGAAAGGAGAGGGTGCTAATGTGGGAATGGAGCATGAAAAATATAATCATTTACACATGATATGGTTTGATACCTCAGATCCACAAGAGCAAACTAAAAACCACTAGAAGTAATGAGCAAACATACTAAAGTAAATGGATGGAAATTTAATATACCAAAATAAATAGCATTTCCATACACAAATAATAACCAGTTAGAAGGCATTTAGAAAAGTGTTCCATTTACAATAGCTACAAGAAAAGGATAAGACACACTAAGAGCAAACTCATCAAGAAATCAAAGGAGGAGGGTGGGGGTGAAAGGGGCCTAATATATGGTGATGAAAAATGATTTGACTTTGGGTGGTGGGCACGCAGGGCAATATACAGAGCTTGTAACATAGAAAGCCACACCTGAAACCTATGTGATCCTACTAACCCATGCCACCCCAATAAAATGGGAGACGTCTGTAATACTCTCAACAACAACAACAAGAAATCAAAGGACCTGTGAAGACAACCTGAAATGGCAGTATGTCTCTCCGAGGGACACTGGGAAGGCCAACACTGGGAGGCATCCACGTTCCTGGAGAGGTAAGTGGATGCTCAATCTCCGTAACCTACAAGGTTGATGACATACCAATAACCATATCTACACTCTTATTTTGAAGCTTAAAAATATAATATTGGGGTTTACCTGGAGAAAACACATGAAATAGTTTTGATAATTATGAAAAAGAGCAATGAGCGAAGACTTGCTCAACTAGAAAAAAAAATTTTTTTTTTAAATCCTCACCCAGGATATTTTTCCATTGATTTTTAGAGAAAGTGGAAGAAAGAGGGAAAGACAGAGGCAAATATCAACGTGAGAGAAACACATTGATTGGTTGCCTTCTGCATGCATCCTCCCCCCGGCCCCAACCCCCGCCCCTACTTCCCCAGGCCTGGGGAGGAGCCTGCAACCGAGGTATGTGCCCTTGACTGGAATCAAACCCAGGACCCTTCAGTCCATAGGCTGATGCTCTATCCACTAAGCCAAACTAGCTAGGGCAGAAATTTAAAGCATGTAACAAAGGTATAATGTAAAAAAAAAATACAACTTCACATCCAATGTTCACAGATCGGGAAACTTAACATTGTTAAGATAGTAATACTTCCCAAAGCAGTTTGCAGAGTCAATTCAATAACCTATCAAAATTCCAATGACCTTTTTTTTCCTTCCAGAAACAACAAAGCCAATCCCAAATTCATAGGGAATTGCAAGGGGCCTGAATAGCCAAAACAATATTGAAAAAAGAAGACCAAGTTAAACAACTCACATTTCCCGATTTCAAAACTTACTACAAAGCTATAATAATCAAAACAGTATGGTACTGTCATAAGAATAAACATTTAGACCAATGAAATAGAATTAAGAGTCAGAAAAAAACCATACATCTATAGCTAATTAATTCTTGACAAGATGTGGGGGTGGTGGTGGGGTCTCAACAAATGGTGGTGGCGAACTGGATATCCACATGCAAATAATGAAGTTGGACCCTTATCTCACACCACAGACAAGAAGTAACTACAAACAGATCCATGACCAAATATTAAAGCTAAGACCATACAACTCTGAGAAGAAAACACAGGGCTAAATCTTCATGACATTGGAGTTGGCAATGGATTCTTAGCTATGACACCAAAAACACAAACAACAATAAAAGTTAAATAATTAGACCTCATTGAAATGAAAAACTTTTATGCACTAAAGGACGTTATCAAGAAATGGTAGAAAATATTTTTAAAATTTTTATTAAAGTACAATACACATAAAAGTGCACATATCACAAATGGTATTAGCTTTTAGCATTCTACCCTTTCATGAAAAATTTTTTTGGATTTTGTATTAGACTTAGTGATTATAATTTTAAATTATTGTCAATGTCTCTCATAGCTTTTAATGGGTTTAATTGATTTTGGAGCCTGCAGAGTTCTTCCTGTCTGGATCCTGATCTTGATTCCTTTCTTCTTTCATGGGTGTAGATGCTAGAATAGCTTTCTCAGAAATAATAACATAGTGCCTGAAACACTGCATATCTGGAAATTTTTCCGTATCCATCCACAAATGACAACACAGCTGTGTATGGAATTCTTGAACATAACCCTTTCTACCCAAATTCTGTGGGGACAGTCCCACATATCCTTGGAACTGTGGTAAAGTTTGAGGTTATTCTGCCTTAGGGAAGACCTAGGGTGGCAGTGCTGATGGTGTGGCTGGAGGGAGTGAGTCTGGAGGGGAGGGTGCCCAGGGAGAAGCTGTTGACTGGACCAGGATAATGTAGTGTGGTTAGAGAGGGATGATGGGTAGAGGTATATTGGAGGTAGAATTAACCATAATAATACCCATTTTTAAAACTCACTTAACCCTCACAACTGGTGGTAGTATCATTCCCATTTCACAGATAAGGAAACTGAGGTTCAGAGAAATTAAATAACTTGCCCAAAGTCACATAGCTAAGTAGGTGAATAATGGGCTCTGGAGTGGGAATGCTGAGGGTGACCCTGGTATGTGGATAGGGTGGGGCCGATTACTGACATGGGAGTGCAGGTGGGGAGGGGCAGATGGCGAGTGAAGACTGCCAATATCCAGGCCCAGCACAGGCGGCCCCACGACCCAAGGTCTGCCTCATCTCCTTCATCTCCCTTCCCTCCTGGAGGGGGGTCCTCCCCATGAGAGTGGGAGTCTTCAGCTATAAGGGACTTCATGTGGTTAAGCACCAGCATAGGGCCTGCCGAAAAAGTGTGCTTGTTGATGAATCCCGACGCAACAGAAACATTCCAAACACAGTATCAGCAGTGTTTGGTCTTGGAAATGAGGCTTGTGCTTACTAGTGCTGGAGCAAGTCAGAACCATTCCTCCCTGGTGGACAGCTCTCTGGACACACACATACACATGCATGGATGCAAACACACATGTACAGCATAAGAATCCAGACAGAAGCACACCAACATGCCCACAAAACACTCACAGACACACGTGCACACACGGACAACTAACTTCAGAGGCGTGACCCTGGGGACCGCTGCCTTCAGATTAAAGCCAAAAACTGTCTTCCATGCTGTGTATGCCTTTCAGTTTTTGCAACTATTTTTACAAGTAAAGAATCTATCCTCTCTTCGGTAGCAGAACTGTGCTTCTAATCACTGCCCACGGCGGGAAATCAGGCCTGAGGCATTCTGGATTCTCCTTCGGAGAGAAAACCACAGCACTGCCTCCCCGGCCCGTCCACATTCCCCCAGTGAGATATCATTATACAGCAGAAAACCATGGGGTCTGTATCGGCGGGAAACCCAACCCCCGAAGATAAAGGGACATTTGAAAGAATGCCCAGTAACACCAACATCTGATTAGATGGTTTTTATAGGTGGTTATGCGCCTGCCCCCTTGCTGCGCCCCTTCATCCAGGCCAAGGAGACTGGGTTCATTAACAGAACAGATGTGGCCTGTCTCTACCATCAGGATAAAGATCACAAAATACCCGCAGAAACAAGGACATTCTGAACTGGGGCTGCAGCAATAACACTGACTTGGGCCCAAAGAAAATGGCATTTTTTCCTTCCAGTTCAATTAACAAACATTTATTCAGGGCCTGTTATTTATTCGGCTTCATGTTTCAGTCCTGGGCTTCTCTGTCAAGGCCTTCCCCTAATGGGGGTCAGCCCCGATGAAGCCGTCTTAAGAAGTCAGTCCTGTGTGGGGGACCCAGTGTCTGGAGGGCCCAGTATGCTTTGCTCACCAGGGTAAAACCCTAGCTCTGCAGCTTAGTAGCTGTGGGACCGTGGCTAAGTTACTTAACCTCCCCGTATCTTGGTTTCATAATCTGTAAACTGTGGGCAATGCCAGCAAGTCCCTCAGGATTGTGATGCCTGAACGAGATAGTACACACCGAGAATGAGACTTCCATGCACGCAGGAAGCAGTAACGGTTGGCTATTATTCTTATTACTGACATAATGACAATTAGTATCAACTTAGCTCTGTCCTCTTGCCTGGGCGCCAGCCTCAGTTTTCTTGCCCTGTTATACTTAGACTTAAAGTTCCTCCATGGATTAAGCCCTTATTTAATTTTAGCCCTCCTGGCCAGACCTGATTCTGCTGCCCCTGTAACAAGAAACTGGAACCAGCCACGGTGCGTCCATCTGAACCGAGTCTGGATGTCCGACCCAACGTGAGTGAAGCCCAGTCCGGTCTGCTGCCCTCAGGGAGAGCCTCCTCCTGGGTACCAGACAGCTGGCCAGCCCTTCAGCCCCACAGGGAGCCATGCTGCCCAGTCTCACCTCATGCCCCAACAAGCCCTTTGGGGGTAGCAGGATGGAGACAAGTGGGTGAGACAGAAAGGATGTGAAAAGAAGCCTCAGGGACACATATCATACTTCGTTTTTCGGGGTCTGTTGGTGGCCTCGCCCTAGATCCTTGGTCAGGGATAGTAAACCACATTGCCTCAGTGTATAGGGCTGCAGAGATCCAGGTATTGTACAAAGACTATATCATGTGATTACAGATTTAATGTCTACCTCCCCCACCCCCGAATATACACCCCAGGACAGCAGGGAACCTGCCTGTCTCAGTCACAACCTGGTGCTTAGAATGTTGTCAGACCCATAGTAGGTACTCAAGAAACACTCATAGGACGACTGATCACACACCATCGCCCCCACCATGCCTGCTCCCTGCCCCCTTCCACCCAGGCCTGGCCACTTGTTTTTAAGGCAAGTGGCATTGCCCACTGTATCCAACTTGGCAGTGGCCACACCAAAGGCCACTGTCTCAGGATGAAGGGCGAACAGCAGAGCCAGGCCAGCTCCCAACCCTTCAGTGCCAGGACTGCAGTCACTGATCATGACACTAAATATTTACCGAAAATCTGTTCTGTGCCGGGCACGGGGGTAGGCACTGTTACCCTGAATTATCTCATGTATCTGCAGAACCCACCGAGATAGGTATTAGCATCATCCCATGCCATAGATGGAGGCCGGCACCAGGAGATATGCAATGGCCCAGGTTACAGGCTTTAAGTGGCGGAGCTGAACTTGAACCTAGATGGCAGGGTCCAGACTCGGTTCCCCTCTCTGGTGCTCCGCTGTCCCCCATGCATGGGGCCAACCCCAAGTGCTGGAGTGTGGCAGCCTTTCCCCCTGCCCGGCTTGCATCCTCAGGGAAGGCTGAGTAAAAATTCTATTGTCAGCAAGGCCGAGTATCCACTCCAGCCCATCACTTAGGACAGCGGTTCTCAACCTGTGGGTCGCGACCCCTTTGGCGGTCGAACGACCCTTTCCCAGGGGTCACCTAAGACCGTCCTGCATATCAGATATTTACATTACGATTCATAACAGTAGCAACATTACCGTTATGAAGTAGCAACGAAAATAATTTTATGGTTGGGTCACAACATGAGGAACTGTATTTAAAGGGCCAGAAGGCTGAGAACCACTGACTTAGGACCTGAGGGAAACCATGCTCTGCTCCTCAGCTTCCCTCTAGAAACAGAGGCCACAGCAGCACTTCTGTGGGGCTGCTGCACAGATTAAGCGGGCGGGCAGCACGGGGCTCATACAGAATAGGTCCTACTTCCTGCCCCCCTGTCGTGAGATGCTACTTCCCTTTTGGCAACAACACAAGGGGAATGTGGGCTGTGGCTCTTGAAAGGGCAAAGAATGTCCCAAATAATGGGACACACTGAGCTCTGAAGCCCCGGCGTTGGGTGGTCATCACGCCCCCCCCCCCATGCCCCCCGGGGGAAGAGCTGACCTCATGGGGGCCTTTCTTGTTTTCATTTTATCTGTAGAACATGAAACAGAGTTCCATTCCCAGGGAAACCCCCCATGGAAGCAGCAATAAAAACAGAACGCCCCCTCCCCAGAAGGGGGTCACAGAACCTCAGCCCCAGGACAGAGCAACTGGAATTCTTTGTTTACTGGGAAGCTTGAAATGCTCTCTGCTCTCTTGTTCCCATGTTCTCTTAAGAAACAGATTAGGCTGGGAAAGAAGGGTCTGGAAGTGTTAAGAATTCCCACAGAACAACCCAAGACATTTTTGCAGTGAATTATCAACAGCAACAGCCATGATCTCACTTTTGAAGATACAGGTTGACCTAATGAGTATGTTCCATAAGAAAAATATTTTTCTACAGGAGAACAGGCGTGTGAGAGTCAGCCCGCAGACTCTCCCAGAAGTGCCCGGCTTTCCTAGAAGACTCTGTCCTTACTTGCTGTGTGACCTTTTCTTTTCTTTTTAACACTTTTAAAATTACAGTTTACATTCAATATTACTTTGTGTTAGTTTCAGGTATACAGCATAGTGGTTAGATAACCATTTACATTACAAAGTGTTCTCCCTAATATTGCTGTGTGACCTTGCTTGGGTCACTGAGCCTCTCTGAGCTTCACTTCGCTCATCTATAACATGGGGATATTTAATACCTGTGTTGGAAGCTGAATTTGATGGTGGATTATGGTCTCAGGACAAGACAACCTCTCCCATCAAGTCAAATCCTTTTGCACAGGTACCCACCTGCTATCATTTGTTAATAGTATCTAAGACTCACTGCATTAGGGGACAGACAGCAGGCGAGTCTGAGGCAGAGGGCATTGGGGAGAGAGCACATGGATGGGCCAGGGGCCAGGTGACAATTCCTCCTCCCCTCCAGGACTCAGTCTCTCCTTTTTTTTTTTTTTTTTTAAAGAACTTTAAATATTATTTTTCAATTAAAGTTTACATTCAATGTTATTTTGCATTAGTTTCAGGTGTAGAACATAGTGGCTAGACAATCATATAATATACAGAGTCCCTCCTACCACCAATATTTCCAATACCCACCTGGCACCATGTCAGTTATTACAATATCACTGACTATATTCCCTTGCTATAGTTTACGTCCCCATGACTATTTTGTAATGATCAATTTGTACTTCTTAATCCCTTTATCATTGTCACCCAGCCTTCCAACCCTCCTTTCACCTGGTAACTATCAGTCTGGTCTCTGTGTCTATGACTTGGTCTCAATTCTGTTTGTTCATTCCTTTTGTTCTTTTAATTCCACATATGCATGAGATCATATGGTTCTTGTCTTTCCCTGGAGGACTTATTTCCTTTAGCTTAATACCCTCTAGGTCTATCTATGCTGTCACAAATGGCAAGATTTCACTCTTTTTTATGGCCAGGTAATATTCCATTATATATTTGTACCAGAGATTTTTTATCCACTCATGTATTGCTAGGCATGTGGGTTGCTTCCATATCTTGCCTATTGTAAATAATGCTGCAATGAACCTAGGGGTGCATATATTATTTCAAATTAGTATTTTGAGTTTCTTTGGATATATACTCAGAAGTGGAATTGCTGGATCATAGGCAGTTGCATTTTTAATTTTTTGAAGACCCTCCATACTGTTTCCCATAGTAGCTGCACCAATCTGCATTCTCATCAACAGTGCATAACGGTTCCCTTTTCTCCACATCCTCACCAACAACTGTTTCTGGATTTATTATTGATAGTCATTCTTGCTGGAAGACGGCGAACAATAGAGTAATCTTGGAATGAGATAAGAAACGCCCTAGCCTTTGGAACAGAAATGGATAGGATTAAAATCAACTGGTATAAATACAGATGTAACAAGACAATAAAGCACTGAACCTGGCTATGATGATCATCTGAACGCTGCCTCCGTGTCATTCCTTCTGCGCGGACTCCGTCCACACCTTTGGGAACCTCTGGACCTACTGGGGTTGGGCCCCAACACATTCTGACTAGGTATGTCTCATTGTGATTTTAATTCCCATTTCTCTGATGATTAGTGATGCTGAGCATTTTTTCATATGTCTACTGTCCGTCTGTATGTCCTCTTTGGAGAAGTGTCTATTCAGGTCTTCTGTTCATTTTTAAATTGGATTGTTTTTTGCTTTGGTGTTGAGTTGTATAAATTCTTTATATATTTTGGATATTAACCCCTTATCAGATTTATCATTGTTAAATATGTTCTCCCATTCAGTAGGTTGTCTTTTGTTTTGTTGGTTTCCTTTGCTGTGCAAAACCGTTTTTGTTTGATGTAGTCCCTTTGCTTACTTATTTATTTTTTTTGCTTCCCTTGCCTGAGAATATATATGTCAGGAAAAAATATTGCTAAGAGAAATGTCAGAGGTTTTACGGCCTATGTTTTCTTCTCGGCGTTTTATGGTTTTGAGTCTTACATTTAAGTCTTTAATCCATTTGAGTTTATTCTTGCATATGTTGTAAGAAAATGGTCTAATTGCATTTTTTGCATGTATCTGTCCAGTTTTCCTAGCAACATTTATTGAACAAACTGTCTTTATCCCACTGAATGTTCTCTTTCATCAATTATTAACTGAGCATATAGTTATGGGTCTATTTCTGGGCTCTTTTTTTTCTGTTCCATTGATCTATGGTCTGTTTTTATGCCAGTACCATGCTGCTTTGATTACTATAGCCTTGTAGAATAGTTTGATATGATATCTCCAACTTTGTTCTTTTTTCTTTTATGATTACTGTGGCTATTTGTTTTTTTGTGTGTTTTTCATATCAATTTTTGGATTATTTGTTCTAGTTCTGTGAAATATGTCATTGGTAGGTTGACAGGAATTGCATTGAATCTATAGATTGCTTTGGGTGTATGGACATTTTAATAATGCTAATTCTTCCTATCCATGAGCATAGTATATACTTCCATTTATTTTTATCTTCTGAAATTTCTCTCTCTCTCTCTCTCTCTCTCCCTCCCTCCTCACCTGGGGATGTGTTTATTGATTTTAGAGAGAGAGAGAGGGAAGGAGAGAGAAACATTAAACGGTTGCCTCCCATACATGCCCCAACTAGCAACCAAACCTGCAACCTAGGTATGTGCCCTGACTAGGAATCGAACCCGAAACCTTTTTGGTGCATGGGATGATGCTCCAACCAACAGCCAGCAGGCCAGGGCTTGAATTTGTTTCTTCAGTATCTTATAGTTTTCCAAGTACAAGTCTTTTACCTTCTTGGTTGAATTTATTCCTAGATAGTTTTTAAAATTATTTTAATGCAATTGTAAATGGGGCTGTTTTCTTAGTTTCCCTTTCTGATAGTTCACTATTAGTATGTAAAAACGCAACTGATTTCTGAACATTTATTTTGTATCCTGCTACTTTAGTGAATTCCTTTATTAGTTCTAGTAGCTTTTAGGTGGACTCTTTAGGGTTCTCCATATACAGTATATCATCTACAAACAATGGCAGCCGAAACCGGTTTGGCTCAGTGGATAGAGCGTCGGCCTGCGGACTGAAAGGTCCCAGGTTCAATTCCGGTTAAGGGCATGTACCTGGGTTGCGGGCACATCCCCAGTGGGAGATGTGCAGGAGGCAGCTGGTCGATGTTTCTCTCTCATAGATGTTTCTAACTCTCTATCTCTCTCCCTTCCTCTCTGTAAAAAATCAATAAAATATATTTAAAAAAAAAAGAAGTTACTGCTTACAAACAATGGCAGCTTTCTTTCTTTCTCTTTCTATTTGAGGACATAGACTTAATCTCAGGACTCTCCACGCTCCCCAGTTCTGAGACTGTGTAAAAAGTTGGCTAAACCTGGTGCTACATCTCCAAACATGATTTAGAAGCACATAGCATTTATTTATTTATTTTTATTTTTTTTAAAATTTTTATTAGAAGCACATAGCATTCAAATAACATGTGGGCTCCTTATGCTCTTTGGGGGGAAGTCCCAGCTCTGTGCTGGGAAAATGCTGTCTAAAGGAAATCACCCGGCACCTTCCAGGTGCAAAGGTTGCCCACGTTCTCACTGGATCCTGACTCTTCCCACAGGAGCTGCATTTGTCTCAAAGCCACTCATACGGGCATTTCTGCTGAAAATGACATGCCCAAACACAGCCTAAGTGCCACAGCTCCCGGGAGGCAGGTACGGGGGGTGGGGGTGGGGGAACGGGGGACCTGTCAGCCGCCACCCCTCCACCCATCCTGAATCCATCGTCTGCCCCCACCCCCATGGTTACCGAAGATGCTAGGAATAGGAACATTCTATATTCCTGTGTCCTGCTTTGTCCTTCAGCAATAGAGTTGGAATAAATTATAAGAGAAGCATTACCTGAATATGTTACCATAATCGCATGAAACAGCACTTGTAGTATTCATAATTAAATTGTGATTATATGTAAATGCAACCTGAACACATGTATCAAGCCTGGGCACATTCCTTCTCCTCATCTGATCCTCAGACCTACAAGGTGGTCCTGGAGATGCATTTATCGTCCTGGTACCATGAGGAAACTGAGGTCCAGCTAAGGCTGCTGCAGGGAGGGGACCTGGCACCGTGTCCCACCATGTGTTCACCGTGAATGTCTGAACTGCAGAAACTGAGGTGGGGGAGGTATGTACTGTGGCCCTGCACTCTCCTGAGGTACAGGTAACCCAGGAAGGCTGAGGACTAAGAGGTGGAAAAAGCTCATTTCATAGATAAGGACACTGTGCTCGGCAGATTTAAGTGACTTTCTCAATGTCACATGACAATGAAATCCCCAAGGCTCCCTGCCTTCTCTCATCTAGAACTTTCTCCAAGGGCTGAGTTGGAGGAAGTCCATGCTCACTCCCTGCCCCCAGGCAGTGGGAAGTGACTAAGTCAAGCTGCCTCACCAGCAGGCAGGCACACATTCATTCATGCATCATCCATTCACTCCTCCACTCACAGTGACTGCCCCTGGGTTAGGTGTGGAGGCAGCTCTACAATCCTCCCCAGGACAAAGGCTAGGAAAAGGCCTCCTGAAGCTGCCTCACTGCACGGGGCACAGGATGCCCTGTGAATCTAAAATCACCTACCTGCTCAGGACCCTGGGGTGCGTGCTCAGTGGACACACACAGAACAGCGAGGCCTCAGGGAAAATCCTTGTATCCAGGTCCCAGTGTGCCCCTGCTATGCGCTGCCCTGGGAAAGACAGTAAAATGTGCACTTCAAAGGGAGAGAGAACATGCAATGCTCTCCCTGGGGCTGAATGAAGAAGGGCAGTGCTAGGCCAGGACAAGACCACAGCGCCCTGGAGCTGGAGTATCTGGGCAGCTGTAGCCACCTGCTCTACAGGTCAGGACGAAGGGTTCTTGACTCTCTTCCTTATAAAAGTAACAGCTCCGCAACGAAACACGAAACGTGCACAGTCCCGGCTATGGCTCAGGCTCTGGCCCTGCCAGCTGGGCCACCCTGGTAGGATGCTTAGCCCCTGAGGTTCGGACAACCCCAATGACTTAGTCTCTCTCCCTGACTCTCCCGGGCCATCTGGGGATTCAGTGAGATCACAGGTGTAAAAGGGCACAGTGGGGAGTTCCATAAATGAGGTAGGGCCCTCCTCTCAGGCTAGAAGACCACAGAGGGTCAGGGTGGAAGGGGCAGGGCTGGGATCCGGGAGGGAGGGTTGCTACTCTCTCCCCACTTGCTACTTTCTGCCCTGGCTCAGCTTATTCCTTCTCATCACCAATTTCCTCCTCTGCAGAGGGGGGATACAGAGGAAGACCTGGCACGAACATGAAGAAAACCAGAAGAGGAAAGTGGGGAGGAAGCTACCTGTAAAGTCTAAAGCACCATGTGAAGAGCTGCTGTCTCCCAGTCTCTTCCCTTGCCTCAGTTTCCTCCTCTGCACAGGGCTGTTTTGAGATGGATGAAAATCAAATGAGATGACAGTTGTGGAAACAGCTAGCACGCGTCTGGCCTGCAGTGGGTGACCCATTAATGTAGGGTCTGGGTCAGCAGGCAGCCTGGGAGGGGCTGGATGAAATGCTGAATTCCAGGGGGGCCATTGGCCGTTTCAGAGCACACGGGAGCCCACCGCCAGCACCTGCCTCCAATTGTAGTTCCCTCTGGCTCAGGCTTCTTTGGAAAGATGCTTCGCTATCAGCCAATTAGGAAAGCATGCTAGGTTTGTGTCTCAAAATCATAGTGGCACAGTGGCCACGGGGCACGGTGGGGGCAGAAAGCCAGCACCCCAGAACTTCCCACTCCTCTAAACACGCCACCCCAGTAAGGCCCCCACATCAGGGTCTGGAGTTCTGCTCCCAGGCGAGAACCCCCTCCTCTGTTCTCTCCACAGCACGGAGGTGCAGCCAGGGGCTCACAGTCCTCACCCTTCCCTCGATGCCATTGCAGAACTCCTGGTTTAGCATGGCCAGGAATGGCAGCAGACACAGTAAGAATCAGTTGTTTAAAAAAATTTCTTTTTTATTCTTCATCTGGGTATATTTTTCCCATTGATTTTCAGAGAAAGTAGAAGGGAGGGGTGGGGAGAGAGAAAAAAATCCATGTGAGAGACACATCGACTGGCTGCCTCAAGCACGTGCCCCAATAGGGGGTGGGGAGAGAACCTGCAATGCAAGAATGTGCCCTTGACCCAGAATCAAACCCAAGACCCGTTGGTGTGTGGGCCAACACTCCAACCACTGCGAACACCAGCCAGGGCAAGAATTCGTTGTTTTTTTTTTTTTAAATATATATATTTTATTGATTTTTTATAGAGAGGAAGGGAGAGGGATAAAGAGTTAGAAACATTGATGAGAGAGAAACATCGATCAGCTGCCTCCTGCACACTCCCTACTGGGGATGTGCCCGCAACCAAGGTACATGCCCTTGACCGGAATCGAACCTGGGACCTTTCAGTCCGCAGGCTGATGCTCTATCCACTGAGCCAAACCGGTCAGGGCAAGAATTTGTTGTTTTTAAATAAATAGTGTCTTAATAAACAAAGATCTATTACAATATTATCCATCCTTTGAAAACTGGAAAGGAGAAAGTTCCACCCACAAGTCCATCAACCCACCAGAACTGTTCAGACTCTCGTGAGTTCCTTTCTAGTCTGGGAGCTCTCACCTGAGCTTGTGCCTTTCTGAGTCCTGTGTTCCCCACCTTATCATCCAGGGACTCACCTCTCCCACACTGCCCCTCATCTTCATAAATACCATTTCTCACAGATGCCCACGAGGCAGGCCGGGACACGGGGTTCTCGTGTGTGCCCCCCCATGTACACTCGACTGCTGCACACAGGCCCTGCTGATGTCTGCTGTCACGCTCAGTGGTGAGGTCAGGGCATAGGTCCTGGTCTTCCTAAGAGGCAACCCTTTAGGGACTGTCAGAGTGGTAGAAGCCATATACCCCCACCCCCGCTGCAGTGCGGGACTCTGCAGCTTCTCTACCAGACGGGTTCGGGATCAACCATTTAAAAGCAAACTGTCAGCCCTGGCCAGTATGGCTCAGTTGGTTGGGCGTTTTCCGTGCACTGAAGGGTTTGCTGGTTTGATTCTTGGTCAGGGCACATGCCTGGGTTTTCGGCTTGATCCTCGGTGTGGTGAGTGAAAAGAATGGATGTTCTCCTCTTACTCTGATATTTTTCTTTCTCTCTCTCCCTTCCTCTCACTCTAAAAATCAATAAAAACTTTAAAAAAAAACCCCAAAAACAACAAACTGTCAGACAAGCCAGGGGATAGGAGAAAATATTTGCAAGACACATCTGATAAAGGACTGCTATCCAAAATGTACAAAGAACTCTTTAATAAGAAAACAAACAATCCAATGAAAAGATGGGCCAAAGGCTGGAACAGATACCTCGTAAGAAGGTCCACAGATGGGAAATAAGCACATGAAAAGATTTTCCACATCAGATGTCATCAGGGAAGTGCAAATTAAATCAACGAGACAGCACTACACACCTATTAGAATGGTCAAAATCCAGAACGCTGACAACACCGAATGCTGGAGAGGATGTGAATAACAGGAACTCTCATTTACAGCTGATGAAAATGCAAGATGGTACTTTGGAAGACAGTTTGGAAATTTCTTACAAAATTAAACATGGCCTTACCGTACAATCCAGCAATTACACTCCTTGGTATTTACACAGAGGAGTTGAAATCCTACATCCACACAAAAACCTGCACATGGACGTTATAGCAGCTTTACTCCTAATTGCCAAAACCTGGAAGCAACCAGATGTCCTTCGGTCGGTGAATGGATATACAAAGTGGGGTATAGACAATGGAATGTCATCCAGGGCTGAAAAGAAATGAGTTATTAAGGTCCAGAGACAGAGAAGCATCAAACAGACCCTCAAACGGTCAATGGGGGGGGGCGGGGAAAGGAGGCATATGTAATACTTTAAACAACGAAGAATTAAAAAAAAAAAGAAATGAGCTATTAAGCTATGAAAAGACTGGAGAAAACTTAAATGCATATTACTAAGTGAAAGAAGCCAATCTGAAAAAGGCTACATACTGTATGATCCCAAGTATGTGACATTCTGGAAAAGGCAAAACTATGGAGACAGTAGAAGTGGTTGCCAGGGGCTAGGGGAGAGGGAGGGATGAACAGCGAGTATCTTG
>NW_006290031.1:6453801-6461909 GCF_000327345.1 Myotis davidii | reverse complement strand
CAAATCTATTAAACACACACACACACACACACACACACACACACACACACCCGGCCCCCAAAACAAACAAGCAAACAAAAAACAGACAGTTCCTGGAGGATTTCTTTTCTTTCTTTTTTTTTTTTAAATATACTTTATTGATTTTTTACAGAGAGGAAGGGAGAGGGATAGAGAGTTAGAAACATTGATGAGAGAGAAACATCAATCAGCTGCTTCCTGCACACCCCCCTCTGGGGATGTGCCCGCAACCAAGGTACATGCCTTTGACTGGAATCGAACCTGGGCCCCTTCAATCCGCAGGCTGACGCTCTATCCACTGAGCCAAACCAGTCAGGGCAATTCCTGGAGGATTTCTTTTCCTTCCTGGGCCATAGACTGTGATTCGGTGGCACCTGCAGTGGTCCTGAGGGGTAAGCTGTCTCTGGGCTTTGTGGGCAGAACCACAGCACCAGCCGGCCCAGTGCCCTGGAAGTCGAGGCCTCTGGACAAGCCCTGCTCCCTTCCACAGATCCTCAGCCAAGTCCACAGGTGCCCACCTGAGCTGTCTCAGTCCGGCGCCAGGCCATCTCTGTGCAGGGTGGGAGGTGAACCACAGCCCTGAGATGCCAGAGGGAGGCCGCCCACCTGCATCAGCCGGTGATGACCTGAATCCTGCCTGCTCCCATGTCCCCAAGGGGCAGCCCAGGAACCCTGGAGCAGCCTGACTCTCAGTCCAGACTCTATCAGCTACCTACCAGCTGTGTCACTGATTTCATCCAGGAGACCCACTCCTCTGGCCTCCTGTCCTGTATTGGAACTTCAGGGAGGAAACTTTGCTCATCGGAAAAGATGAGGACCTGTGCTCACATTGTCCCACGGGGATGGGAGGGGTTATTGCAAAACCTTATGAGAAGGCACAACCAGCTCCTCAGTGAGCAAGGCTGACCTGGCATTAGGCAATAGGGAATGGTGGGAACTGTGGCGGAAGGAGAGCGCAAGTCCTGCTAGAGGGGCCCCTAGGCCCTGCACCAGCCAGTCACAGCCACGTCCAGATAATGGCCCAGCATTGCCAGAGCTGCCTATTTTACACAAAAGCCAGAAACTCAGATCTTGATGCAAATTTTACCCGAATTAAAAAAAAACAACAACCTGAATTATGAGTGAGCCAAAGAATATGTCTGTGTGTCAGGCAAAGGGTGAGCCAGAAGGTAATCATGATGCCAATGGCTATTGTTCCTGAATATCAAACGTGGTATGTCTGTCCATCAGTAACACAGGCTTGTATTTTCTCATTTTATCAGCAGCACAAGCATGCCAAATAGGTATTATTATCCCCATTTTATAAATATGAAAACTAAAGTTCAGAGAGATTAAGTAACTAGCCTAAGGTTCAACAGACATAAAATAGCAGACCTGAGTTTTAAATTTAGGTCAGTCAAGAAAAAACTTTCTGCTTCTGCTGCCTTTCCTTCTTCTTTTTTTTATTTTAATATATATTTTATTGATTTTTCACAGAGAGGAAGGGAGAGGAATAGAGAGTTAGAAACATCGATGAGAGAGAAACATCGATCAGCTGCCTCCTGCACACTCCCTACTGGGCATGTGCCCACAACCAAGGTACATGCCCTTGACTGGAATCGAACCTGGGACCCTTCAGTCCGCAGGCCAACGCTCTATCCGCTGAGTCAAACCGGTTAGGGCTGCCTTTCCTTCTTATCAGATATGGAACAACCTGCGTGTCCATCAGCAGATGAAGGGGTAAAGAAATTATGGTGCATCTATAGCTATACAATGAAATATTATACAGCCGTAAAAAGAAAATTCTGTTGTTTGTGACAACATGGATGGACCATGAGGGCATTATGCTAAGTGAAATAAGTCAGACAGAGAAAGACAAATACCATATGATCTCACTTACATGCAGAATCTAAACACACACACACACACATACAACTGAACTCATATTTACAAGAAAGAGACTGATGGTCCAGAGGGGGTTGGGGGGTTGAGAAAAATGGGTGAAGGTGGTCAAAAGGTAAAAATTCCAGTTATAAAATAAATAAATTCTGGGGGTATAATGTATATAGCATGGTGACTATAGTGAACAGTACTCTATTTAGTATTATAAAGTTGCTAAGAGACTAGATCTGGAAAGTTCTCACACAAGAAAAATAAATTTTGTAACTATGTGTGGTGACAGACGTTAACTAGGCTTATTAGTGGTGATCAAGTCTCAGTATATACAAATATCGAAGCATGACGTACGCCCGAACCCAATATAATGGTCTGTCAGTCACATCTCAGTTGAAGCCCCACACGCATCCTGAGCATTAACCATGTGCCAAGGTCACACAGGCAGAACCCTTCTCCTTCCTGCCCCTTTATCTGGCTTGGCTTTGACCACAAGTTTTGGGAAGAAACTGTCTGCCATCTATGCCCTCGCTGGACCCTCCATGCAGCAGTGGAAATGATGGCTGTGGAGAGCGGTCAGGACAGGATTTGACCACCATGGCCCACGTCCCCCCCGCCAGGTGGGCACAGTGTCCTCACTCTCTCAGGCTCTTGAGGAGAGGCCCCACCAATGGCAAGTCGCCCTTGGGGCTCTGCCCTGCAGCCCAGCCTTTCCAGAAACGCAGCAGGCATTTTGACCCATCACAAGCCTGTTTCTCTTCTCAGTGGCCTCAGATCTCAGAAAGCAGAGGAGTAAGAGGAACCAGGAGTCCTGGCACAGTGTCGCCCGAGGCCACCAAGCTCTGCGCCCGGCTCCTGAGGCATGTCCTGGAGCAAGGCCTCCGGCTTCCCAAACCGACTTCTGTCCAGGCCCAAAGGTGCTCGGGCAGCTTGAGGCTGGCACCCCTGCCAGGCCTGAGGGACCCCTGGGCCAGCGCTTTTGCTTTTCTAACTGAAGAGAGAAGAATGGCCGGAGAAGCCATCTCGTACCACAAAACATTCCAGATATTTTTCCTGTTGAAAACCTCAACCAGCGGGACGCCGTAGGGCCAGGACACGACCAGCCCCATAAGCCTCCATGCTTCTTATTGTTTTTCCAAAACATAAAGCGATTAAGCCTAATTACATGGAGTCAAAATATAAAAGTTGAACACAACTTTCAGTAGTTGCTGGACAGAAACCATAAACACCAAGTTTCTCCTGGGAGGACAGCGGCTTCGGGTTTACAGGGAGGCCTCAGCACCTTGGCCCCTGGAGGCGGGCGGATCCTGCGCACGCCAAGCTCCGTGTGAGGCCGTGGCCCCAGCGCCCTGGCAGTGACAGGGACCCGGGCAGCCTCCGGGAACTGGGCCGCTTTCCATTCCTCGGAACTCGGTGCGAAGAGGACGAATGATGCTGTGGACTGACAGTCCGGCCTGGCCTTGCCGATGGCGTCTGGTGGCCTGCAGTCTCTCTTAGCACCGAGGGCTTTAGCCCCCGAACCAGGGCAGCAGCCATTTCTCCTGCCCTCGTGATGTCAGCGTCAGACTGGGCAGGGGATGTCAGACTGGGCAGGGGATGTCAGACTGGGCAGGGGATGGGATGTCTCCTGCTCCCCCAGGGCACTGCCACTCCCTTGGCCTGTGGCTATTTCAGAGCTTCATTTTGTTCCAGAACCAGGCCCAGCATCCGGATTTTAATCCCTCAGCTGCTGGAATGAGGGCTCGGAAGCAGAGGCTGTGAGCCCCTCAGTCTCAGAAGCTCCACCGGGGTTTGAGGGGCCTGCCCCGGCATCTTTATCACCACCCAGCCACCTCCCTTCCTACACCCAGGGGTCCCGAGGGCCAGCATACAGATGGGGGGGCCCACAGTGAGCTGAGGCCCCACTACACTGTCCCTCACTGGACTGGCGTCTTCTCACGGCACTTGGCAGAGATGCCCAAGTGTGCTCTCTGAGTGGGAAGGGCAGGCAGATATGCAGAAACGTGAGCCTGTGCTGGGTGCCTGCATTTCAGTGGCTGTAACCTGCACCCAGCCTTGGGAGGTGGGTGTCACCCCCATTCCACAGGTGGGGGTGTGTGAGCCCCAGGAGGTACAATGATGCCCCACCAGGCAACAAAGGGCAGAGCTGGGGCTGACCAGGCTTGCCTGCCTCAAGCCCAGGGCTCCTGCCACCAAACCACCCTAAAGTGAAATGCCTTCCTTCTCCCTTCCTCTGGGGTAAGTTGTTCTGCTTCCTGATCATCTGAGCCTCCTGGCAATCCAGGCCCGGGGGGCATCCGTGCTGAGAATGCCCTGGTTCCATCTTCTTGGTGGGGCCACGTGGCCTCTTGCTTAGGCAGTGCAAAGCTCCCACACTGTCTCCTGCAGCCCATTTCCACACAGATGCCAGAGGGAGCCTTCTGAGTATACGGCCCTGACCATGCTCCTGCCTCCCTGCTCCTCCCTCTGGGGCTTCCCCATGGCTCCTCCCGGGTGCGGTCCAAGTGGCTCAGCCTCTAAGAGGCTCTTGCAGGGCCCAGTGGCTCTATTGGAGCGTAACAGCAGTGGGATTCAGACCGTCTGATTTCAGAGCTTCTGGCCTTTCCTGAAAGGCAGTGCTTCCCTTCTAGACTGCAGCGTGCCTCTTAGCAGGCCACACCCGCTCCTGTGCCCACAGCCGGTGGCTCACGCAGGGCACCCAGCAATGACCTGAGCTGCGGGCTGCTGGCGGACCCCGTGTTTCCCAGGAGCCTCTGCCGTCCAGGGAGGGGGAGGCACCAATCCAGAGCAGCTCACTTGACTCCAAACAAGCGCCGGATGCAGGCGCTGCTTGCCCTGCGGGATAAGCAGTAATCTTTTCGTCTATTCCTGGCTCCTGGAGATTTGCCTCTCTCTGGGGAAATTACTTTGGGGTCATAGTGAAATTTCTGTGACAGCTAATAAAGTAACCTTTCTGTTTCTGGAACCAGATCCTGGAGCCCTGCAGCCCTGGGGGACGTGTGTACTGTATTTTTTCTCTTCCCTTTTAATCACCAGATGAAGTGGGAAGGGGTGAGCAGGGTGAGGGCAAGAACTCCCAGCTGAGTTGCCTCCTGGACCATTTGCAGACATGGAGCCTGGGGAACAATGTGTCTCTACTGGGGCCTGCAGTGACCTTCAACTGCATGTGTGTGTGTATGTGGGAGGGGGGGGGAGTTCAGAGTGGGCTGATGGTGGCGCTGCCAGGTAACCTGTGGGCAGGTACCTTAGCTCTCACTTAGTTTCCTCCTCTGTATAACGGCACTAATAGGACTCATCTCCCTGGCTTCCCTGGCATTAGGAAAGGCCCAGGGGAGGGAGGCGTCTGGGTTCAGGGTGGGGAGGTGGGAGCTGCATAGAAGGGCACTGTTTGTACTCAGATTGCATGTTTGGGGGTGGTTCTGGGGGAGACACCTCCGGCCCCCACAGCTTCCTGGTCCTGTGAGGAGGAATGAATCAGATCATGTTCGAGAATCGCCGAGCACAATGCTTGCCACCTAGTTAGTACAGAATATGCTGACTGCCATTTTCTGTTGTTCTTTCTGTTAATAATAGGATATGACGCAGCCCCGGATGAGTTCACAGAACACGGGGAGGCAGCCATGCGACAGGCCATTATACTAAACAGCATCGCGACGGGCCAGGCCTTATGGGAGGACACAGAGGGCCTGTTCAGTTCTGCTGGGCCACCCGGGGCCACCTTCACAGAGCCGGTGACATTCTCACTGAGCCTCACAGGATGCACCTGGGCTCAGGCGGGCCTCAGGCAGAGGTCAGCGTGGATGAAAGGGAGAGTGCGTGACGAGTGTTGTTGGATACGAGTCCCAGGCCTCAGAACAAAGGCACCAGGACGCTGGCTGAGCTGCTACTCCTCTTATGGTGTCATCGTGCGGCCTCTGGTGACCCAGCTAAGCTGTCCTTGATGAGCAAAGGGGTGGGAACCAAAGATGAATGAGGCTCATTCCGCAGTCCACCTGTTTAGAGCACAGGACGAACAGCTAACAACTCCTGGGCACTTACCTATGAAGGAACTGTGCCAAGCTCCTGGCAGGCTCAACTCACACACTCCTTGAGGGGCGACACCCCCATTTTGCAAAGGAAGAGACTGAGGGTCAGAGCCTCGCCTTTTCGTGAACCCTTGTTTCCCTCCCCAGTGTCACAGTGTTTTTAAGTGGTAGAGGGGGCCCTTGAGCCCAGGAGCCTGTCACCGCGTACAGTGTTGTTACTTCCCTGCCCTCCACCTCAGTGGAGCATAGCCTTGCTCTTTCATCTCATTCCTGGAGGGAGGTGGCGGTGGTGACTGATCAGAATCACCTCTGGCTCTTTTATGATCCACCAGGCATTGCAGGTGAGGAGCTGAGCACAGAGCCTGGGGGCACCAGGAACTGTCCTGCTTCTATGGCATCCTGGGCTCAGCATGAGCCCCACACTCAACATTCCTAGTGGTAAATGGACATGTGGTGGGGAGGGGTGGGGTGGGACTCCTGGCCCCTGCCTTGGTGTCCCTGTTGGGACTGTAGCTGAGCCCCAACTGCATCACCTGCTCAGCATGACCTGTGACCTATCTTCTGCTCCCCTGCCCGGGGGTGAATCCAGCCTCTGAACCCACAGCCCTGGTCTTGTTCTGAGTTCCAAGGGACCAGGTCCTGAAGGTGCCCACTGTCCCCCCTGAGTCCCCTCAGCCATGGCTCCATGCTCCACCATCCCTTAACTGGCCCCTCTGAGGGCAGCCCTATGTCTCCATCAACCCCAGTACCAGCTCCCATTTTCATCAGCCAAGAGGCAGAAGTCAAGAAAGTGACCCAGTGCTGGGGGCAGTGGGAGACTGGACCCAGGGCCCTGATCAGCAAGGGGCCCCAGGGGGAGGTGGGATGGTGGGGTGGGTCTTAGCTGAGCTCATCGCTGGGGGGCCTGGTCTAAGTGCCCACTGTGGGCTCAGAGGTCCCCGATGGCTGCAGTGAGTAAACCCAAGTCTGAAGTTAACCCAAGGCTGCTGGTCAGGCCTCAAAAATCTCAGCCGACGTGTCGTCATCCCCTGGGGGGGGACCAGGGCCAGAGACAAGCAGAGGCACAGTGTGGCCGCTCCGCCCTGAGGCCTTCTGCTCTGGCCCACACCAAAGAGCCGGGCCTTAAGGGTGAGGAATGCAAACAGTACCTAGAGAGCCTAACAGGCAGGCCCACTTGCTAAAACAGTGCAGCTTTAAAAATCACGTCGGCTCTGACCTCTTCCTCAAGTTACTGCTAAAAAGGTACTTGGGTTTCATGGGCAGGAATGCATGAGTGCCAAACACCTGGAGGAACCAAAAGGTACGGGCCATTGTTTTGTTTATTTAATTTACGATCTGAAAATATTTGGGGAAGAAAAGTATGCATAAATGAGCTCTCCAGTCCGACCTGGGGCCTGTTACATAAGCTGTTTTGCCTGTAGGTACTCGGCTCATCATGTGTGTCTGGTCTGTGTTTATGGATACAGGCTCTGTGCAGACTACAGAGTAGGCAACATGCAGCTAATATGCTGGTTCCTTACCCACAAATCTCTTGAAATTCCTTCTGTGTCCGTATTTGTAAATGTCTTATGTAAAACAGATGGATTTATAAAACATGTGCACTGGAATCTGGTTTTATTATATTTATTTATTTATCTTTAATTTTTAATCCCCACCCTAGGGTATGTCTATTGATTTGAGAGAGAGAGGAAGGGAGAGAGGGAGAGAGGGAGAGGGAGAAGGAGAGGGAGAGGGAGAGGGAGAGAGAGAGAGAGAGACAGCGATCAGTTGCCTCCCATACTCACCCTACAACCTGGGTATGTGCCCTGACTGGGAATGGAACCCGAAACCTTTTTGATGTACAGGGACAAGGCTCCAAACAACTGAGCCACCTGGCTGGAGCTGGTTTTATTTTTTTTAACATATGCTATAAAGTGCTTGACAAAAACGATCTGTGCATTTGAAAAGGAGGAAGAAAAGATTTCTTGGAGCACTGATGAAACAGCGAGAGTCAAGAACATGGGAAATGCCGGCACTGGGAGCATCTACTCGGAATGCTTCTCAGGTCCAAACAAGTTGCCCGGAGTGACGGCTCTCACCCTTTACCTGCACGTCTGATCAACTGGGGAGACTTTACAAGTTCTGATGGTCAGGCCTCAACCTTTCCCAATGATACTAAAAGCTCTGGGTCAGACCCAGGCATAAGTTTCCAAA
>NW_006290031.1:6448892-6453766 GCF_000327345.1 Myotis davidii | reverse complement strand
CAAGGTTTCATGTGTGTACCTGGGGCTGGAACCCTCTGCACGTCCAGGCTGCACGCCGAGCAGCTAAAGCACAACCAGCTGCAGTGCATCTCTTCCAGTCCCAGTGGTTCCCACGTGCAGCCTGGGCGGGGAACCCTTCCCTCGGGGATTTGGGAATGATCCTAAGGGACCTGACTGCTGAGCCGGCCTCACTTGATGGGAACCTAAGACAGGCCAGGGGCTTCAGCACCATCATCTCAATCCAGATGCAAGTCTGGCTCCCAGCTCACCACCATCTTCTCTGACACGTGTGTGACTCGAAGCCAGTTCGGGAAGTGCTCCTTAGCTTCTGTCCCCTGTACTCTGGGTACACCCAACCCTCCTCTCCATCCCCTAGGGTCCCAGCTTGAGTCTGGTGGTTCCTGGACTTCTCCCTCTGCTCAGCCTCCCCCCTCTCCCTCTCCTTTCCAGTTACCCCCATCCTACAGCTGGAGGGATCTTCTTAAAGGCAGATCTAATCACATCTACCTCAAAGCATCCTGCAGATGTGGAGACACCGGCAGCCTCATACACTGCTGGTGGGAATGCAAAATGGCACAGAGGCTGTGGAAGTCAGCGTGGCAGCTTCCTACAGAGTGACACACGCATTCACCACACAACGCAGCGATTCCACGCCTACACTCGCCCCCAGGGAGGAAGAAAAACACGTCCACACAGACTTGGACGCAAATGCTCAGAGAAGCTATATTCATAGAGCACTGAACTGGAAATACCCCAAATGTTCACCACCTGGCCAGTATATATATTGGACATACATACTTACATATATACATAATATAATCTAGTGCAGTGGTTCTCAACCTTCTGGCCCTTTAAATACAGTTCCTCATGTTGTGACCCAACCATAAAATTATTCTCGTTGCTACTTCATAACTGTAATGTTGCTACTGTTATGAATCGTAATGTAAATATCTGATATGCAGGATGGTCTTAGGCGACCCCTGTGAAAGAGTCGTTCGACCGCCAAAGGGGTCGCGACCCACAGGTTGAGAACCGCTGATCTAGTGGGTAAAGTCAACAGAATACTACTACACACAACAACATGCACGGACCTTGGGAACAGGATGCTGAGGGAAAGAAGCCAGACACACAAGACCATATACTGTATGATTCCTTTGTTTAAAGTTTCTAGAAAAGACAAATCTGTAGAGACAGAAAGCAGGTCAGTGGTTGCCTGGGGGTGGGGCTAGAAATGGGAACTGACTGGAAATGATTACAAGGGAACTCTTGGGGATTGCGGAAAGGTTCTAAGAGTGGGTTGTGGTGGTCGCACATCTGTATACATGTACTAAAAGCCTGTACGAAAGCAGGACTGTACACTTACAGTGGGTGAATTTTATGGTGTATAAATTATAATTCAAATCAAACTATTAAAAACACTTCCAGTGCTGCACACAGGATAGTGACTGCCCGGCCTGTGAAGCCCTGCCCTGCCTTTCCAGGACCATCTCCCCGAAGCCCCCAGCCTCACGGAGCCCTCACCTGTCCCCAGGTGCAGACCTGGCCCCAGAACCTGGAATTCTTTGTTACCACAGCCAGGTTCTCCACCCAGGAAACACCTTCTCAACCTTCAAGACTCAGAGCAAATAACACTTCGTCTGAGAAGTCTGCATGCCCCCCCTCCATTATCGCACATATCAAAGTATCACTATTTGCTTGCCCATCAGTCTCTCCCATCAGAGCGATACTTTTTAAACTTAAGCTAATGCATTTTGAAATCAACTTCATGTGTTACAACTAACATTAAAAACACACACACACACAAAGCCAAATAGGATACAGAATATGTCTGCATAGTAAGCATACTGTTCCACAAAACTACTGCTGCACTTTCCTATGTACGTGTGATATGTGTATGTGTACTGAGTCGCTCATTTCTTACTATGGGCTGGGGTTTAAAAAGTCTGAAAAACACTTCTTTAAACAAGGAGTTCCCTGAGGGCAAGGGCTGTGCTGTGTTTCTCAGTGTCCCCACGGTCAGCACAGCTGGCACCTAGAAGTCCCCCAATAGGGTGTCTGCTCAATGGCGGAGCGGTTCTGCCCTCACATGAAACTCCTCCTGCACTAGATTATGCATCTGCTTGTGTCTGCCTATACATCCTCTCCCACGACACGCACACGGTTTTGAAAAAGCTGTTCGCTGGCTGGCAGTCCGCATTCCCCTACAGTTAGACCGGCAGCAATCCCTGCAGGAAGTCCAGATGATTACTCTAAGTATGAGTTTAAAACTAAGTAGAAATGTCAAACACATTTTTTTGAGACTTAAGATATACAACATGAAAATAATAATGCAATAACTATTAAGTCAAACCTAAAAGTCCGGACAGAACTGGCTACGTAATTGGTGGAGGACAGGGCCAAGTAAAAATGTGGGGCCTCTTAATCAAAAACTATTGAGAATGTAAGATGATGACAGCAGAGCATTAAACCGAGGGGGCCCCTCTGAGTACAGAGGCTCCTTTACGTGTGGGGCACCTGGTGTCCGTCCGCACATGCTGCCTAGCCCTGACCCCGTATCACAACAGAGACCTGGTGGGGAAGGGGGTGGGGCTTAAAAGTGCTTTCACACTCTGTTCCTTTGCCCAGATCACAGGAGGCCACCTGCCCCAACATCATGCCAACGAGGAAAAAACCCATCCAATGTCTGACAGGGGTCCCAAAGCACCCATAACAGAAGAACCCGAGCTTCACAAAAGAAACCCGTGCTCCCTCTCTTGCATATGACTGGGCAGAGGGCCAATCAATCAGCTTATGCCTCAGTTTCTCTGCCCTGAATCTCCATCTACTGGGTCGGGACTTTTCAACCTGAGCTGGGCTGGCCTTCGGGGCCATCCAATTGACGCCATGTCCTGTGGCCTGTCAGTCCCCCAGCCAGGCCCTGCCTTTCTCCTTTTCTCCTTGGCCAAGAGCCCCAACATTATGAGAAGAGTCTGAACTTGGTCTCTCTCTTCGTCTTGTGTGAGCTGGCAGAGGTGGGGACGGGGGTGCATATGGTCAGGAAAGAGAAAAGGGCACGACTCAGACACAAAAGTATAATGCAAGGTCCCATGTGCTGGTAATTCCACGAAGAAAATTGCCTTTGACGTGTTTGTACAAACAGGTCTGCAAATTTAGATGGGAGCATTTTTTAAAGATCACCCTCCCCTCCACATGACTTAAAATGCTGTCGTTTAAATTATTTGGAGCTTCTTTTGAGAAACTTTCTACCCCTAAGTCTGTCCAAAGCGATATCCCAGAGTAAAGCCTTCGGGAATCCAAGCTTACAGGCCAGAGCGTCCCCCTCACTGAGAGATGGGGTCGGGGTCCCAGTAGGGGGGAACACCAGCTTGCTTGTGGAGACTGGGGAAATCCAGGGCCCCTTGGGAACCTTACAGACCCAGCCTTGCTTAAAGCAGCAGAAGCTGCTCTCTAACTAGCAGACTTGGTGCAGTGGCCCATCTATAAAGCCTCAGGGCGGAACAGCTCGGGCTGTTGCTTGGCACAAGGAAGCCAGGTCCAACTTCCTGCATCCTCTTCACCACCCCAACCCTTCCCGGCTCACCCCTAAAATTCAAGAGCCCCATCTGAGAGCCCCTGGTCTATTCTGTTCCCCACCCCATTGCTATTTCGCATGCAGAGGAGGCCCACGTAACGCGGCCTCCCACCGTCACACGGGACCTGCGCTCTAGGCCAGGGATGTTTCCAGCACCCCGGGCTGCCTCTCTGTTTCGTTTTAGTTGCTGGGAATGTCGGGGCCCTGGCAGATTTGAAGCAGCTTGTGAGCCTGTGTGGTCCCAGTGGAGTCTCATCTGTGCCACTGCCTGCACTGTGTGGCCTCCGTCCTCTGTCGCAGGAAACGCGTATGCAGGTCCACACCCCGCCCCACCCCACCGACGGCGTTTCCCTGAAACCCATTAGAGGCACAGAAGTGGTGCCCATGTGAAAACACTTAGCCTGTGCCATTTGGGTTCGAGGCAGCAAAGGAACCCCACATTTCAAGGGAGCTGAAACTTGAGAGGCTTGAGGATTCTACCGAACCCGTGCCGAGCCCCCCTGTTTTGGAAGGTGATTCAACACCAATCAGGCAGGGGCCAGCTGCCTTGTGGCCACTTGCCTTCTGTGTTCAGATTCTGGCCAGAGTTTTTAAAATTTAAACACAATAACATTCTTTTTTCTTTTTTTAAGTGTACAGTTCTATGAGTTAAGACATGTAAGGATTCTTATAATTGCTACCACTTACAGGATAAAGGACATCTCCAATACCCCCGCTCCCCCAATTCCCTCAGGCTAGCTCTTTGCAGAGACCACCCCACTTGCTCTAACTCTCGGTGACCACTGCTTTGCTCCCCGTGATTATAAATTCGCTTTTTCCAGATGTGATATAAATGGAATCATATACTACCGTAACGTTTTGAAACTGATTTCCTTCCACTTAGCATAATCCATTTAAGATCTATCCAAGTCATTGCAAGCATTCCTTTCTCATTGCTGAGTAGAATTTCATTACATGAATGAAAAAGAGTTTATCCATTCACTCACCAAGGAACATTTGTCTGCCCCCTCTCCCCCACCCCCCCGCCCAGTTTTCAATAATTATGAATAATGCTATGAACATTCATGTAGAGATCTTTGTGTAAATATGCATTTTCATTTCTCTGGGATAAATGCCCAGGAGTGGGATGGCTGGGTCATTTGCTAAGAGTGTGTTTACCTTTCTAAGAAATTGTCAAAGTGTTTGCAGAGTGGCTGGACCATTTTGTATTCTTAGCAAAACATGAGCGTTTTAGTTGCTCCACATCTTCAGCCACACTTGCATTGTCAGAAATTTATTTACCCACTCTAATAGGTATACAGTG
>NW_006290031.1:6404319-6446890 GCF_000327345.1 Myotis davidii | reverse complement strand
CTCACCAAGGAACATTTGTCCGCCCCCTCTCCCCCACCCCCCCGCCCAGTTTTCAATAATTATGAATAATGCTATGAACATTCATGTAGAGATCTTTGTGTAAATATGCATTTTCATTTCTCTGGGATAAATGCCCAGGAGTGGGATGGCTGGGTCATTTGCTAAGAGTGTGTTTACCTTTCTAAGAAATTGTCAAAGTGTTTGCAGAGTGGCTGGACCATTTTGTATTCTTAGCAAAACATGAGCGTTTTAGTTGCTCCACATCTTCAGCCACACTTGGCATTGTCAGAATTTATTTACCCACTCTAATAGGTATACAGTGGTATCTCCTAGTGGTTTTAATTTGCATTTTCCTAATGTTAAGCATCTTTTTATGTGTTTATTTGTCATCCATATATCTTCTTTGGTGAAGTAACTTTTGCCCAACTTATTGGGTTGTTCGTTTCTTATTGTAGAATTTTGCGAGTTCTTTATATATTCTCAATACAAGTCCTTTGTTGGATATGTAATTTTTACATATTTTACCAGAGTGTGAAGACGGTCTTCTCATTATATTTAGGATGTCTCTTGCAGAACAAAAGTTTTAAGTTAAAACTTAACAATTTTGAAAAACAATGGATCATGCTTTTGGTTGTCATCTCTAAGAACTCCTTGCCTAAACTAAGATCATAAAGATTTCCTCCTCTGGTCTCTTCTAAGAGTTTTATAGTTTATGTTTTATTTTTATATAAATATATATATAATGGATACATATATAATGGATACATATATATAATATAGAAAATGGATTATATATATTTAATCCATTTTTGTTTAATATTTGGTTATGGTATGAGGTTTAGGTTGAGATTCTTTTTTTTTTACATACAGACATCCAACTTTTCCAGCACCATTTGTTGAAACTACTGTCATTTCCTCAATGAATTACCTTTGCTCCTTTATTAAAAACCAGTTTACTCTATTTGCATGAGTTGATCTTTGGGCTCTCTATGCTATTGTACTGACCAATGTGACCATCCTTTCGCAAATATTACTGTGTCTTGATTAGTGTGAATCCTTCAACTTTGTTCTTCTTTTTCAAAACTGCTTTTGCTATTCTCATTCCTTTGCCTTTCCATATAAATTTCAGAATAAGCTTGTTGATATCTACAAAAAAAAATCCTGTTTAGATTTTGATTGCTTTAAATCTATAGATCAATTTGGGGACAGTTGACATCTTAACTGTATTGAATCTTGCAACTCATGAGCCAAGTATGTCTCTCCATTTATTTAGTTTTCCTTTGATTTCTTTCATTAGCATTTTGTCGTTTTCAGTATACAGATCTTGGACATATTTTGTTATAGTTATACCTAAATATTTCATTTAGGAGGGAGTACTATAAATGAGGCTGCTTGTTAAATTCCAGTTTCCGAATGTTAGTTACTAGTGTATAGTGACCTGATTTTTAAATGTTGACCTTGTTTCCTGTGATACAACTCATTTATTAGTTCCAAGAGCTTTTGTTGGTTTGTTTGACAGTTCTTTTGGATCCTTTTATGTAGATAACCATGTCATTTATGAATACAGATAGTTTTATTGCTTTCATGCCAACTTGAACGCCTTTTCTTTTCTTTTTTTTAAAAATATATATTTTTTATTGATTTCAAAGAGGAAGAGAGAGGGAGAAAGAGATAGAAAAAACATCAATGATAAGAGAGAATCATTGATCGGCTGCCTCCTGCATGTCCCCCACTGGGGATGGAGCCCACAAACCGGGCACGTGCCCTTTAAGGTCCACAGGTTGATGCTCTATCCACTGAGTCAAACCAGCTGGGGCAGCCTTTTGTGTTTTCTTGTTTTACTGCACTTGCTAGGACTTCAGTATAATATTAAATAGAAATAAATGATCTCCCTGACTTGGTTTCACGTTAAAGGCGTTCCCTTCTATTTCTTTTCTATTTCCCTTCTAGTTTGCTAAGAGTTTTTTTCTTTTTTTAAAAAATAGTTTATTGATTTTTAGAGAGAGAGGAAGGGAGAAGAGAGAAACATCAATGTGAAAGCATAACATCAATCAGCTGTCTCCTACATGCCCCCCACTGGGGATCGAGCCCGAAATCTGTGCATGTGCCCTGACGGGGAATCAACCAGCAACTTCTCTGTGCACGGGATGATGTCAAACCAACTGACCCACACTGGACATGGCGAGAATTTACTTTGAATGAATATTGAATTTTATCAAATGCTGTTTCTGCATCTACTGGTATAATCATGTGATTTTTCTTACTTAGTTCTTAACATGGTGGACTTCATCAATTGATTTTAGCATGTTGAACCAGTGTTGCATGGCTAGAAACTTTTAAGTATGGCATTTTACTTTCTACCATGTTTTAAAGCTGTTCAAGTGTGTGTATCTCCCCATGAAGATATGGCCTGCATTTTATTCACTTAACTCAGATTCACATCACGTGTTTTGAATGCCCACTAAGTGACAGCACTACTCAAGGTAAGTTCAATACATCATCCTATTTAATTTTAAACAATAGCACCAGGAGGTAGATATTATTATCCCCTCGTTACCAAAGGCTGGAGAAATTAAGGGGTTTATCTTATTCACACCTCTGTCTCTTAATTCCACACCTAGTATTCCTATTGCTGTAACTGCAGCCTCTTTTACCCCATACCAACTTCCACGTGGTGATGGTACGCAGCAGCAGGCCAATTAGACAAATGATTATGCCTCCTTGCGCACACTTGTAAAAAATCTGCTTGCTGGGTTCCAGCATAGCACAGGCTTTCTTAGACCTTATTCAAAAAAGTTTACTACTAAGACCAACTTACAGCAATCCAGCCCTAAGACAAGAACATGGAGGTAGCAAGTTTTTAGCTATTGGATAAAATGAAAAGAGCAACTCCATTTAAAGGCTTCAACATTTACCTCTACCCTTTAACTGAGGTGACTGTGAGGGAGGATACAAAGCTAGAGAAGGCTCAGTGAGCTGTGTGATGAACAAATCCATCAGGCACAAAACTCCTGAGGCCAGACAGTATGAGTCCTGGAGGTGCTATGGGTCCTTAAGGACAAATCATTACAAACTAGTCACGTTTTGTTTCTTAAAAGTAAGATAGACGTCATGCACACAGAATAACCAGAATGCCTCCCATCGCACACATCTGGACTGAGGATTACTAAGTAGGCAAGTGAAGAAGTCTCTGTGACATCCTGGTATACCAAATATAGAGCTGCATTCTGAAGAAGCTGCCAACGGTGTTCAAGTATCTACCCAACAACCATGTCTTCTCTCATCTTCTTCCTCACCACTGAACCCAGTTTGGTCAGGAAGGCCTAGGAGATGCCTCATATTTTATAAAAGGTAGGCCCTCAGCCCAGAGCCAGACACAGGGTTGATTCATGCTTGGTTTGTTCTCCTTGGATGGGCAGGCAATAGTTTGGGCCAGTGGTCGGCAAACTGCGGCTCGCGAGCCACATGCGGCTCTTTGGCCCCTTGAGTGTGGCTCTTCCACAAAATACCAACTTCTGCGCATGGGCCACGAAGTTTCAATCGCACTGTATGTGCGCGCCCGCATGTGGTATTTTGTGGAAGAGCCACACTCAAGGGGCCAAAGAGCTGCACGTGGCTACCGAGCCGCAATTTGCCGACCACTGGTTTGGGCTAATGAGACAGAAGAGGAAGTCTTCTGGGGAGGACGACCTCCCTGAAAGAAGGACAAAGCTCCATGGAATACCTCTTGTCCCACCTCCTTTTGTCCCACCTCTTCTTCCTTCCTGGTACAAAGATGTAACTCCTGGAGATGGAGTGGTTATCTTAGAGCCATGGAAAGACAAGTATGAAATCCAGAGCCAACCCACTAAGGACCATGGAGTAAAAAGAGACTAGGACCCTGATGGCATTGTCAAGCAACTGAGTCAACTCCAACAACTACCTACCTCCAGAATTCTGGTCATGTGAAAAAAACAAGAAAGAATATTGGTTCAAGGCATCGTAAGTCAGGTTTTCTATTACTTGTAGCCAAAGCATTCCACTTAACCTTCCAGAACCAGCTTCATCATACACCTCTGGCCCCTGAGATCTCAGCATCATCAACACATGTCCACTTTTCCCCCCAGTTTGGATCCCAAGCCCATGGGGCTCCTGCTCTGAGCTTGGAAGCACCATCAAAGTAATGCCTCCCTTCTCAGAGACAAAGAGCAAGTAACATTTATTGAACACATATGATGTGCAGGGACCGGGCTAATTTTTGTGTATACTTTATCACCTTTAATCCTCAAATGAGGTAGGTACTATATTAGCCCCATTTTACAGATGGGGAAATTGAAGCAGGAAGATGTTAAATAATTTGTCTTATGTCATGCCACTAAACTGTACTCTGTCTTATCATCTCATTTCATTTGCCTCTCATTTGAAAAATAAGAGACATGGAGAAAAAAATCTGATACATACCCATACATATTTCAAGCAGGAATTTCAGGGGGAGAGAACAGAGGAAAATAACTATGAAAGAAATACCCAACAGACTTCCCTGAGTCTCAAGCTCAGAAGGTCTCACTGAGTACCAGGTGAAACTAATAAAAAGAGAATTTGGGGAATTTATTGAGATTTTCTTTATATCTTAACATATACATATATTTTTATATTGTGACCCAATATGTGACCACCTATAATTTCAAAATCAGAAAGTATATAAGTTGACCAACAGACTATATAATTAGAAGCAAATAATAAAATCTTAAGTGTAAAAATAACTTAGAAATAAGAAAGACTCCTATTTAAAAATAAAGTTTGGATCCAAAAGAAAATAAAAGCTTCAAGCACAGGGAAATAAAACATACATATATTTTTTGAAAGCCTAATCAAAAATAAATAGAGCAAGCCCTAGCCGGTTTGGCTCAGTGGAAAGAGCGTCAGCCTGTGGACCAAAGGGTCCTGGGTTCAATTCTGGTCAAGGGCATGTACCTCGGTTGCAGGATCCTCTCTGGCCTAGGCCGTAGTCCGGGCGCGTGCAGGAGGCAACCAATCGATGTGTTTCTCTCACATTGATATCTCACTCTGTCTTTCCCTCTCTCTAAAAATCTATGGAAAAATATCCTTGTTTGAAGATTAAAAAAATAAAATTAAATAATTTTTTAAAAAAAGAATGTGATGAGGGAAGACCTCACTGAGAAAACGACATCTGCAGAAAGACCTGGAATGAGGGAGTGACCCACTGGTGGGAAGTGTTTCTAGAAGAAGGAACAAAGGACTTGGGATAAGGGTTAGGGAGTATATGCCTACCCACAATTCATTTGTGGTTTTTAAAGGAAAGGAGCAGAGAGATACAAAACTTTAATAAAATTATTTTAAAAAAAGAATAAATAGAGCAAAATCACTATACTTAGTAGAGATTAGAGGTATGGGGGACTGAAAAACATTGTAGGACCATATTATATATAACTTAAGATATTTAAAAAATAAAAACAGATACTACTAAAATTAACTAGTCCTGGTTCAACTAGTTTTCAAAGCATGCTGCTTGAACCATTTAAGGAACAGACAATTTAAAATTAATCTTTTTCAATATATTTATTTTTATTTTTTAAATGTATTTTATTGATTTTTTACAGAGAGGAAGGGAGAGGGATAGAGAGCTAGAAACATCGATGAGAGAGAAACATTGATCAGCTGCCTCCTGCACACCCCTTACTGGGGATGTGCCCACAACCAAGGTACATGCCCTTGACCGGAATTGAACCTGGGACCCTTCAGTCCGCAGGCTGATGCTCTATCCACTGAGCCAAACCGGCCAGGACTTTTTCAATATTTATTAAGTGTATACTATGTTAAGGACACATGGCCAGGAACTGAATTTTTAGGGGTAAAGACAGACATGGCACCTGCCATCATGGTACCCAAAGTCTATGAGGAGACAAGAATAAACAGAAAGTCACACCAATAATTATAGTAACCCCCAGTCACTCCATCACCAGCTAGTCTATGCTCCCCACCAATAGAGGTCACTGCTATAAAGATGTTCAAAGTACTATGAAAGGGAATAACCATGGGGGAACCTAGATTATGATATGTAAGTTGGTAGTTTGGATAAGGGTCCTCAAGGGATGAGTCACACTGAGCTAAGTGAGATGGTGCAGGAAGAAACCTGGAAGGTAGAGGGAGAGCATGTGCACAAGGGCATGATGGGACAGAGGAGAGCTCCTCTTCCCAGTGAAAGGGTTCAGGTTTGCCTTTCATTGACAAGAACTGGTGTGAAACATTGCAGGCCAGTGTGGCTGGAGCAGAGAAGGAAATGAGGAACAACCACATTCAGCATCTAGTGGGCAATGTTAGGAATTCTGATAAGAAATCAGGACAGGGTTTTAAACCCGAGTATGGTGATCTGACTGTGTACTTACAAGATCACCATGTAACACTAACTCTTCTCAAGTTTTTCCAAAATATAGAGGACAAGAGAATACTTGACTCATTCTATGAAAACAGCTTGACTCTGATATAAAAGCCAGACTAAAATATCACCAGACAAGAAAACCACAAGCTGATAGCCTTTGTAAATATCGATATAAAAGTCCTTTATAAGACACTAGCAAACTGGCTCTGGCAAGTATGGCTCAGTGATTAAAGTATCAGCTTGCACACCAAAGGATCATGGGTTCAATTCCAGGTCCAGGGCACGTATCTGGGTTTCAGATTTGAACTGGGACTCAGTCAAGGCCATTGTGGGAGCGAACCAATTGATGTATCTCTCTCACATCAATGTTTCTCTCTCTCTCTCCTCTCTCCCTCCTTCCCTCCCATTCTCTCTAAAAATCCTTGGGTGAGGATTAACAACAGCAACAAAAAGATACTAGCAAATGGAATCCATTAGCATATTAAAAAGATTATACATTATGATCAATTAAATTTATACTGAGAATGAAAGGTGGTTTAATATACATAAATCAATCAAGGTAATACACCACATTAATAGAGCAAAGGGCAAAAAACCTGTGGATCATCTCAATAGATAAAAAAAAGAAAGAAAAAAGAACGACAAAATTCAACACCCTTTCATGATAAAAAGCAACAACACTTAATAAACTAGGAAAAGAAGGGAAATTCTTTTTTCTTTCTTTCTTTTTTTTTTTACAGAGAGGAAGGGAGAGAGATAGAGAGTTAGAAACATCGATGAGAGAGAAACATCGATCAGCTGCCTCCTGCACACCCCCTACTGGGGATGTGCCCACAATCCAGGTACATGCCCTTGACCGGAATCGAACCTGGGACCTTTCAGTCCGCAAGCCGACGCTCTATCCACTGAGCCAAACCGGTTTCGGCAAGAAGGGAAATTCTTTAACATGCCTGCTTTTGCCACTTCTAATCAACATAGTATTGGCAGTTTTGACCAGAGTATTAATCAAGAGAAAGAAATAAAAAGCATCCAAGCAAAAAAAGAAAAAGTAAGATCATTTCAATTCAGAGATGACATGATCTTTTATATAGAAAATCCCAAAGAAGCCACAAGAAAACTTTAAGAGCTGATAAATTTAGCCAAGTTGAAGGATCGATACAAAAAATCAGTTGTGTTTCTATGCACTAACAAAAAAATCAAAATAAAATTTAAGAAAATAATTTCATTTAAAATAGTACCATAAAGAATAAATAGTTAGGACTAAAGGTACCCAAATAAGTGCGAGGCTTGTACAGTGAAAACCACAAAACATTGCTAAAAGATGTTAAGAAGACCTAAATAAGTGAGGAAATCCTGTGTTCATGAGTTGGAGAACAGCAATGCTCCCCAAAGTGATCTAAAGAGTCAATGCCAATCCTATCAAAACCCCAACGGCCTTGTTTGCAAAAATGGGAAAGATGGTCCTAAAATTCATATGGAATTGCAACAGTTCCTAAATAGCCAAAAAATCTTGAAAAATGAAGAACAAACGTGGAGAACTCATACTTCCCATTTTAAAACGTACTACAAAGCTATAGTAATCAAGCAATGTGGACCTGGCATAGGGATAGCTGTACAGATCAATGGACCAGAATTGACAGTCCATTAAAATATTCATAGAACTGTAGTTATTTGATTTTTAACAAGGCTGCCAAGACCATTCAATGGGGGAAAAATCAGTTTCTTCAACAAACGATGCTGGGAGAACTGAACACGCACTTGTAAAAGAATGTAGTTGATGGGCCCGTATGTCACAACATACACAAAAATGAACTCAAAATGGATTAAGGGCCTAAATTTCAGAGCTAAGTTGAACTATATTTTCTTAGAAGTCTTGGCAAGGATGTAGAACAAACTGGAACCCTCATATACTGCTGGTAGGAATATAAGAGTCAGCCACTTTGGAAAAGTTTGGCAGTTCCTCAGTAAGTTAAACAGAGAATTACCATCTGACTTAGCAACTCCATTTCTCCATTGAAAACAGGTCCATCATTTGAAAACAGATACTCAAACAAATAATTGTACACAAATGTACATAGCAGGTCTACTATGAACAAAAAGTGGAATTAACCCAAATGTCCAGTGATGGATGAATGGATAAACAAGATGTAGTATGTTCAAACAATGAAGTGTTATTCGGCCATAAAAGGATAA
Source organism: Myotis davidii (assembly GCF_000327345.1). Lineage (NCBI taxonomy): Eukaryota > Metazoa > Chordata > Mammalia > Chiroptera > Vespertilionidae > Myotis > Myotis davidii. Next base: position 6,438,318 of record NW_006290031.1, on the reverse strand, counting down.
AACTTCTAAACATTATGCTAAGTAAAAGAAGCCAGACACAAAAGGCCATATATTGTATGATTCCATTTATATAAACTATCCAGATTTGGCAAATTCATAGGGACAGAAAGCAGATTAGTGGTTGCCAGGGCCTGAAGGTAGTGGGATGGGGAGGGATTGCTTAACAGGTGCAGGGTTTCCATTTAGGGGAATGAAAGTTCTGGAACTAGATCATGGTGATGGCTGCCCAACACTGTAAATGTACTTACTGTCAGCAAGTTGTGCATTTTTACATAGTTCCAATGGTAAACTTTTATGTGTATTTTACCTCAATAATAAAAAAACAACTTACATGGTCTTTTACTGATTACAAAACTTAATAGACATTTTATATATATAAAAAATCACTGTGGCTGCTATGAGGACAATGGGTGGAGCAGCCCAGGGAAGTGCTGCAAAGAGGGAGAGAGGAGATGGATTTATAAAGTGTCAGGAGGTCAGAGAATGATTCTGGACTTCTGTCCAGATGGGGAGGGAGTACATTCGGGGATATCAAGTCAATACGTCTAAGAAAATATAGTTCAATTTAGCTCTTAAATTTAGATCCTTAATCCATTTTGAGTTCATTTTTGTGTATGTTGTGATGTACTGGTCCATCAACTTCATTCTTTTACAAGTGCATGTTCAGTTCTCCCAGCATCGTTTGTTGAAACTGGTTTTTCCCCCATTGAATGGTCTTGGCAGCCTTGTTCTGATACTTAAAACTTTATGGACCAGTGTCACTTATGAAAATAAGTATGAAACATTAGCAATGAAGCATTAGCAAATTCAATTTAAACATGGAACCAAAGAATATGTCAATCTATCCTAAAGAAATAGTTCAAAACACTGAGGTTGTGCATATAGTGAAAAAGTTCATTGCAATGCTATTTGTAAAGGTGAAAAATTAGAAGCCAACCATACTATCCTTTTTAAAAAAATCCTCATCTAATTATTGATATTGTGTATTGACTTGAGAGAGAGAGGAAGAGGGAAAGGAAAAGAGAGAGAGAGAGTGAGAGAGAGAGAGAGAGAGATCAGTTGCCTCCCTACTCACCCAACTAGGGATCAAAGCTGCAACCTTTTGGTGTACAGGACACTGCTTCAACCAACTTAGCCACCAGGCTGAGGCCAGCCATAGTACATCACAGGAGGGTGGTAAAATAAAACATGAAATGTCTTTTGAACAACTGCATAGAGTTTTTTCAGAAAAGGCTCATTAACACATTGAGAGAAAAACCAAGATAAAAGGCGATTTATAAACTATAATTATAATTATGAGAATAATTATGCTTATAATTAAAAAATGCTGGAAGGAAATGTATAAAAATTAATGATGGCTATTAGGATATAGAATTATATGTAATTCTTTCTTTTTTTCTGTTTTCCTCATGTAGTTATAGTACTTTTATCATGTAAAAAAAGTATGGCTGGAAGAGAAAAAGAAGAAAAGGCAAGCTAGGTGGCAAGATGGAAGGGAGAGAAGGTGAAGGGTCTGAAGGGAGCAGAGGGGGTCGATCGGCCTGGGGACCCTTGGAATGTGGTGCTGACAGGGTTAAACGGTCGACCCAGGTATCTAGTTGGGGCCATGAGCTGATGGTGACGCCTTAGCCTGCAGTGAGGACAGAGGTTGCGTGGCAGGTCAGTGAGAACGTTAATGAGGAACTGTCAGACGCAGGAGGCTGCTCCTGCCCACCCTGTGTCCAGCACTGCTTTCCCTGTGTCTGCCACTGGGAGATCGTCGGAAGAGGGGACCCCGGCTGGCCTGAATCCTGTGATTCCCTAATAGCAACTGGCCGTCTGCCTCCTGGCCAAGACTCTGATAGGAGGTTTCTGGCTCAGAGTTGCTACAGACCCAACAGCATCGACTTTGTCTTTCAAGCTTAGTTGAGTAAAACTGTTTTATATGCTTGGATGCAAAAAGCACTTTTTTTCCTCTTGAAATGAAGGCATTAAAAATAATGCTCATTAAAGTCAACTCAGACAGGATAATTAAAGGCACAGCTGTCCCGGACTAAACACAGCTTTCAAACTCAAAAGATGCCGTACCTCCCCCACCCCATCCCAACTTTTTACTTACTATTTTTCCTAATTAGAGAAGTGGCCTGAGAGACAGGGAAGCTTTTGTTGTCTGGTCTTAATAAGTCGCTAGGAGATTTATAGATAGCGTGCCCTCTTCCACAGCTCCTGGGATAAAAGCACTGACATGTGGTCACATCCAGTGCTGTTAAGCAAGTGATGTGAACTGAGGTTCACCGACTGTGTCCAAACAATCCTTTCACTAGAATCAGTCCAGCAGTCATCAATCCACATTTATGGATACCTACTGTAAGTCTAGCACTGTCCAGGCACTGAGATGGTCACAAAGAGGATTGAAGTTTGATCTCTACCAACAGGTCTGCTACACCTCAGCAAATACCAAGATACGTGAGTCCAGATCATCTTCATCACAAGATCCATTTACCATGAAATGGCAGCCTCTCAAAGCAAACCCCATAGAATGAGCAAGGCTTCTATGGTTATAATTATATGCCCTCATGATCTTGCAATAAAATAAGATATAACAGATCCTCAGCCCCTCCCACTCCTGCAACCCCCTATATACCAAACTGGGTGACAAGCAGGCCCATCTGGTGGTATGCAGGATGATTTTCAGATGTCAAGTATGGCTCAATGTTTGTTTCCCCCTTCTCCCATAGCAAGACAAATTTTAGAACAGCATAAACCTACATTTCCTAGGTTCCTCTGCAGGCAGGTGCAATCACCTGACTAGTTTATGGGCAATGGCACACGAGTGGAAGTGATGTGAGCAGCTTCCTAACATGATCTTAAAGAGAAAGTGTATGCGCCTCCTTCCCTTCCTTGTCTTGCTTCCAGCAGGCTGAATCATGACTCAACGGTGAGAACTGGAGCAGTCGCTTGGGGCCACCAGGTGAGGCCCTGAGATGACACTGTGCTGTTAGAGCCACAGAACATTAGGAACCTGAGTCTCCAATGCCTCTGAGCCACTGTACCTGTGCCTGCGCTATTACATGAGAGGCAAATACATTTCTATCTTTTTTAACTACAGTATTTGGGGAGGTCTATGTTATAGCAGCCTAACCTGTACCTTTTTTAAAAAATATATTTTATTGATTTTTTACAGAGAGGAAGGGAGAGGGATAGAGAGTTAGAAACATCGATGAGAGAAACATCAATCAGCTGCCTCTTGCACAGCCCCTACTGGGGATGTGCCCGCAACCAAGGTACATGCCCTTGACTGGAATCGAACCCGGGACCCTTCAGTCCGCAGGCCGATGCTCTATCCACTGAGTCAAGCTGGTTAGGGCCTAACCTGTATCTTAACATACCTTGGTGGCTTAAATGAATAGACCAATGAATAATAATAGCCACTATTTGCTGCATATAAGCCATGGGCCATGCAATGTGCTAGATGCTCTCAATATACATGATCTCATCTGATTCCTCACAACATCCTTTTAGATAGTTATCACTAGTCCTATTTTATAGATGACAAAACTGAGGCCCAAGGAGGTGGGCGCATGACAATGAAGTGTTGACAAAGCCAGGGCTTAAACTCAAGTCTTTGAGCTCTCAGTTTAGGACTCCTCCCATTACCATGTGCCAGGGGGATGCTTTAACTTAGGTACTTTTTCTTTCTACCAAATTGTTCTTGAGAACATGCTTTTTCTTAAATAAAAGTTAATTCTTAGTACAAATAGCATAAAGAATTATAGATCTCTATTTTATTAAAATCAAATGCCATCAGAACTACATTTTCAACTTCTATTACACTGAGTTTGTTTTCAAAGCAAGTTCTTCTATTAAAAAGGGGAAAAAGTGAAAACTTGAAATCTATTGAAGAGTTATTTGCATTTTAAGCACAGGTATTTCAGTCTCCTAAAGGAGAGACATAAGATCACTTATTTCTGACTCTTGATACAACTGTTTACCTAAACATCCCAAGAGAATCAGAACCAATGAAAGAATTCAGTAATATGGTGACATAAAAAACTTATATAGAAATCAATAGCTTTCCTATATAAAAATAACAATCAAGTTATAAGATACAATGAAAGATCCTAATTCTATCCTATTTTATTCTATCCTATCCTATTCTAAAATACAAGTCACCTAGAAATAAATTTAAAAAGAAATTTTAAGTATGTACCTGAAGAAAAAGCCCAAATCTTCTAAGAGATAAAAAGAAAAAAGACTTGAACCCTCAGAGAAGCACACCATGTTCTTGGACAGGACAACTCAGCATCATAAAGGTGTCAATTCTTCCCGTTAATCTACCAATTAACACCATTTGGGTAAGCTCACCTTAACCTAAAAAAGGGTCTAGGGCAGTGATGGTGAACCTTTTGAGCTCGGCGTGTCAGCATTTTGAAAAACCCTAACTTAACTCTGGTGCTGTGTCACATATAGAAATTTTTTGATCTTTGCAACCATAGTAAAACAAAGACTTATATATATTTTTTAATATATTTTATTGATTCCCTACAGAGAGAAGGGAGAGAGATAGAGAGTTAGAAACATCGATGAGAGAGAAACACCGATCAGCTGCCTCCCGCACATCCCCCACTGGGGAAGCGCCGCAACCCAGGTACACGCCCCTGACTGGAATCGAACCCAGGACCCTTCAGTCCACAGGCCAACGCTCCATCCACTGAGCCAAACCGGCTTTGGCAAGACTTATTTTTTTGATATTTATTTTATATATTTAAATGCCATTTACAAAGAAAAATCAACCAAAAAAATGAGTTCGCGTGTCACCTCTGACACGCGTGTCATAGGTTCTCCATCACTGGTCTAGGCTGTAACAAAGAATAAAAAGCATTTATTTGAGCAAAGGATTTCAATCCCAGAGGCACATATTCAGGTAGCAACTTAAACTGTACTCCAAAGAGAACAAACAAAGGTAGGATTTCTAAAGGCAACCACAGGCACAGTCCTCATTTAGGTCCTCTATGCAAACGAAGGATGCTGGTTGGTGAATGGGATTGGTTCCTTTCCTGGTGAAGAATGCAGATAGTCTGGTTGTCATGGTAAAGAGAAAGTAAAGTTCAAGATGTGGTTACACAGTTGGCTTAAAATTTTAAAAGTTGTGGGTGGGCGGAGCATAAGGCAAACTTCTTCATGGCCTCCCAGTTCCATTTTAGTTCCCTTGACATAAATGACTCCTTCTACACATACAAATACCAACAAGATGTTTCCTTAAACTAGGCAAACATATTCTAAAGTTCATATGGAAAGCTCAACATGCAAGACTAACTACGGCGATTTTAAAAAGGACTACATCAAAATAAAAAGCTTCTGCACAGCAACAATTCTCAATCTTATATCACTTCTTGGGGAATCATTTTTCCTAAACACCAATCAGTACTTCCTCAAGTCCTATGTTGTTACAGCCCCACATCCAGCCCTTACAGTCCAAAGTGCTTTGCTGCATGGGAGAACATATTTGCCAGTGTTATAGCCGATAAGAGTTTAATCTCCAAAATTTACAGGGAACTCATACAACTTAACAAAAACAAGATAAATAATCCAATAAAAAATGGGCAAAGGACCTAAATAGACACGTTTTTGAAAGCGGACATACAAAAGGCCAAGAGACATAAGAAAACATGCTTAAAGTCACTAATAATCCGAGAGATGCAAATCAAAACGACAATGCCGTACCGTCTCACACCTGTCAGAATGGCTATCATCAACAAATCAACAAACAACATGTGCTGGCGAGGATGTGGAGAAAAAGGAACCCTCGTGCACTGCTAGTGGGAATGCAGACTCCATACTGGAGTCTCCTCAAAATGAAATTTCCTCAGAAAGTTAAAAATGGAACTCCCATTTGACCCAGTAATCCCACTTCTAGGACTATATCCTAAGAAACCAGAAACACCAATCAGAAAGGATATATGCACCCATATGTTCATAGCAGCACAATTTACAATAGCTAAGATTTGGAAACAACCTAAGTGCCCATCAGCAGATGAGTGGATTAAAAAACTGTGGTACATCTACACAATGGAATATCATGCCGCTATAAAAAAGAAGGAACTTTTACCATTTGCAACAGCATGGATGAAACTGGAGAGCATTATGCTAAGCAAAATAAGCCAGTTGGAGAAAGATAAATACCACATGATCTCACTCATATGTGGGATATAATGATCAACATAATTTGATGAATAAAAATAGATCCAGAGAAAAAATGGTAGAAAAGGGTGTGGGATATAACAATCAACATAATGTGATGAACAAGAATAGATCCAGAGACAAATGGTAGGGGAGGGGTTAGAGAGCAACCAAAGGACTTGTATGCATGCATATTAGCATAATCAATGGACACAGATACTGGGGTGGTGGGGACCTGCCAGGGGTGGGAATGGTTGGGGTGGGGGTGGGGGGTCAACTGGGGAAAAAGGAGACATATGTAACGCTTAAGATAATAATAATAATAAAAGATCAATGGATCATAATAAAATCCCCAAAATAGAAAAAATTATGTGCAAGAATTTAATTTATGAGAAATGTGATGTCTTAAACCAATGTGGAAAAGATGGAATGGTCAAAAAAAAGTTGGAACAACAAGGTAACTATTTGAAAAAAAAGCTGGATTCACATTACATACTTTACAAAGGATAAATCCAAATAGATTAAAGATTTAAAGGTAAACATGAGACCATGAAATCATTTAATAAAAATCAAGGGAAATTATTTTAGAGACACAGGGTGGTGAAGATCTTTCTATCCAGTATGCAGTAGCCATAAGCGACAAGATTGATAAAATTGATATAAAAAATAAGAATATCTGGATATCTAAAAACTACCTAAGCAAATTCAAAACACTAACAATACACAGGGAAGAAATATATTCAACTCGGACCACAAAGAGCTTATGTCCCATATTTATATAAAAGAGCTACTACAGATGGTTAGGGAAAAGTCCAACCATCTAATGGAAACAAAAGCTACTATGGAGCCGAAACCGGTTTGGCTCAGTGGATAGAGCGTCGGCCTGTGGACTGAAAGGTCCCAGGTTCGATTCCGGTCAAGGGCATGTACCTGGGTTGCGGGCACACCCCCAGTGGGGGTGTGCAAGAGGCAGCTGATTGATGTTTCTCTCTCATCGATGTTTCTGACTCTCTATCTCTCTCCCTTCCTCTCTGTAAAAAATCAATAAAATATATTAAAAAAAAAAAAGCTACTATGGAAAAATTTAAAGAAAAGATGTCCAACCACACTGATAATAAGCGTGTGGCCAATTAAAACTTCTCTGAGATAGTATGTTTTACTTATGAGAATGGCTGAGACCCAATAACCTGATAACACACTGAGGTGAGGGTATAACCAGGAGGGTAGAATGGTACAACCTCAATAACAGGCAATTTGTCAAAGTCCATCAAAACTAGCAACGCATATATCCTTGGACCCAGGATACCTATGGGAAATGACGGATATGTGAATTTATTCCATGGCAAGAGAGTGTCCATAGGGGTCTGGCTACAGCACTGGTTCTCAACCTTCTGGCCCTTTAAATACAGTTCCTCATGTTGTGACGCAACCGTAAAATTATTTTCATTGCTACTTCATAACTGTAATGTTGCTACTGTTATGAATTGTAATGTAAATATCTGATATGCAGGATGGTCTTAGGCGACCCCTATGAAAGGGTCGTTCGACCACCAAAGGGGTCGTGACCCACAGGTTGAGAATTGCTGGGCTATAGGAACCAGGGCACATCCATGCAAAGGATATTATACAGTGAGAAAAAAAGATTGAGGAATCTCTTTATATGCCAATAAGAAAGATCTCCCAGGTGGATTGCTAAGTGAAGGAAGCAGATACAGATCAGTGAGTGTTGTATATTTGTGTGCTGTAAAAGTGTAGGAAAAGAGACACACACAAATGTCTGCTTTTATATATATTTCTGGAGGGCTACTGAATACAACTAAAGCACTGGGGTTCCGTGGGGAAGATAACTGAGCGTCTAGAAAATGGTATACACCCCACATACCTCAACACTTTTCAGCCACACGAATGGAGCAGCCATTAAATAAAACAAGTTGGAGCACTTTGGACCCACACACTTTCTGGCGCTTCCTACGTATACAGTGCTGTTATAAGTGCTATAAGGAGACTGTGATGTGGATTTGGAACTTTGTCCAATTCTGTTCATCGCAATATTCAGTCTTAAGCAACCAAACTTTAGTTGGACATGACATCTCCTTACTTAAAAAGTTTCAACTTTGATAGAATCCCAGGACACAGAGCTGGTAGGATTCAAGATTGGTGCAAGGTATACTTCCAGTTCCTTTGTTCAGGCAACTAACTCACTACGATGAGGATGAAGGCAAATACGATGATGATGTGGATGGATGTTATTCCCACTTTATAGATGATGAAACTGAGGCACAATGAGGTGAAGCAATTTGCCCATAGCCACCCACATTTTCTTCACTTATCAGGATTCCAGACTGGCTCTCAAAGTCTCCTTTATGTCATGCCTTTGTTGAACTAGTGATATTAAAATAAAAAATCATCTCCAATCTTCCAGGAGCTTCCATTGAGGAGCAGGAATATAGGCACTCTGGCCAGGTAGGTACAGAACGTGATAAGAGCCATTTTACACTCAGAGTAAAGAGACATTTACCTTTGTCTTTGCAAACCCTCTCCCCGTCTTCATATAGCGGAGCCCAATAATTAGTCCGCAAGAACACAACATTTGGGTAGTTAAGTAACAGCCCTGAAAAGTGATCACAGATGAAGCTGAAAGGACTTTTTTTAAACATGCAGCCCCCCAGTCCCACCTCAAGTACTAGGTTAACAAATCCAGGCCACATTTGAGAGAATTGCTGACAGGAAATAAAAAAGCTCATTATAGTACTTCATTCAAATGAGTTTCTAAATTTAAAAGCCTATAAAAAGCATCTCAGATCAAAAAGTGAACAAATAGCCACTTTCTTTACGGTTATCGAAAGTACTAAATGCACTAATAACCTAGGTCCACAGGCCTGCCTGCTGGCACAACGAAGCCTGTCCCAGAGCAGGGGTCACACAGCCCTCAAGCAACGCCACTGGGTGGGGACCTGCATGGCTAGGCCTGGGGAGAAGCCAGGAAGGACGGGCAGCCTGCAGAGTTTGGGCAAGTTGTTTAGTGGGCCCAGCATCCACATCTACGAAATGGAGATACCAATACTCTCTGCAGAACTGTGAGGCTCAGATGAGTAAATCTATTAAGTAAGGATTAAGGAGCCTGGGTCCCAGCAGGGGCTCAGTGTCAGGTATTACCTTTCTTCTCCACAGAACCCTGGTGACAACACATTCTCACTCCTGTGAAGGAGGGAAGACCTGGGTAGGTGAAAAATCGCAACATCACTGGTCTTTTGCCTTATTGAGTGTATTCATTTCCTGGTGCTGATACACATAAAGTACTACAAACTGGCGGCTCCAAACAATAGAAATTCATTTTCTCCCAGTTCTCAAGGCCAGAAGTATGAAATCAGGGTATCGGCAAGTCTGTGCTCCCTCTGAGACTCCAGGTAGAATCCTTCCTTGTCCCTTCCAAGCTTCTGGTGGTGGCCCGCAGTCCTTGGCTTGTGGCTGCATCACTCCAGTCTCTGCCTCTGTTGTCCCATGGCCTTCTGTGTGTCTGTCCTCACATCATCTTCTCTCTAACAAGTAACTAGTAACACTAGTCACTTTGGATTAAGGGCCCACTCTACTCCAGTGTGACCTCATCTTAACTAATTATATCGGCAATGATCCTGTTTCCAAATAAGGTTGTATTCTGCAGTACTGGGGGTTAGGACGTCAAGAAATAGTTTTGGGGGGACAGAATTCAAGAATGGGAGCAATCTTTTACTTAGTCCACCACTGTAAGGGTGACAAAGGAGACTGAGGGCCCACACCACACCTTTCTGCTCAGAGTCTCTCTGGGGAAAAAGGATGCTGGCACAGTGACAGTGAGAAGGGTACCATATGCAGGAGGACCAGGGCTGCCATGTACACCCGTGTGACCAGGGCATGTCACCCACCAGTGTGAGCCTTGTTTCCTCCTATGTAAAGAGAACAGTGATAACGCCTGGCCCCCTTGATAAACACTAGCACATACTAGTACACAGAGCATGCATGGAGTACACTTTTTTCTCAAGTCACAGAAGCACAGAATTTTATAGCCATTAATTCTTGATGGTGGAAAGCACCACCATCTACCCAGCTGATCAAGTGGGAGATGAGGGGGTCATCTTAATTCTCTTCTGTTCCAGTCGCCATATCCAAGTACGACGTCATTCCCTCCTTCCCTTCCTCTTAACACGTCTCCTCCCGGCCACCCCAGTCCGACCACACTGTGTGGCCAAGGCCCCAGCAACTTTCTTGTGAACGAACAGCTGCAGAACTTCCCACCAGGCTCCACATGGCTGTCAGCTCAGAGGGGCCACGGGAAACACAGACCCTGCACATCAGTCTCCTGTCTGAAGCGCCTCAGCTCAGCACACCCTCCCATCGGGAGAAAGTCCATACTCCACTTAAAGCCATTCTAATCAATACATCATTGGTTTAACCTGACAGAATACTTCTCGTGTGTAGTTAGAAGAATAAACAGACAAGAATAGCTAAGCCATTTAGAAGAAAAATAACAAGAAAGTTAAGGCGTATTACACAACCACATGAATTAAAACAATGTGGCACTGGTACCGACTTTGAGAGAAAGATGTGCATGCACCAAACAATTCTGAGTACAATTCAGGAGAAAAACAGATTGTTGGGATAACAAGTTATTTGGAAGACAGTTAAGTCAGATCTTCTCCTCACACCATAAATTAAAAAAGAGTTAAGTAAAAAAAATGAAGACTTCTATATGTCATAGAAGCTTTTATACTATGGCAGGCATGTATTCCTTTTATAAAGAAGGAACATACAATAAAGGCAGAAAAAACTGTCTATATTAGAAGAAAAGAGAGGTAAACACTGAGCTGATTAATATCAGGTGGGACATTCTAAGCATAAAAACAACGAAAGAAAAACTATCAGCTTTGATTAGCTTAAAAATATCAAATTATGTATGTTAAAAAACCCCCACAAAAGTTACAAGGCAATGACAAAGTGAGGAAAACATTCATAATAAAGATAATAAAGGGTTGTCATCCTTAAGATATTAACAAAATCTTGCCAGTGGGTAAGAAAAACACTAAAACTCCGATTCCTCGCCCCAAAGGCAATTCTAAATAGAACCACAGTGGTCTAATAAACATATGGCTGATGATTATAATAAAACACAAGGCACCCTTTTTTGAATGTTTGGTAACACTGAACCATTAATTATCATTAATGGTAAAAACAAGAGAAAAATTCCGAGATGTCCTAAATTAAATTACAGCAGGCCAGAGAGTGAGAGAAAGTGATAAGAGGAATTAAGCAGCCAATGGCCACAGGACAACCAACAAAACACGGCTCACATTCCTGGCTGTCCTGGAGTTTTGAATCAACTTCTGTGGTGACCACTAGATACACCGCACCCAGCCTACGCACGGCCTTTAGGACTGTCACCGCCACCAGTCAAAAGTAGCACGTGTTTATCCCTCCCGGACTGTGCGCCTATCCTAGAACCTCTCCGCTTCGCCATGACAAGTGGTGAAATATTAAAAATAAAACTCAGCAGACCCCCTTCGTCAGATGCTAGGGAACAAACTCACTGTTTTGAAAATTGGTAAATAATTGGTGGGGGGGATCCATCCTGCTGTTTTTATGTGAACTCTCTCACAGGGTAACCACACAGTCTCTCCTTATAGAATTATTCCAGCTAATAGATAAAGAATAGCAGGATTAGAATATCACTGTTTTTTACAAATCCCTAAAAAAAAAAATAATGGATCTGGGCAATAATCATCAATGGCTGTTAACATCACAAAAGAATTGTCCTGGTGAGAGCACACACTACCACTTAGGTAAGTATTCTTACCCCAAACCAAACCTGAATCTTATCAAAGCCTATAGATCTACCCACCAATTTACAGGAAATACAGGGGCAGAGGAACCTCTAAATGACACCGCATGAATGCAAGCATCACAGTCCAGACTGTGGGGAACTGCAGGAAAAATGACGAGCTTCTTTGATAAATAAGTTGTAAGGCACAAGGAAAGAGAAGGAGGGAGAATCTATAGATGGAAACAAACTTACTCGACATAGCAACCAATCACAAGAGATGAACCTCATCTGGATCCTGAACCAAACTATTAAAAATTATGAAACAAGGGGGAAACTTGAACACCAATGGGATATTTAATTGACATTAAGTATTTGTTATCTTAAATTTTTATGTGTAATAACTGGTATATTTTGGTTATGTTTTCATAAAATGTCTTTGACTTCTAAATATCTGTACTGAAATATTTACCTCCCAAATTATGATACCTGTAATTTGCTTCCAGGTGGTTAACAGATGGGAGTCTAGTTGTAACAAAATTGGTTATGATTTGATAACTGTTAAAGCCAGGCAATTGGTACCCGGGGTTCATACTATTCTCTCTACTTCTGTAAAATGTTCAAAATTTTCCATAATAAAAGATGTAAACAACATTTAAAATGGTATTTTTTCACAACAATGGAATGCCATGGAGAAATGCTCATGATAGGGCAATGATGATGGAAAAGCTACACGACTAATGCAGAGTGTTCTCTCAATCTCGTTAAATACACATCAAGCATTTTGAGGCAAAAAGAAGAAAATTCAACATAATGCTAATAACAACTGTTATCTCTCTATGGTTGTATAATGGGTGGTTTTTATTTCCTTCTTTATATTTTCTGTTCCTACCATTAGTAGGCCCTAGTTTATAAGCACAGAAATGTATTTCAAACAGCATTCAACTTGGAATTTGCCAGGGAAAGCCAAGTTGTTATGTTCATAGTATGTTTATTTCTGCTTTGGCCTAATCACTCCCAACAGTCTCTCAAACTGCCATCAAGCCAGAGATGCTCACCGCGAAGAGAATTCCCAGACTTAATAAAATAAACAACGTAAGCAGACCTAATACAGAAGCACCTTTCTCAGGCCAAGAAAGCGTTAGAGAGCCCACAGTTCTTTACCCCGAGGGAAGAGGAACCAAGCAGAAAAAAAGGCATTTGTAAAGGTGAGCACAGCAGTGACCCTGCCCGTAGGGGAGGCTGGCCCCGGCCCAGGGCCTGAGGAGCCTCCGGCCACAGAGACAGAGCAGGGCAGGCGGTGGCCCTGGACCATTAGCCACCACAGGCATGGGGTCTGAACCAACACCCACAAACCCTGTAAGGAAAGTCCTGTCAAGTGAAAAAAATTAATCCTGGCAACCAGTTAATCCCAACTAGGAAACAGCTTGAGCCATCAGAAGAGGCTCAGGGAGGGGGTGACATAGGAAAGGACTTAGTTCATTGGGTGTGACCACTATCCTCCCTTTAAGATTCAGCTTCAAGATTCAAATTGTTGAGAAGGCCCAGCTGCCAAAATGCTTTGCCATTCAGTCTTCAGATACCTACCTCCTACCTCGCTGCCTGTGTTTCAGTGAAAATGACACCTGTTTTCTTTCTTTAGGGGGACGGGGGGGCGGGGGGACTATTTTTGCCCTTCACATTGCACAAAAGGTCTTACCAACTTTACCACCCGTATGCCATTAGGAGCTCTGGGGGAGAAAACGTAAGTCCTAGACCTTGCTGGTGTGAGGTTGTTTTCAGTCCAGTGTGGGAGAGATCTTCCCTAACCACCTTCTGCCTTGTATGATATTCAAGTTTTGGGGGCCTGGGGAGGGGTGTCTCAGTTCATACCAACATATTTTTTTTTAACTTAAGGAAACAAATAAGAGAGATTCCCATGGGAAAGTCTGGATGTCACCACCATTAAGAGAGCCGTTGTCACAGAGAGGCGGGTGAGCAGGAACACGCCACTTCACGGTTTTGGCAGCAGGACCAGGTGCCTTCCGTGCGATTGTGCAGAGATGAGAACTGGCTGCAGCCCAGGAGCTGAATTCCTGGTGCTGCCTCACCCCTTGCAAGTGGCTCACTTCCCATGACCTTACAGCCAAAGGCACTCTCCAGAGAGCTGCAGTGCATGTGCGGGGCTGGTGGCTGTGGAGAGTCAGTCCAGGCCATTTCCTAGCCACCTCTGCTGACTGTAATGGCTGTTTCCTCCACAAGGGGCAGCAGCGGCAAAGATGGCCCATCGCCCACAGGCTGAGAAGGGCTGGGGAGAGGGCACCAAGTGACCTGCCACTCACACGCCTGTGCCTCCTGCTTTCCCAAACTGGGCTTGGAGCAGACTCTGGGCCTGGTTAGCCACAAGGCGATCGATCCCACTAGGGAAGGGCTCCTCGGTAGCATGGTGAACTGTTACTGCTCTCTGAAAATACACAACCAATTTTCAATAGCTTGGACAACTGTGGGAATGCTTTTAGGTATGCTAAACAATTTCTCTACTTCGGAGAGACCAGGGTAGCCAACATGCAACAGTTTATACAAAGGTGGCTCATCCAGAAGTTCCTGCAAGCTCTGCAACCTTGGGCAATTTGCCTCACCTCTGTGGCCTCAGTTTCCTCATCTGTAACATGAGGAAGATAACAGTATCTACCTCAAGGGGAGTTTGTGAGAGGGTGACATGAGGGAATGGGCATGAAGTAGTCTTGGTAAGTGCTGTGTTCTCATAAATACTAAGGGCATTCCTTGTGCTCCTCCTCCTGCCCCCGCCCCCGTTCGAAAATAACAGGAGTGCACACTAGAGAGCACACACAGTGAACTCTACACCCATTGTTGTTGTCCTTAAAGGAGCTGTCCCACAAGTTCCCACCCCAGCAATCAGACAACATCCTGCAAATCTGGTTTTGAATTGCTGCGTTTGCTCAGTGCTGCATTCTTGGCACCTAGCACAACCCCTGGCACATAGTAGGAGCTTATTTAATATTTTGGAAGAAAGGAATTATAATAAAAGCAGCCATATATTCAACACATGCTCTGTTCCATGCATGGTAAACATCTCCACATAATTTCACTCTCTTTTATTTCACAGATGGCATTGAGACTCCAAGAGGTTAAGTTAGACTCTCCCCGCCCCCCCCCCTCTCCCCCTCAGCAATCAGGCCCAATCCCCAAACAACTTTGAAACAAAAGCAGCTGAGGCATTTACCCGGGTCAGTAATGAAAATTCAACATTCTTCTGTCATTGATATAACTTATAGGGAGCTTTTCATATTGATTCCTTTTATCTTTGCTATTTGGGGCTAAGATAAACCTGTAGGCATTTAACTTATTTCAGTCATTTAAAGAAATAAAGAACAAAAGAGTAGAATCTGTATTAAATCAGGCACAATAAGAGGAAACATTTTTAACAAAATATAATGCTAAGAGCCTCAGGTTACTATAAATCACCCCCATTGAGCTCTGAAATCCCTAAATTACTATTGTTGTGCTAGTCAACATTCCCCATCCATAACAGCCGATGAAAACACAAAATCAGGCCAACTACAGAGCTGGAACATTTTTTAAGTTAATTTCAACTCTGCATTACTAAAACAACAAAAACAAAAAACTCAAAACCTTCCAGGATTTAACAAATTTAACTACAAATTACCAGTCATATCCTTTCAACAATGAAATGCTGTATAAAAAGAATGGTTCTCAAATCAAATTTCCCAGGTTTTTCATGAACAAATGTCCCCTGGATCCCTCTTCAGAACTAGAGCCAAAATGGAAATGGATGTGAAAATTAGCGAACACTTACCAAGAGCAGAGACTGCGGAAAGGGAAGGAAGAAGCGGGAAGGCAGTGTTTGCTATTTATTTGGAATAATTAGCAAAGCAGAACCAGCTGGAGGCTGGCCCCACGCACCTTGCCCAAATGCTGCTGGGAGGAGGGGGAGAAAAACGTTCAAAGGGCCTAGAAGTGGATGGTTAGGTGCCATTTCACGCCTCACTGCACAGCTAAAGAAAGGGATATATTCTTTTTTAAGTGTAATGGAACTTTCACAGCCCTGATGGGCTGTTTTGCTCTGGGGAATCCCGCTATTTTGAGAGCCACACACCTTTTAGCCGAGACAAGGGTTTTCACATCAGTCTAGGTAACACGCGAGTGAAAAGAAGATTTCTACCTACTGCCCCTGGAGAATAAACAAAGATCCTGAATGTTTAGTGTTTGGGAGCACTCTGCTTTTAATTAGATGCATGGAGATAAGTTTATTTTCTCAGAAAAGCCCAAGATGTCCACTTGGCTTCCCTCCCCCCCAGCTGAGGCTGGGAGGTGGAGTAAAACCGTTGTGTCTGGAAAGGGGCAGTAGAAGCACGAGGGGGAAAGGGCAGGGGAAGAGGGGGTAAGTAACACTAATAAACACGCGCGAAGCACTTGCTACCGGCAGCCACTGTTCTGAATGCTTCGCAAACATTCACTCAGGTGAGGCCCTCACAGTGGGCATTGTTAGTTTCTCTGTATTACAGGCAAGGAAACCGAGGCAGGAGAAGTAAATGAACAACCTGAGGCTCCGGCTAAGAGGGGGAGGGGGCAGGTGCCCGCAAGCAACTTGCCCAGAGATGCTTTCCAAGTGTGCAAGGCTGCATCCCCCCCCCCCTCCCCCTTCCCCGGCCAATCCTTTCTGTCGTGTAAGCACAGGGGGTCTGGATGGAAGCAGACGTTTTGTTTATAAACAAGGAAGAGCTCCAACATCTGGGCCTTGCTTTGTGGCCCAGGACACTGTGCAGGTCTGGGCCCTTTGGCCTGCCCAGGCCACATGGCGTAAATAGCAGGGGGCCTCCCCTCTTTGGGGAAACCAGCCTGGTTGGAGAGGTCAGAGAGAGGAGCATCTCTCATTACAGGAGATGCCCAACAACTGGTGGGGCCAGGGTGCAGGCTGAGGGGCAGCGATCTGACGCTCCTGGTCTGCGTGGTCCATTAGCAAATCATGTTCACATGCCCCCCCTACCCCCACACGCCCTTTGTAATGTGGTAACATACACATAACATAAAATGGAGTCTTCACCACTCGAAGGGAACAGCTCTGTGGCATTAAGTACATTCACACTGTTGTGCAACCATCACCACCAGCCATCTCCAGAACTCTTTTTTACCCCAAACTGAAACTCTGTATCTATTGAACTGTAACTCCCCATTCCCCTTCTCCTAGCCCTTGGGAGCCACCGCCCCACTTTCTGTCTCTGTGACTTTGACTGCTCTGGGCGCCTCATGTAAGTGGGGTTATACCCATTAGTCTTTTTGTGTCTGGCTTATTTCACTCGGGATAATGTCCACATGGTTCATCCGCGTTGTAGCATGTGTCAGAATTTCCCTCTTTCTAGGGCTGGATAATATTCCATGGTGTGTAAACACCACATTTTGTTTATCCATCCATCTGTGGGTGGACACTGGGTGCTTCCATGTTTCGTTACCTGTTAGACACAGTCAATATCTTCTCCCTGGTGTACTGCTCGCGCTTACATCATGTCGCTACTTATAAGGCACTGTCCTCTGGGGCGGTGGGCGGAGGGGTGGGGCAGGGGCAGGTTGTGGCTGTCACTCAGCCCTGACTGTGGAAATGCAGGACTGCCAGCCTGTGCTGCTAGAGCTTCTCCCTCGTTAAAGAACATGGGATGAGGGATTTTTAAGGTACATCTCCTATGTTTTAAAACTGTTATTTCAAATGCTTTAAAACACTGTGCCAGCCAATCAAAACTGACCTGGAAGCTGGGTTTGGCCTTCCGATACTTAGTGTGACCAAAGCCTTATAACAACTCCATGCAATAGGGTTTTCAGACAAGGAAGCATAGCTCAGAGAGGTTAAGTGAGTTGCCCAACGCCACACAGCAGTGGGTTGTACTTGAACAGAAATCTTCAATCTCCTTCCAAATGCCACTGGATGTGACAAAGTGGGCCACATTTCATGCATGGTTGTTAACATGCGTGAAGAAATAGCTTCAAGCCCTCAAAAGAGTTAATTCGATTTAAAAAGCATATCCAAAGCCCAGCCAGGTGGGGGGTCTTAGGAAGAGCTCTTGACCTCCTAGTGGCAACCCTCCCCCGAGCACTTCCACATTCACAACCTCGTACAATAAGTTAACCAGGACCCTGTCAAATGACGAACTTCTTAGGCCGGGTTCTGAGATCCTGCAGCCAGTTCAGGGACGTCCAAGAGTCAGGTTCTGGGAACAGGCTCTCAGTAGCCTTGCTGGTCCAAAGGCCAGAGATTCTCGAGCTTGACCCAGCTCCCTAAAAACCCGCTTGCTGGGCTCCTCCCACAGCAACAAAGGGTTAAACAGTGCATCTGTTTTCTCTCTCAAGAGGTCAGAAACCCAGACATGGGTTTAAAAGCATTCTTCATGGCCACAGATAACCCTCCTGACACGGCCCTTCGGGCAGGCCAGCTGTGCGGCCCTGCAGGGACAAGGCAGGGGCACCGCTGACAGGGCGTGCCTAAGGGCAGGAGCAGGAGGCCTCGTCCTGCTTGGGTGTGCTTCCTGGGCCCCTCTAGCATGTTCTAGTATGTTCTGGAGAACCTGGTGCTGGGGACACAGCAGTGAACAGAATGGCAAAAAGCCCTGCCCTCATGGAGTCCACATTCTAGTACAGTGATGGCGAACCTATGACATGCGTGTCAGAGGTGACACGTGAACTCATTTTTTTGGTTGATTTTTCTTTGTTAAATGGCATTTAAATATATAAAATAAATATCAAAAATATAAGTCTTTGTTTTACTATGGTTGCAAAGATCAAAAAATTTCTATATGTGACACGGCACCAGAGTTAAGTTAGGGTTTTTCAAAATGCTGACATGCCGAGCTCAAAAGGTTCGCCATCACTGCTCTAGTGGGATGGGGGTGGGAACGCAATGTGATAGCGCTAAACATAGAAATAAGGAGGTTATCCATGGCCTTAAAGGTGCTGAGTACTATGAGGGATTAGGCAGCCAAAAGTAGAGAGATTTGTGATATCAAATACATTTTTAAAACTAAAACCACTTTACCAAGATATAATTGACACACAAAGGGCTGTGACTATGTAACATACCACTTGATTTTGGAGATGAGTATACAGCTGGGAAACCATCGCCACAATGTATGCCATGAACATACCCACCACCCCAAAAGTCTCCTCGGGCCTCTTTATTTATTATTATTTGTGTGGGTGATAATGATGCTTCCCATAGAATCCACCCTCTGAGGAAGGTTTTAAGTGTAGGATACAGCGTTGCTGGCTGTGCTGCTGGACAGTGCTCTCAGAACCTCTTCCCGCTAGTCACTGACCCATGGCACCTCTGACAGCACCTCCCACCTGGCACCCATGGCAAGCATCACCCCACCCTCCGCTTCTCTGAATTTGACTATTTTAGATTCCTCATATACATAGGATCAGGTAACATCTGTCTCTCTGTGTGATATTAAATACTAGAGGCCCAGCGCACGAAATTCGTGCACGGGTACGGCCCCTAGGCCTGCCCTGTGATCAGGGCCATCTTCCCTGGCTGCCGGCAGCTGGCCCCGCCCCCTGCTGCCGGCCCTGCCCCCCACTACCTCCCACCCAGTTCCCTGTTCCCCACTGGGCAATAGGAGCCTGATGGCCAGGGGATGGGACTGAGAGGTTGGCCCTGCCCACTCTCCAGTCCCGCCCCCGCCTCAGGTTGCCCTCTGTGTATAGGCGACCAGCGGGGTGGGGGCCTTGGCCTGGCAGCACCCACCTTGGTTCCCCATTCACCATCAGATGACCGGAGCCTGACGGCCAGGAAAGGGACCAAGAGGTGGTCAGTGTGCTTCATAGTGACTGGTCAAGAGGTCGTTCTGGTCTTTCCGCCCAACGTTAGGGTCAATTTGCATATTACCCTTTTATTATATAGGATTAACCAGTGACTGACATGGGGGCCCTAGTGACTACCCAGTCTGTTTCCAGCCCATCTCCCCAATCAACTCCAGACATTTGTGTAAATCTGCACTTAGGAAAACAAAACCGAAAACCTTTTGCGAGAGTCTCTTCTCTCACACTCTTCTCTCTTCTCCTCCGTCCTGGATCCCATCTCAGTGAATGACAGCACTCGTCTGCCTCCCATGCTGTGATCCTCAGAGGCATCTTAATGCCGCCCTCAAAGTCACCCACCAACCTCCTAAACGCTTCTCCATCCCCTCTCTTGCTTTGCCTCCATTTCCACATCTTTACAATTGGAACAGTTACAGGACCCACGGTGGTTGTGAGGACTGCCGGAGCTGATGTACTGAGGAGCATAGAGCAGTGTTCACAGGCCATTCATAGTAGCAGCACCAGTTCCTGCCACTGTCCTCAGGGGCAGAGCAGCTGGTCATCTAAACGCTGTTTTCTCTTTTTTCTTTCTTCTGTAGCTGTCATAAAATGAAGGGCTAGTCACGCTGAGGTTCCTGAGGCTGGAGGGACCCAGTGCTTTCTAACAGCTGTAGGAAACAGGCCTGGGCGCCCGCCCTCAGTGCATTCCTGGGGCTGGAGTACACCTGATGATGCAGCACCCTCATGCCCGCCCCAGGTGGGGTCCCCTCCATCTGGGTCTTACAAGCCCTTGGGCCAAGCACATTGCTTGGGTTCTTGCAGCTAGGTGTGGTGGCCTTGGCCACTCTGGAAAATGTCAGAGCCATGGTCACAGACCGTCTGGAGCTGAGTGTGTGGGATCCATAACATTTCCACCAGCGGAGAGGGGCTGTCAGAGCAGCTCTCACCCTGTCAGGCTGGGCCAGGTGGAGGGCAGCCATGACTCAGGGGGAGCTGGTAGTGATCCGACAGGCCGAGTGGGACAGCAGAACAGGTTTGGAAATCAGGAGATGGCGTGTGTCCCTATTCTAGCTTCTCAACCATGGGACAAGCTAGAGCCTTAGTTTCCCTGGCTGTAAAATGGGAACAACAGTCGCTCTCCTGGGGGGTGATTTTGAAGAACAAATAAAACATGTGAAGAAACATACATAGCCCACAACATACACTACCATTGTGAGAAGGTTAAGTTGGAGAAGCTCATAACAAGGTGAGCTGGGGCACGTGGACTCCATTAATCTGGTCAGGGCCTGAGCCACGGCCCTTTATTTTAGTGTGTTACCTCCCTTCGCTGCTCCTGGCTCCTCTCCTGAACCGAGGTCTTTAGAGTCACAAACTAACAGGGCCTTTGGGAGAGAGAGAGGGATCTGGGATCGCTGACCTCACCCTATCCAAACCTCTGAAGGGAGACCCTTCCACCCCCGGGGCCAGCAGCCTCTCAGTGACAAACACCCCTTGAAGTCTGCTCTGGGCTGGCTTTGAGCAGGGGGCTGGGGACGGGTGAAGGGGTGGGAGATGGGGGGATGGAAAGGGGTGTGACGGGGGTGTCCTCACCCTGCTCCCTGTCTCAGGAAATAGATTCTTTAGACCTACAAAGAAGCAATTTCCATACAGCCCGACACGTACTGTGAATGGGGCTGCTGTCTTGTTTATGGGGTGGGACGCCAGAGAAAACCCCAGAGAAGAGGTGACAGTTGAGCTGGCGTTGGGAGGATGTGTAGGAACCCCCGAGGGCCGTGTCCCAGTGTCGCAAATCCACACCCGCTGTACACCCGCTTCGGGACGCCTGCCAGGGCCACATATTTCTTCTCCTATTACTGATTTAATATTTCTCTTTACATCGATTCACGTTTTTTTCACTCAGTTATTTTAAAAGCAAATGTTAGACACTACAGTAAACAGAAAACCAGTTCCACATGCCCCAAATAGAGAGAAACCCTAAAAATAAATCCCAGGAAAGGAAGTTATTAAATTACAAGCAGACAGTGCAGCTTGCTGGAGTCGGGGAGTCTGAGGCCCGCACTCTCCGTGTGTGAAAAGGGGGATCAGCGAGAGGTAGGGAGGCACTGAGGGCTTACGGGCACCTGGCACCTAGCGAGACTCAGAAAGAACCAGAGGGGGCGACATTCTCCAAAGTGGGCTGCTGGCATTTAATGTCCCTTGTGTGCTCTTCCCTTCGCAGCCTCTCCTGGGGGCGCCGCCCTCACTCTGGGAGAGGGTGCAGTGGCTGGAAGAGGAGGGGGAATTAAGGGCCGTTTATGTTGGGGGAGCAAATGGACAGAGCTCAGCACTCCCTTTTCCTGAGGCTTCCTGGACTCAGGCACAGCCCTCAGGCTCCACAGCATCATTTCCCTTCATCTTTCCCCGTGTCCAGTAGGAGAGACAGGCAGTAGGTGAATATTGTTGTCTGCCTGGGAGACACCTTGCAGGGCTTGGCCTCGCACTTCAAATACTTCAAAGATCATCTCTAGCTCTGCCTTGGAAATCGGTGCACGCCTTACTCCTCCATGCAACCGAACAAATAAACACTGCTGGTGCATGTGCGCGTGCGCGCACACACACACACACACACACACGCACACATGCACACATGCACACACACACATGCACACACACACACATGCACCACACACACACACACACCACACACACACACACCAGCGTGATCAGCAGTCCCAGGAGAGCAGGCGGGGCTGACTTTGGGGCCAGGTGTGCATCCACACTCCCTCAGATCTCAGGGCGCCCCTGCTTGGCTTGGGGAGCCCATCATTCCCCTCGATGGCGTGCTTGGGACAGGACTCAATGTTTTAAAAAAGTCCCCAACTTTTTTTTAAATTTTAAAATATATATTTTTGAGATCAACCAAAGGACTTTTATGCATGCATATAAGCATAACCAATGGACACAGACACTGGGGGGTGGGGGTGACCCGGAGAGGCCAATGGGGGGAAAAGGAGACATAGGTAATACTATATGTAATACTTTAAACAATAAAATAAAACTTAAAAAAACACACAAAAAACAAACAAATATTTTTTGTGATAAGATATGCATAACAACATTTACCATTTTGACCATTTTTAAGTGTTAAAGTTCAGTGATAGTAAGTACATTTGCCTTGTACAACCATCACCATCATCCAGAACTTTTCATCTTACAAAACTGAAATTCTGTACCCATTAAACAATATCATCCCCACCCGCCAGGCCCTGGCAACTTCCATTCTACTTTCTGCCTCTGGATTTGACTATACTAGGTGCCTCATATAAGTGGAATAAAACAATATTTGTCCTTTTGTGACTGACTTATTTTACTGAGCAGAATGTCCTCAAGGTTCACTCATGTTGTCGCATGTGTCAGGACTTCCTTCCTTTTTAAAGGCTGAATATATTTCATTGTGTGTACTAGTATATGACACATTTCGTTCATCCATTCACCTGTTGATGGACACTTGGGTTGCTGTCACCCTTGGGCTATTGTGCTGTTATGAGCTTCTGTTTTCACTTCCTCTGGGTCTATACCCAGAAGTGGATAAATTCTCAAGTTTAAACATGATTCAGAATGACCCTCATGACTCCTGGGACTCCCCATGAGCATGCCCCCTGTTCATTTCTCCTGTCTACTGCATCCCTGGTCCCAGCCTCGTCTGCCAGGGCAGTATTTATATCCTTACCCTTAGGGAATGTTTTTTTAAAAAATATATTTTTATTTCAGAGAGGACGGGAGAGGGAGAAAGAGATAGAAACATCAATGATGAGAGAGAATCATTGATCGGCTGCCTCCTACACCCCCTTGCCCCACTGAGGATCGAGCCCGAAACCCAGGCATGTGCCCTTGACCAGAATCAAACCCAGGACCCCTCAGTTCACAGGCTGACGCTCCATCCACTGAGCCAAACCAGCTAGGGCTTAGATAATGATTTTATAAGCCCTGCCACAATCTACAAATTCTATTCACACATGCTGGAGATGAAACCTACATTCTAAAGTCTCAGGAGTAGGTCTTGGGTGAAGAGCAGGAGGTGGGACGATCTGCACCCAGGGTCCTGCGAGGGTCCAGCCAGGGACCCTTGGGTGAGCTGAGCACAACACAGGCAGCCATGACTGGCGAGGTGTCCGTCCACATCGCTTCAGAGAGCCCCTGCCTGACGGCAGAGCAGTCATGCTGCCTGTTTCCCGGCTGAGCTGGTGGCAGCTGGTGATCAGCCACCTCAGTCTCGGAGAAGCCCTAGAATGGGTAGGTCCTTCCAGTCCCAGAGCAGCGATGGACCACAGATGTGTCTCCTCCAGCCAGCCCGCTGTGCAGGGGCCCGAACACTAACATGGTTTTAGTTAATTTTTCTTAGACATCTCTCACTGGCCTTCCTTATGGCAATCATCATAATACAGTTCATTCATTTAAACACATTACCCCAATTTGTCTAACAGTGCAAGTGGTCACTCCAGGCAGCCGAATCGGCCCCTTGAAAGCTTCACCCTTCACATTCCGAGCACTCATGCCTCCATACCCAGAGACTGGAGGCTCAGCGTGCAGACATCTGCCTGACAAAAGCAGGGCAGCTGCTGGGCCAAACGCATAAATTAATGGAAAGTCCTGGTTGATTAACATCTGGCTCAGCCCTCCCTCGGGCCCCTCCCTGGGACTGTAGCTTGCTCTGAGCTGACAATCCAGGCTTTGTGTCCCCCTCCTCCGGGTCAGCTACTACTGAGCTCTTGCCCTCCTACCCCCCACTTTCTCTGCCCTGTGTGCCTTCCTTAGCAGGAGCCAGTGTCTGCGGGCCAGGCGAGCAGGCCGAGGTTCTTCAATTACAGACCCCTGAGACCCAGCCCACCAATTACTGTCTGATTACTGTTTCCCTCGCTCTAGAGATGGCCTAGAAGAATATTCCAAAACCATAAACCTGGGCAGTGCCCTCCCAGGCCGTGAGGACCCTGGCTCCCCACCCAGACCCAGAGCTGGGCTTCAGTCTGGAAGGAGGGACAAACCCCAGAGGATGCCAGTGTGGGCAGATGAACGAGAAGGTCTAAAGCTAAGCTCGTTAACAGGCCAGAACGGGGGAAAGAACACACAGATGCAAAATGGGGGACAAGGCCATGGGGGAAACGCTGGCTCATGAGACACAAGCATCCCCTCGGCGGGAAATGACCCCGTGTTCCTATTGCCTGGAATTGTCTGGACTCACAGAATACAGTGGCCTTTCCTTCAGGACACTGTTCAGAGGGGTCAACCCCCTGCTGGGCCCCACCAAGCAGCGGTCCACTCCAAAAGCCCCACTGGGAGAAGCCAGCCTGAGGTCTGCAGCGGGCACTCGGGAAGTGTCAGGAGCCTCCCCGCAGAAGTCGGTGCTGGTGTGGCCCAGTGGTTGAGGGTCGACCTATGAACCAGGAGGTCGCAGTTCAATTCCTGCTCAGGGCACATGCTCAGGTTTCAGGCTCGACCCACAGTAGGGGTGCAAGAGGGATCAATGATTCTCTCTCATCACTGATGTTTCTCTCTCTCTCTTTCTCATCCTTCCTCTCTGAAATCAATAAAAATATATATTTGGGGGTGGGGTCGGGGGGGGGGGAGTCTGTGCTTTAGTCCATCCCTGGCTGTCCTCTGTGGTGACTGTTCTCAAGTCTTTTTTCCACACTGGCTTACTACGAAGATCTAACTAGACCTGAAATGGCTTTGCAAACCACCAGTTCCATGCACGCAAAAGATGGTTCTGGAAACCTATCTCCTCCGGGGACCAGCTACCTCAGGACCGCTGGGGAATATGAAAAGCCCCGCAGCTCCTCATCAGGTCCCAGGCAGAAAACGGAGCCCTCTCCAGGGGGAGTTTGAGGAGAGTTTAATAGAGAAACTTACCAGCTGGTGCCTAGGATGGTGCCGTTCCTGGCCTGTATTAATTATGGCTTTTATATTTTATGATGCTTTGACATCTTCTGATGCTTTGCTGGCCAGGGAGAGACTGCCCTTGTCAGGGTTAGCTAATTCCTAGAGACTAGCCACATTTCTCATGCAAACCAACCAACCCAAAGCCCTTATCTTCCCCACTTCCTTTTTCTAGCTCACACGCTAACCAGGATGCCCCCTAAATCACCCCAGACAACTAGGGACCATCTCCATAGTCCAGAGCCTGCTGAAATCATTCAAACGATGGAACCCTAAGCTTGCTCAGTTTGCCTCCTCTGCCTCATCCCACCCTCCCTTCCTAGGAAAACCACAAGACAGGCTCTGCCATGGCTTCCCTTGTCCCTTCTGCCTTCTGACCAAATCTGGTGCTTCCCTGAGTGGCCCTCCAAGAAGTGGGGTGTCCCCTTCCCTTGGGAACTGTGAGTAATAAACTTTTATTCCAAGTCTTATGTCTCTGTGTCTGGTATTTTACCACCCCCAATTAAAATAAAAACCTCAGGTACATTTTAAGCAGCCCAAAGACTAAAGGGACAGGTAGAGGGGGCAGCTATCTGAACCTGGAGAAAGAAAGCCACGTGGAGAAGCTGTGTGAGAGGAGCTTAAGGACCATCTCCTTGCTTGAGGGGCAGAGTTGGTCCATAGTGGCCTTAGCAAGGTCAACTGTGATCCCACAGGCCTTACAGTCGGCCTCCTGGGGCCCGGAGCAGGGTGGACAGAGCGTGGACGGGTCTGGAGAAGCAAATGGCAGCTGCCCGGCATACTTGAGCTTCACTCCAAGAAAGTTCCATAGGAATTTTTCTTAAATGTTTTCCAGATATTTCTGGTACATGGCCAGATATGGGACATACGTTATGAAATGTAAGGTACTGTCAGTTAACAGCATTAACAATGGCAGCGGCAGCAGCAATAGCTACCATCCCCAGAGCAAGCCTGTGCTGGGTGCTTATAATGCATAATTCCTAGTTTCCACAACAAACCTTAATTGTAAGTGCTATTATTCTCATCATGTATAGGTGGGAAAACGGAGGCTCAGGCTGGCTAAGTAACTTGCCCAAGATCACACAGCTTTTGAGTGGGAGAGCTGGCATCCTGAGTCCGACTCAAAAGTTTCTCCTGTTCCTTCTCACATTTGCCTCTGAACAGTCAAGGCCACAGGCTGATGAACAACACCCTTGCACCCCCAAAACCTCACTGACAGAGCCTCTCAGAACTCTTACATTTATCCAGCATCACTATTAGGTTATAGTTGCTTTTTTAAAAAAAAGTGCTTTGAGAGCTTTGAAAGAAAAATGTAGAACAACCAACACAACGTTATTCATTTTGCGTTCAAACCCTTTCTTTTCTCAACTAGATCTAACCACTTCTATTTCACTGCAACCGAAAGAATCAATGCTGGGCTTTGATGTACAGACACCACCCGCCCCTCGCCCCAGCCAGAGGACGGGGGTCAGTCCCCACCAGGACCGTGGACTGGCTTTGACAAAGCCTTCAGAACAAGAATTCTTAACCTCGGGCTTCAGCAAATCCTCAAAACTCCAAACTTACATGTGAGATTTGGCATGAATGGGCACTTTTGTCCACGTCTTCAGCTTTCATCAGATTTTCAAAGGAGCCCCTTGAAAGTCAGAATTTTGTATCAATTTCTTTCCTAATTAACCTTAAGGGTTACCCTGCCTAGTTCTTTTCTTTCTTTCTTGTTTTCAGTGAAACTATGACCTGCTCCCAAACCAAGCAGTCAGTGGAATTTAGTTCACAAATATTTTACGATAATATAGCAGTAGGCGACATAAAAATAAATTTTAAATAGCTCTATCCCTTTATCTTATTCACACTTGAATAATTATTTTATTGGATTCCAGGTCTGGGGGTTTTATTGAAAATATTTTTGTCTAAAAATTTGCTATCTTTTCTTCCCCGGTGAGATGTAAAAAAATTCATATTGAAACAGATCAGTGGGACTTACCATAATTCTTTCTTAACCTTTCTAACTGTAGAGGAATGTGGCATATAGAAGATTTATATTGTGGACACTTTTTTTTAACTTGATAAATATTCATCAGTTCACTCAGCACATTTTTATTAAGTCAAAACACTGATGTAGGTAGGGAGGATTCCACTGGAAACCTAAGAAAATCAGGTGCTCTCGAGAACTTCCATGCCAGTGGGGAACATAGACTACACATCATAAACTAGATGACAGGTAGGTAGATAGGTAGAGAAAGAGAGAGAAGGTGGTGATAAGCACTGAATCAGTATGCCATGTCTGCTGTAATACCCACAACTTGGTTGTTAAAGTAACTGGCGCTTATTCTCTCACAGTTTTGGAGGCCAGAACTCTGACATCAAGGTGTCAACAGGGCCACGTTCTCTCTGACAGCTCTAAAGAGGACCCTTCCCTGCTTCTCCCCTGGCTTCTCGTGGTGGCCGGCAATCCTAGGTGTTCCTTGGCTTGTTGATGCATCACTTCCACCTCTGCCTCCATCATCACATGGTGCTGCCGGGTGTATCTACATTTCCCTCATCTCACATGGACACCAGTCCTTAGGTTAGGCCCCTCTAATCCCTGTGACATTATATCAACTTGGTTACCTCTGTCAGGATCTTATTTCCAAATACGGTTCCATTCACACGGAGCAGCAGTTAGGACTTCAACATATCTCTTGGGGACAGGGGTGGGGGGTGTGGAACAGGAGGGGGGGACACAACTTAACTCACAATATGTGCCATGAAACAAATTAAGCAGCTGTATCAGAGACAGAGAGTGATGATGTGGAGGACGGGCTCTTCGAGGAGGAGGTACCATTGGAGCGGAAACCCAAATAAAGTGAAATAATAAGCTACGAGGGCACCTGGGTGAAGGGGTCCAGCAGAGACCTCGAGGTAGAGGCACCCAGTTACGTTGCACCTGCGTTCTTGACTTTTAGAAACTGTAGGATCATAGATGTTTATTGTTCAAGCCATTAAGTTTTGTGGTGATTTGCAGCAATAGATAACTAATAGAGTCACCGTGCAGTGGCCTTGCTGTTGTATCAGTTTTCTGTTGCTGCAAACACATTACCACATACTTGGCAGCATGAACCTTAACTCACAGTTTCTGGAGGGTGGACGTCTGGGTCCTCCGGTCGGGGTCTCACAGGCTGAAACCATAGTGCTGGTGGGACTGAGCTCCTTTTTGGAGCTCAGGAGCCTCTTTTGAGCTTACATGACTGTTGGCAGAATTCGTTTTCTTGCATGGTAGGGCTGAGGCCCCCATTTTCTCACTTGCCATGGGCTGGAGGCCAATCTTAGCTCCTAGCAACTGCCCACAGGTCCTGTCAGTGGGGTCCCCTCCAAAGGCCCTCATGCTTCAGGTCCCTCTGACTTACTGTCTCTGACTTCTAGACCCAGATTGAAAGGGCTTGTGTGATTAGGTCATGCCCACCCAATTATCTCCGTTTTTTTTTTTTATATTTTGATTTTTTTTACAGAGAGGAAGGGAGAGAGATAGTTAGAAACATCGATGAGAGAGAAACATCGATCAGCTGCCTCCTGCACATCCCCCACTGGGGAAGTGCCCGGAACCCAGGTACATGCCCCTGACCGGAATCGAACCTGGGACCTTTCAGTCCGCAGGCCAACGCTCTATCCACTGAGCCAAACCGGTTTCGGCCAATTATCTCCGTTTTACTGAACTCAAAGTCAACTGATTAGTGGCCTCAGTTACACCTGCAAAATCCTTTTCCCTCCATAATCCATGGAGTATTATTCCATCATATTCACAGGTTCTGCCTACACTCAAGGGAAGAAAATACAGAGCTGTATCGCAGCGGGCAGGAATCTTGAGGACTATGTTAGGATTGTGGCTGCCACACCCATCTCCCACTCACATCACTGCACACCATCGGTCTGCAAGTGCTGGTGCCCCAGCCAACAATGTGGGTGGGGCTGCTTCACCACCTGTCTCTTTGCTACTGGCCCAGCAAGAATAATGGCCGAGGGGCAGGGCCCATGTGCTCATGTAGCCACCATTCTAGGGCCTTTGTATGTACCACTTCATCTACTCCTCCCTCCAGTGCAGGCATTATTCCTTTCTCTGTTACACAGACTAGGAAACTAAGGCTCAGATGACTTCAATTCCTTCTCTAAGCTCTCGAATACCGAGTGGGAAAGCCAAGATTTGAACCCAGGGTGTCCGAACGTCAGGATTCCAGTTTTAGCTTCCTTACTTTCTACCTGTGTCACTCCACTCCTCTGAGCCTCACGTGGCCCCTCCATGTAGTGGGGTTAACAGAATATCTGTCCCTCCCCCCTCTCAGGCTGGTCTGGTTCTCTAAGCAATCATGGCTGAACTGCATCTTCTAACAGCAAAGGGCCATAAAAGGCTGAGAGATTGTGGCTGTTGACATGACTTTTAAACACTTTTATTTTCATTTACTGGAAGAACTTGTTTTCTAGGCAACCCAAGGATTGAGAAAACAACCAAGCCATTAAGTCATCTTGAGGGCCACAACGCTCTGAGCGGAGGAACAGCAACTGTGTTTTGGGGGCGGCTTCCATCCACACGATGGCGGGGCAGCGTAGTTGGGCGGGCTCAGACCAGCAGGAGCGAGCACCGCCTGCCAGTGGTGCCAGTACTCACACAAGGCAGAGTCACCCACGTAACCCAGCAATCCAACTTGTCTACAAACAAATGGCTTGTTTAAATGAAAAGCAGGCAGTGTGCACAGAACCGGCCCCAAAAGAGTATCATTCATGCCTCCTTATTAGGCCCCACTGGTCCAGAAGGAGGATGGCTCAGTGGGGAAGCCATCAGTGGGGAAGCGAAGATCTTGAAGGACACATCTGAAGGCTCCTCTCAGAGACACAGAACAGTGAGAACCCTCTTTAAGAGAAAACATGGATGTTTACAAGTGTCGACCTATCCCCTTCCTACCCCCTTTTCCTAAGAGAACATAAAAGAAGGTGAAGGGAAATGCTGGAAGTGCGGTAGCTAAGTCATTTCTTTCACAAGGTGGGAGTGTCTGGGATGCCGATTCTAGCAGAGGAAGCTATGCTCATGGCAGTCCTATGAAGTAGGACTGGTCGTCCCCATTTCACAGAAGAAGAAACTGAGGCTCAGAGAGAACTAAACATGAGAAGGCAGGTGCCAGTTAGAAGAACAGTCACTCGGGCCCCTTGTTTTGGCTGGAAGGCTTCAGGGCATAGACATAGCTGGACATACAGTCGGGGTGGGGTGGGGAGCAGGCAGGGAAGCCTGTAGGGCCCCGGGTCTGTCCGGGTTGGACCCTGACAAGCTCCATGGCCTCCCACTGAGCACTGGAGATGAATGCTCTTTCTGAGCACAGTTTGGAGATTTATGTGAGAGATGGGGAGACACCAGGGTTCGGCCAGAAGAACCAAGGGGGAAGCCAAGAAGCCTGGGGGAATTCAGTGAGGGTTTGGGATGCAATGGAAACAAACCAGGGTTATTGCAGCTAACGGAACAGCTGTCCCGCTGAGCTACCAGTCTGAGTGCTGCGGAAGGGCTCGGCCTCCAGACGTAGGACAATAGCATCCTTTTCTTATATAACCTACATGCCAGTTATTTTATCACCCAAATGCTGCGTGTCTTCCTAGCTCTGGTCCGTTTTACCTGGAAGTGGCTCTTTCCTTCCAGCATCCTCCAGCATCCAGGCCCACAGCCCGGGAACATCTGGATGGACTCCCCTAAAAGGGGCCCCATCTGGGCAGCAAACCTTTCCCTTGCTAACCCCCTCCCTTCCTGTGTCCATGGAGAGAGTGTCTGAAGGAATAAAATTAATGTTTTTAATTAATCTTTGGAAAAATACCTAAAGCCATTTTATTTTATTTTTGAAGCCAAATATACTCAGGTTTAAAGAGAAGTCGCTACAAAAGAAACTGATGTGGTTTCTGAAGGTGCTGGTGCCTTCTGTTTGTTCCCTTCAATCACCGAAGACATTGTCACAGGCTCCCCCGGTGAACACGGGCACAGAGACCCCAGGGCCCTGAAATGCAGGCTGGACAGAGACTGCCAGAATTTCTGGATTTGGGCGCTGTACTGGGCATCAAGACATCATTAGTGTTCTGAGAGGGATCACTCTCCGAAACACAGGGTTTCCCTGGAGCCCTGGCTTCCTCAGGCCATAGCAGGCCGAGGGGGACAGCCTAGAGCGGGAGCGCCAGTCTCGGTGACCTGCGATCTTCACCAGGAGAGCCACAATCACCCCGGTGATGATGGCGATGGCACTGCTGATGACCACAGCCAGTCTTCACTGAATCCTTAACAACACTGCCAGGCCCTTTCTGTGCACTACTTAACGTAGAGCTGGTAGTCTCATTATTCCCATTTTATGGATGAAGAAATGACGGTTCATAGCGGCAAAGCCACCTGCCCAAGGTGTCATAGGAATTGGGGACAAAATATGCACAACTGCAGGGCACTGGCGTCCCGCTCCGCCTTGCTGCAGGCGTCCTCACTTACCTTCCACTGGAGGTGCCAGCTCACCCAGGGCCTGCGGTGGCAGGGGGAGGCCACCCCCACCCCCACCCCCACACCAGGTACCTTCGACTCTTTATTACATTCCAGAAAGAATTCTGGCTCCTTCAGGCCTGAGGATGTGGGACCAGGAAGTGGTCAGAAAGTCTGGGTAATACCATGTTGAGATGACACAACTGGGGACAAGTAAAGAAATCTGAATTTGGACTGAAATGATAGGATGTTTGGGATTTATATTCATCTTAGGTGTGATAACAGCATTGTGGCTATGCAAGAGAGAAAAAGCCCTAAGCCTTGAGAGACGCACAATGAAATACTTGCAAGACAAATATAAGGTTGTTTATAAAATACTCCAGGGGAAAAAAAGGGGGGTAGAGGAGATAGATGAAACCAGATCAGCAAATGGATGGTAACTTGAAGCTGGGGGACAGGATCATGTGAGAGCATACATAAGACTGTTCTCCACACCAAACTAAACTGAACTATGCCTCTGTCGTACATCCAGACCCAGCCTCCCCAGACTCTAGTCCTGCTGTCCTCCCAGGTCACCGCCACCCCGGAGTCCTTGCTGCTATTTTCCCAGGAGGCGGAGGGAGCTCTCAAGCTGGACCCTGGTGCCTCCTTCCTCACCTCCACCATCTCAAGATCGCTGCCACACCACTGCAGCCTACTTAAAAGCACGGGGCCATGAGCATTCTCCTGTGTAAACGTTTTTTATTCATGATCCCATAGTGATTTTTTAATCTCCTGCTTTGAATGACATGTCTTTGTATTGTCTCAAATGCAGTCAGCAGCAGTGTCTCGGTTATCCTCCATCCTCCAACAGTCCAAACCCCAAAGGAAACGTCACAATGGAAATTCCCCAGTTAAATCAGTCTAGTTTTCACAGATATCTAGTCAACAGATTGTAAAAAGTCGGCCTTTCACAGGTTTTAAGCAGGTTTGACTGTGAACCCATCTTTGTGTAAGATGTCAGGGATATTCACAAACATTCTTTATAGCAACAATAAATGTGACCATATGCAAATATTAACTCAATATGGATCAAAGACCTAAACTTAAGAACTGAAACTATAAGATCTTAGGGAAAAACATAAGGGAATTTTTCATGACACTGAATTTGGTAACGATTTCTTAGATATGACACCAACAGCAAAGACAACAAAGGAAAAGATAAAGAATTAAAAACATTTGTTAGCATCAAAGGAAATTATCAATAGAGTGAAAAGGCAACAATCAGAACGGGGGAAAATATTTGGGAAGCACGTATTTGATAAATGATTAATATCCAGGATGTATAAAGAATGCCCACAACTCAACAATAACAAACACAATTAAAATGTGCAAAGGATTCAAATCGGCATTTCTCCTAAAAAGATAGACAAATAAGCACATGAAAATATGTTCATGTCATTAGTCATTAATGACATGCAAATCAAAACTACTTCACACCCCTTAGTATGGCTATAATTTAAAACAAGAAGAAAATAACAAGTGTTAGTGAGGAAGTGGATAAATCAGAACCCTTGTGCACTGCTGGTAGGAATGTAAAACGATGCAGCCGCTGTGGAAAACAGTTTGGTGGTCAAACACAGAATTACCATATGACCCAGAAATTCCACCCTTAGGTATTTACCCAGAGGAACTGAAAGCAGGGACTCAAAGCAGATACTTGTACACCAATGTTCAAAGCAGCATTATTCACAATAGCCAAGAGGGTGCAAACAACCCAAGTGTCTGCCAGCAAATGAACAGATACACAAAATGTAAACGATATAACTTCAGTCCATTCTGGCTGCTATAACAAAACACCACAGGCGAGGTTTCATAAACA
>NW_006290031.1:6398120-6404298 GCF_000327345.1 Myotis davidii | reverse complement strand
GCAGGAATATATTGCTCACCGTTCTAGAGGCTGGAAGTCCAACAAGATTAGGGCCAGCAAGGTCAGGTCTGCTGAGGGCCCTCTTCCAGGCTGCGTATGGCAGCCTTCTCCATATGTCCTCACGTGGCAGCAAGGACAGAGGACACTCCCAGGCTTCCTTTATTCATGAAAGCTCTGCCCTCATGACCTAATCACCTCTCCAAGGCCCCACCTCCTCATACCATCACCTTGGAGGTTAGAATTTTAAAAATATATGTATTTTTATTGATTTCAGAGAAGAAAGGAGAAGGAGAGAGAGATGGAAACATCAATGATGAGATGGAATCATTGATTGGCTGCCTCCTGCACACCCCCCACTGGAGATTGGAGCCTACAACCTGGGTATGTGCCCTTGACTGGAATTGAACCCGGGACCCTTCATTCTGCAGACTGACGCTCTATACACTGAGCCAAACCAGCTAGGGCAACAGAGCTTGCGTTTAAAAGGATACTTTTCTACTGTAGTCATTAACTGCACACAGGAAGAAGAAATAGAGATTCCATAAGGCCCACTTCCTTCCTTCTTTTACAGAACACATTTAACTGAGCACCAACTCTGTGCTACCACGAGATTTTCAAAAGGATGGTTTTCATTCTTTCTGTTTTCGGGGTGATTCTAATGACAAATCTATTGAAAATAAAGCAAAGCAAATTGACCAACAGAAATGAAGAGTAGTTTTTTTTGTTGTTGTTGTTAATCCTCACTGGAAGATTTTTTTTTCATTGATTTTTAGAGAGAGTGAAGGGGGGTGATAGGGGGAGAAAGAAAGTATATAGATTATATACTAGAGTTGCATCTTATTGATCATGTTGCATTATAAGGTTGCATCTGGTTAGTTAATTCTTGGTACCAGAAATCCTTATATACGTATAGGCATCTGATTTTTTTAAAAATCACTTTGGAGCAAAAAGAGTAGGTAATTACTACTACTACTACTATTGTATATCAATCAAAATTAACCTATTTTTTGTCAGATCAGCAAAAAATAAAATATATTTTGGGCGTGCAGCAGAAATTTAGTAACTAGTTTATGTGTGCTATGAGGTCAAAAAGGTTGAAAATTGCTGGTCTAAAACCAAAGGTGGAAACAGATAATGTAGGCAGGTAACACCAGTGTGCGGCTTGTCACCTTTGCAGGTAACAAAGGGTGGGAGCGACTGGGGTAAAGTGGGGCACCCAAGGTCCCCCCCTCCCAAAGGCATTCTCACTAAAAACAAACATGTTGATTGTTTGGCCATGAAAGGGAATGAAGCACTGACCCACGGCGCAATGTGGATGAACCCGAAGGTACGCAAGGTGGACGGAGCCGGTCACAGGAGGCCACCTATTGTCTGATTCCTACATGGCCGAGGTAAGTTTGTATTCAGAACAGACACATTCATACAGACAGAAGCAGATGGCTGCCAGGGGCTGGGGGAGGGGATGGGGAGTAGTTGCTTAATGGGGACAGGGTTTCCTATGGGATGATGAAATGTTTCTGGATGAAACAGGTGATGTTTGCACAATCGTGTCAATGTCCTTAAAGCCACTGAACTGTGCACTTCAAAATGGTGAAAGTGGTGAAGTTTAGGTTATATGTATTTTACCACAATATAACAAATCATTGTGGTCCAGCCAGCATGGCTCAGTAGTTGAGCATTGATCCATGAACCAAGAGGTCCTGGATTCAATTCACATGCCTGGGTTGTGGGCAGCATATCGATGTCTCTCTCATTGATGTTTCTATCTCTCTATTCCCTCTCCCTTTCTCTCTCTCTCAAAAAAAATCAATAAAAACATATTTCAAAAAGATCATTTTGTAACACCGTGCAGGCCAAGGAAGGCCACACTTGGCTGCCCATTTCCCACCTCCAGTCTCTACACATTGGCCGCCAGGCTGTCACACAAGAACTTGATCCCAGCCAGGCCAGATCAGCCCCACTCCCGACAGGCGAGGTGCTTCAACATCTCCCCACCTCTGCACACACATGCCCTCCCCTAAATATCTTCCTGCCCCCCCCCAACCCCAGGACAAGCTCCTTCGCCCCAGCTCAGGTGTTTGGTCCCCTCAGAGGCCCCCACTCATCGCAGGGGCTCCTGAGAGGAGGCCAGCCTGGGGGTCAAGGCTCCCTGCATAAGAACACCAGCTC
The DNA here is from genome assembly GCF_000327345.1 of Myotis davidii. Lineage (NCBI taxonomy): Eukaryota > Metazoa > Chordata > Mammalia > Chiroptera > Vespertilionidae > Myotis > Myotis davidii. The sequence goes on along the minus strand of NW_006290031.1, from coordinate 6,402,129 downwards.
CAACATCTTCTGTCCTGTGACCTTGGTTCAGTTACTAAACTCTGTGCCTCAGTTTCCTCATCTGTAGAATGGCAATAACAGTGTTACCTACCTCACAAGGTTAGAGAGCGGATTAATGGCATCATTCTTGTTAAGTGCTTAGAAACAGTGCCTGGCACTTACAGTAGTAAGCGTCCCATGTGTGTTAACCATCAAGTAAATCTTTTACTGCTGGTTTACGTGTAGATCTCTCAGCCTTAAAATAGAAATTCCTCGAGGGACAGGACTCTGCCTGATGGGGGATCCCGGTTTCAAGCATTTCACAGAGACGGCACTGAGTAAATAAAGCTCTGATCCTCACCGTGAGGGAGAGATGAGCTCCGGGCCCGGAGCTCAGTGATCCATGGTCTTGAAGTACAAGAAATGCCTTCCATGCCAGAAGCCCTCCCCTAGCAATCTATGGACGCAGCCCAAGCAGCACCACCAGTGGCATGTCCTCCTGCCCACGACCCTCATGCCAGCATCAAAGCGCCACTATGAGGACAGCTCCTGGGGACCAGCTGCCAGGCCCCACAGCCCTGCTGGCCACTCCGGCAGCTCCCATGCGTGGAGGGTCCCAGAGAGGTGAGTGCAAGCAAAGAACTTTTTCTATTGGTCCATCTGGTCCCGGGTGGGCCAGAGGTGGCCGGCAGGTCTGGCATGAGGGGCCATGGGGGCTGCAGGTGCAGATTCCAGGCCCTTCCAAAGCCTAGCCGCCTACTCTGGGGGCAGTCCTCGCCGGACTGGGGGGCTGAGCACACCCGGCCCTCGGCAAGGTCTTCTTCAGGGCGGGCAAAGGCCAAAGCCTGCCATCATGCCAGGCCACAAGTCACTGCCAATCTAAAACCTATGTCTTTCACAAATCCTAGAGCAGACTTTTATTAGGTACGAGCTGCCAGTGTGAATGTACTGCCCCTACAGAAGAAAGTGCAATTTAAGCCCCTCTTTCCTGTGTGTGGGAACACCATGGTTTGTTTGGCAATCTGGTCTGTTTCCAATTCAGCTGTTAGAGAAACCACAGCAGGGGTGAAAGAGATAAAGGGGTGCAGATCAGGTCTGGTTCCGAGATGAAGGGGTGTGGATCAGGTCTGGTTTTGCAATACCCCAGAGGGTCTCAATTATATCGAGAGGAGGCTGTGCAGATGTTATAACATTCTTCGAATGAAATTGCTTTCGTTTGCCTAGAAGGACACATTCAGTTTTTTATTCAGTTGATATTTCTAGAGGGTGCCAGAGCCAGACATTGTACTGCCCTTCATGCAGAGGTGAGGGATAGGAGCGGGCTGGCTCTACGACACAGGTCACAAGCCAGGAAAGTGACAGACATATAGCCCTGGCTGATTTGGCTCAGTGGTTGAAGCGTTGGCCCAAGGACTGAAGAGTCACAGGTTCAATTCCCGGTCAAGGGAATTTCTGTTGCAGGTTTGACCCCCAGCCCCATTCAGGGCACGTGCAGGAGGCAAACAGTCGATGTGTCTCTCTCTATCTCTCAATCTCTCTCCCCCCCCCGCCTCCCCCCACATCTTCCCTCCTTTCTACTCTCTAAGGTTCAATAAAAAAAAATACACACACACAAACACACAAATTAGAAATTATGACTTTGAGAAAGAGGAGGCCGCTGTAAGGAAGCACACACAACAGAAATTCCTTCAGTCACAGTTCTGGGCCCTGGAAGTACGAAAGCAAGGTGTCAGCAGGGTTGACTGGCTTCTGGGGGGTTTGATGGCACTGGGGCGTTTCTTGATGTGTAATCCTGATCTCTGCCTTCACGTCCTCGCTGCGTTCTCCCTCTGTGTGTCTGTCCCTTTTTATAAAGACACGGTCATACTGGATTAGGGATCACGCTAACTGACCTCATCTTGATCGTCTGTGAAGACCCCATTTCCACATGAGCTTACACTCACAGGTATTAGCAGGGGGCGGGGAGCAGGTAGGAGTTCAACACCTTTTTGGGAGACACAATACAACTCATAACACGAAGGTAACTGGCAGCCCATTAAAGCGCGGCTGAGGCCCAGGAGAAGCATGATGGAGGTCAGGCTCGGGGGCCGGACTCAGGGCCGGGGTGTCCGATCACTGGAACTGGACCATAGAAGGACCTGAATGAGGCTGCGCCTGACCACGAGGGCTCGCACACCTCCCGAGGCAGCGGCCCCACAGGGAGGACACCAGGGGCCAGGAAGCCAGGCAGGCTGTGACCTTGTGCTGAGTCTCACAGCCGCTGAGGACCCACAGTTAGGCCGGTTCCTTAAGACCCCCACTGAGACTCCTGGTGGGACACGCCCACCCAGCCGTGCACCCACAGCCTGCAAAGCAGAGGGGCGGCCAGCTCAGCCAGAAGATTTGAGAAGCTGGATGGGAGAAATAAAGAGACAAAGAAAAACAAGTAGCAAAGGCCTGCTTCCTGAGCAGGCCTGAGTGACCACGCCACTCCCCAGGGCTGAAGCCTGTCCCTGGCAGCGGGGCTGAGCCTGCTGGGTTCCGGTCCTGGGTGGCTGGCTCCTAGCGTGCCTGGATGAGTGACAGTTCTTGGAGGCCCCAGGCTCTCTGGGTGTCCCACGCCCCTGTGGCCTGCACACACCAGCAGCAGCTGGGGCCGGAACTCAGGGTCGTGATCAGGAAAACCCAGGGGTCCCAGGCACATCCTCCAAACAGACTTTGGGGTTCCAGGAGCCATGGAAATACGCACTCCCACCCATCCGATGAATAACCATCCCGTCTCTCGTGGGCAAAGAGGCACGCCTGGGCCAGTGGGAACGGAGGCTTGGTGGGAGGTAAGAAGCGGGGTCTGAGCCCAGGCAGGAGACCTGTGTGGTTGCTCTTTGTGACATTAATGCAATTACTATGGGATAAAGCAAGGACTTGATACTGCTGTTACCAATTCTCATTAACGATGACAAGCTTTACTTAATTTGCACGATTTTATGCTTGCACTGCTTCCCTGACACTGCAAACCTTGGTTTCTGAAGACACTAATGTAATTACTTATGGTTAAATATGTATATTTGTATATATAATCATTTCAAAACAACAATTCCACTTTTATTAGCAACCCAAAGACTACTGAATGCAGTTTAGGTTTTATTTGTGGTTGTTTTTGTCTCTGTCCCGCTTGGATTACACAAATTGTTTCAAAGTCACTCAAAACAATTCTCTGTGAGGTTATGCCATTAATTTTGTATACAGAACTGTTTGTTTCTGTTTGTTTTCAGTGTTAGGAGATGGCTTTTATTCTTTTTTGTTTAATTTGGGTTTTTAAGTTATGTACAATGTTTACATGGTTCCAAAGCCAACTTATGAAACAAGGTACATTGTTTGGTTTGTAAATCTGTGTTTATTCTTCTACGGTTTCTTTTTCAAGATTTAAGCAAATATGAATATGTACATCCAGCGTTCCCCCCTTTCAGTTACGTAAAAGGCAGCACACTAAATGCACGGGCTGCGCCTGGCCTTTTTCCGTTAGCACTATATCCTGACAGTGACTCACAGTGAGGTACAGAGCCCTTCCTCATCCCCTCTTACAGCTTCACATTACCCCCCTGTGCCAACGTGCCACAGTCCGCGACCAGCCCCTTCTGGGTGGAACCTGGGAAGATTTCCCACCGTTGGCTACATAAAGAGTGCTGGAAAAAAGAGAAGAAAAAAGAGTGTTGAAAATGATAGCCGTGCTCATGTAACGTTACTCTTTTGAGAAAACTCTATTTTGAATCCTGTCTCACTGTGAACCCTTCGGCCGGTCATTTAATGCTCCATCTTCAAGGTTCTCATCTGTAAAATGGGAATAATAATAGTATCTAGCTCACAGTTCAAAAAGAATTCACTTGCTTAAAATACCCGCCACAGGGCCTGGCACAGAGTAATAGTCAATAAATGTTTGCTGTTTTCTTTCCTCCATTTTGTTTTATTTAGCCTACTACTTTAACAGTTCACTGTATGGCAGGAGAGAGAGAGAGAGAGAGAGAGAGAGAGAGAGAGAGAGAGAGAGAGAGAG
>NW_006290031.1:6397716-6398064 GCF_000327345.1 Myotis davidii | reverse complement strand
GGACTCAGGCCTCCCAGGGTCTCCATGATTGGCTCAGGGATGGGCACATGACTCTCTGCAACCAATGAGAATCCACTCTGGAGCTCACCAAGGGCTATAAGAAGAGAGGCTCTCTTCAGGATGCTAATCTCATTGGATGTAAGCCTGGAGCTGCCAGGGGCCAGCACATGGCAGGAGGGAACAGCACAGAGATGGCCCTGCCCAGCCCAGAGAAAGGCTCGCAGCAGGCACCCCCCAGCCCTGACCCATCCCCCCTGTGCCAGGCTCTGGACTATTCCCATCATTGTCACATTGACAGAGGATTTCAGTTAGGTGAGCTGAAAAAAAATCGCTTTTCTGTTTAAACCC
>NW_006290031.1:6390962-6394116 GCF_000327345.1 Myotis davidii | reverse complement strand
TCAGCCCAGGCAGGAGACCTGTGTGGTTGCTCTTTGTGACATTAATGCAATTACTATGGGATAAAGCAAGGACTTGATACTGCTGTTACCAATTCTCATTAACGATGACAAGCTTTACTTAATTTGCACGATTTTATGCTTGCACTGCTTCCCTGACACTGCAAACCTTGGTTTCTGAAGACACTAATGTAATTACTTATGGTTAAATATGTATATTTGTATATATAATCATTTCAAAACAACAATTCCACTTTTATTAGCAACCCAAAGACTACTGAATGCAGTTTAGGTTTTATTTGTGGTTGTTTTTGTCTCTGTCCCGCTTGGATTACACAAATTGTTTCAAAGTCACTCAAAACAATTCTCTGTGAGGTTATGCCATTAATTTTGTATACAGAACTGTTTGTTTCTGTTTGTTTTCAGTGTTAGGAGATGGCTTTTATTCTTTTTTGTTTAATTTGGGTTTTTAAGTTATGTACAATGTTTACATGGTTCCAAAGCCAACTTATGAAACAAGGTACATTGTTTGGTTTGTAAATCTGTGTTTATTCTTCTACGGTTTCTTTTTCAAGATTTAAGCAAATATGAATATGTACATCCAGCGTTCCCCCCTTTCAGTTACGTAAAAGGCAGCACACTACATGCACGGGCTGCGCCTGGCCTTTTTCCGTTAGCACTATATCCTGACAGTGACTCACAGTGAGGTACAGAGCCCTTCCTCATCCCCTCTTACAGCTTCACATTACCCCCCTGTGCCAACGTGCCACAGTCCGCGACCAGCCCCTTCTGGGTGGAACCTGGGAAGATTTCCCACCGTTGGCTACATAAAGAGTGCTGGAAAAAAGAGAAGAAAAAAGAGTGTTGAAAATGATAGCCGTGCTCATGTAACGTTACTCTTTTGAGAAAACTCTATTTTGAATCCTGTCTCACTGTGAACCCTTCGGCCGGTCATTTAATGCTCCCTTCAAGGTTCAGAGAGAGAGAGAGAGAGAGAGATTGAGATTTAGTTGCCTGGTGGGGTGCTGAGCTCTACCAGAAGTACTGGAGCCATCGCTGTTGGAGCACACAGTCGAGGTTCGCCTGCTCAGCCTGCGGATTAGAGGCTGTAGGTCAGGTCTGCTGATTTGTCTACCCCACGGATCCCTCCCCTTACGGAAACCAGTCCCCAGTTTTCCATTCTCAAAACAGGGAGCTGCACCCCAACCACTAGGTGAGCACATGACCCAAGCTTGGCCTCCCAGGATCTCAATGATTGGTTCTGGAATGGTCATATGACTTAGGCCTCCCAGGGTCTCCATGATTGGCTCAGGGATGGGCACATGACTCTCTGCAACCAATGAGAATCCACTCTGGAGCTCACCAAGGGCTATAAGAAGAGAGGCTCTCTTCAGGATGCTAATCTCATTGGATGTAAGCCTGGAGCTGCCAGGGGCCAGCACATGGCAGGAGGGAACAGCACAGAGATGGCCCTGCCCAGCCCAGAGAAAGGCTCGCAGCAGGCACCCCCCAGCTCTGGACTATTCCCATCATTGTCACATTGACAGAGGATTTCAGTTAGGTGAGCTGAAAAAAAATCCCTTTTCTGTTTAAACCCTTGAGATTTTGCTTCTGGGCATGTCCTCAAAATTGTGACTCAAATAAACTCTTATAAGACTTTTCTATAGGCTGGATATTCTTTGGTCAACACATCAATTAATTCAAAATCCATCACCACACTTGGTCCCACATCCTGGGGCCACAGGTCTAGGGCGACAATGTGGATGGACCTGCGGATGACAGCCAGCTGCCCCCACAATGTACAAAGAGGATGCTGTGGGGACCCCGGGGCAGGGGGCAGCATGGAAAAATCCATGTTGGGAAGAAAAATACCCAAGTCCAGATACTGACCATATATTTCCGGCCTCAGAATACCAGTCGCACATAGGGCACAGGTTACTATCATCCACAAAAGCGTAACACTGGCTGTCAACCCAAGTTATAACTCAGCATTTTCAGAGCTTGGCTTAATAATTAGGAACAAAGCCAAGTGAAGGGACCAAGACCCATTTGTGTTTTCTGTTGAAGTTCTAATTTTTAGAGCTATTTCCCCCCAGAGTCCAATAAAAATAAAATCCCTCTCTTTGAAGCAAAACATTTTCATGCAGAAGAAAGTTGCTGTCTGTTCTAATGGACACCCAAGAGCTGTGTGCTGGGCAAGCTTCTTGGAGCAGCTGAGTTGCAGATGTGGAGGAGGGCTGGGCGGGCTCAGTGCCCAGCCAGCCCTTCTGGGGATGTCTGCTGGGGGCGGGGGGTGGGGGGGAGGGAACATCACATTGCCCTGGGCCCCTTCTGCTCCTCTGTGTGCCCCACCCACAGCACCCCATCTCAGCCTCCCTGTCCATCAGCCTCCTCTGCAGGCTGCCCATCTTGGTGGGGATGGGTCCGGGACTGGCGAGTGCCTGCTGTGAGCCTTGCTTTGGGCCGGACAGGGCCGGGCAAGGAGTGGCACAAGTCCAGTGTCAGTGCAGAGTTATCCAGGGGCTGGGGGCCCTAGCTAGCCTGTGCAGGGAGAGGGTGGCGAGGGAAGGGCAGGTCCACAAACATTCCACAGCCTTCGGATGCCTGGAATCCTTCCTCCTCTTGTCCATTCGGCTCCAGTCTCCTCAAACCCCTGCTAATGTTGAGTATGCACCACCCGCCCTTCACCGAGGAAACAGGCCACAGGGGCGACTTTCTCAGCTTCCCAACACCCACCATCCTTCTTGGTGGGTTTGGACCCCACCTCCTCCTGCTTCTTCAGGACCCTCGACACCGAACTCACTGCAGCCCTGTCTCCTGCTCTCCTGGCTGCTCTGAGCTCCTTCTCTTAGAACCCCTCCTGCACCTGTGCCCCTTCCAGACGTTGTCCACTCAGCCTCATCTCTCCCTCCCACACACACACTTCCCATCATTCCTCAACCCACTCTCCCTCCAAATAACGCACACCAAATTTTAACGTGACCTCTTTAATGCCAAACCCAGAGGACATGTTTTAGTGCTTGGTGCCACCTGATCCTGGTGACCTGCTCACCCGGGGCCTCCATCCCGGCTTTCCTCTCTACAGCCTGGCCTGCCCACCCCATGCCTTCCCCTTAAACAGGTTCCCTTCATCTTTGTGGGTTCCCCATGCTGTTGT
>NW_006290031.1:6389127-6389711 GCF_000327345.1 Myotis davidii | reverse complement strand
ATCCCTGAGCCTCAGAATTTAATTCCCAGGATCCTGGGCACCTCCACTGTGACATTCCCCCTCGACGATCCTCTCTTCCACCAGCCTGCTCCCCTCTCCTGCTCCTCATGGCCACCCTCACCAGCAGCCAAGACCTCCCATGCCCCCTGCCTCTGTCCCCTCTCATAGGAGATGAAGCCCCAGCCCCATCAATTCTACTCCAAACACCTGCACAAGAATCAGCTGCCACCTCCTCCTCTCGCCCCAGACCCCTGAGCAACCTCCTCACTCGCCCCCAGCCCCTGCCCGAGGTCTGGCCGCTCAAATCCATCCTCCGCTTCACTAAAGGGCCAAAGCACTCAACACATGTCCTGCCTGAAAACCCCTCATGGACCTTCCTGGCTTTTAGGGTACCTTCAAACCCCTTGATCACGGTGCACAGGATAAATGATCTAAACCAGGGGTGGGCAAACTTTTTGACTCGAGAGCCACAATGGGTTCTTAAACTGGACCCGAGGGCCGGAACAAAAGCATGGATGGAGTGTTTGTGTGAACTAATATAAATTCAAAGTAAACATCATTACATAAAAGGGTACGGTCTTTTT
>NW_006290031.1:6387543-6389032 GCF_000327345.1 Myotis davidii | reverse complement strand
CGCGGGCCGTAGTTTGCCCACGGCTGATTTAAATGCTGTGACCCTCTTCCCAGTCTCACTGCTGGCAAGCATCACTTCTCCGCCTGCCCCTCCACCCCCACCCCAGAGCCTTGCCCAGAGGCACATCTGTCCACAATAATGGACACTTTTCATGCGCACAGCCACCGGATGGCTCGGCTCTGTGTACAGGAAGACCCGCTTCGCCAGTTATTACAGCAGCAGCACATCATGCACCCTCATTCTTTCACTTCGCTGCTCATTACTTAGCATCGGGACAAGTGTGAGGTGCAAGGATACCTGGTGGGCAAGGTGGGCACAGTCCCCACCCACATGGAGCATTTGGGGGAGAATGTGCTTAGAAAGCAGAGACTCAGCTTTCTAAGCACGTTGACTAGGTGCTTATTTCCCTGAATGCTCCAGGCTCTCACTTGCCAAACACAGTTTTCTCTAGACTAGAGGAGACGTTTACCGGTCCTCTCCCCAGCGTCTACTTACCCTTCTTAAGTTAGGTGTTGCCTCCCTTCAGAAGCGTCCTGCCTCCTCAGGCCTGGATTGGCTGTCCCTCCCGGTCTCCCCCAAATGCTCCATGTGGGTGGGGACTGTGCCCACCTTGCCCACCAGGTATCCTTGCACCTCACACTTGTCCCGATGCTAAGTAATGAGCAGCGAAGTGAAAGAATGAGGGTGCATGATGTGCTGCTGCTGTAATAACTGGCGAAGCGGGTCTTCCTGTACACAGAGCCGAGCCATCCGGTGGCTGTGCGCATGAAAAGTGTCCATTATTGTGGACAGATGTGCCTCTGGGCAAGGCTCTGGGGGATGTGCTCACCCCGTGAGGAGGCCATGATAGGATGCGTCGAGGCCTGGGGCCAGCACCAGCTGGGACACAGACTCCAGTGGTGAGATCTACAGCAACACACCCACCTCCCATCTATCCATCCAGCCCCACCCCCACCCTGCCAAGAACAGCCAGAAGCATCTAGCAAGACACACAGTCATTTATTCCTGGGTAAAGGTAAGCCCCTTAATATCTGTCAGTCGTATTCTGCTATCATATCTCCAATGTCTAGACTGGTGCCTGGCAAAGAGGTGTGTGATAAAGATTTGTTACAGACATAGATGAGTGGATAAAAGCAAACCTGCACCCCTACCTGGTGGGAGGAGTAAAAAATGCCGACATCCCAGCATCAAAGACACAGTGGAAAGGGTCGGAGTGCTGCCTAAGGCCTGTCTCTGTGAGTACTGGCAGGAGAAACAGCCCACGTGCCGAGCACTAATAGCACTAAGCAGTGTGCAGGGAGGATGCCAACGAATGTTTCACCTCAATTAACAGGGGAATCGGTTAAACCTAACACCCAGCCTTTCAACAAGGCCCTGTTCCTGTCCTCTCTCCTGCCAGCTCAGGCCCTCAGGGACCGCAGTCCCCTTTTTTTTGAGTAGCACACTGCAGTCTGCAGATCTTTTCCAGCTTTTATCATCTTCACCCTCC
>NW_006290031.1:6376564-6387496 GCF_000327345.1 Myotis davidii | reverse complement strand
ACACAGACTGAAAGGCCTCCTGGGACCAGGCAAGCAGCATGGTCCAGGTATAACGGGGAGTGGCAGAGGCGGGGGTGAACTAGAGGCAAAGGCTCTGCAGTGCTACACAGCTCTGGTGGCCCTGCCATGGGGCAAACTGGGCTCTGTACTGCCTGGTCTTCAGTTTTATCAGGAATCAGGATTTTGGAATACAGTTTCCTGACTTTTAATACATTATACTGAGTGGATCCATCCCCTGTTAAAGAATGTTTATCTCATTGATCATTGATGTGGCCCATCACTGTATCCCAGAGCCTCACACAGGACCTAGGGTCCACCGGGCCTGTCTAGGTAGATGGATGGATGGATGAGTGGATAGTTGGATGGATGGATGCCAGATGGTCAGATGAAGGTATGGATGGCTGGGTGGATGAATGTCGGATGAATGGGTGGATAGATGGTCAGAGGGAAGTAGAAATGAAAAGGGAGGGAATGTGTGTGTGATCAATTAGGTTGGACAGTCCCCAACTTTGCTGCCAGAGCAGAGGGCTCAGTGGAGGGACCTGGTCACTGGTTCCCCAGTTGCAGTGCAGAGAGATCTATTGGTTACTCAAAGGCCTCGTCCAAACTCTGATGACACCTCCTAGGAGCTATAAATGCTCCCTCATCACCGAAGAGCTGCCAGGAGACACACTAAAACTAAAGGACAAAACCTGGGTCACTGTGGACCAAGGCTCAAGGCTGTATCAATACACTTGGGAAGGAGACATCTTTAAATGTGACAAAGTGGCACGAACCACACTGTCTCCATGATGACTGAGAGCGCAGAAAAGATGGGAACACGTAGATTTGGGAGCTAGGTGGACCAGGGTTCAAAGCTCGATTCAGCCTCGCTCTGGCTATGTGACCTTAAATAAGTCCCTTATCCTCTCTGGGCCTCAGATTTTTTTTGTCTGTAAGATGGAATGGTAATATTGACATCAAACCATTTTTATGAGGATTAAGTGAGATGGTACTATGTTATCTGTAAGGCCTTAACATAAAACCTGGTTTATAGATGACAATCAATAACGGTTAGTTCCATTTTATTCTATTCAATCGTCCAAGTAGTATTATAAAAAGAAGACTATAGGAATAAAAATGTTACTATTAAATTTACTCCCCAAAACAGTTCAAGGCCAAAACTTAAAAATGAGGCAGTTCAAGTGTCTGTCAATGGATGAATGGATATACAAAACAGTACAGAAAAAGGAATGAAGTATTAATTCATACCCAAATGTGGATGGACCTTGGAAACATGCAGTGAAAGAAGCCAGACACAAAAGGTCACATGTTGCATGATTCCTTTTATTTAAATATCTAGACTAGGAAAATTCATAGAGACAGAAAGTAGGTTAGAGGTTACACCAGGGGCTGAGGGTTTGGGGAAATAGGGAGCTATTGCCTAACGGTTACAAAGTTTCCATTTGGGGTGATGAAAAAGTTTTGGGAATTGACAGTGCTGATGGTTGGGCAACATTATAAATAAAATGAATGCCACTGAATTGTACACTTAAAATGGTTGAAGTGGAAAATATATTTTACCACAATAAAATAGTTAAAAAAAGAATATGAACTCTTAACCAAGTAACAATTCTCCTAGTTTGCCTAAAAAAGACGAAAGAGTTACATGACTTCATGACATATAAACCTTAAAATCTTTCAGCATTAACTAGATAAAGTTGTCTTTTGCCCCTTGAGACCTAAAATGTGTTTTCAGTTTATGAAATGAAATTTGGAAGCATGACCTGGATGTTTTGCTTTCTGTAACTTGGGAGCAAGAGAGGAAGCAAGAGGAAAACTCAGCAGGCATGTTACTGCCTTTGGAGGACAACCAGCCATGGGATAGGATTTTTCCTCTCTCCCATTAAGATATACTATAGCCACATGAATGCCAGTCGGAACATATCTTACTTAACAGGGACAAAAGTTTAGTCCCAGTCGTCTACCCTGGGACTGGGAAAGGCATGGCCACCTTCCCCATGCAGCTGGGGATCATCTGAAAGCTGCACACACCCTACCCTAGTCCAGCAAGGACACTGGGGCCACTCACAGCCATCCTCAACCTCGAGGGGGTGTCCACTAGTCTTTTGAGAAAGAATGTACCAAAGATAGGCAACAAGCTAATACTTGAGGACAATGGGCATTGTTAGAGGGCAGAATGGGGTCTGGGGCGCTGTCTGTGATCCTCGGGCAGTCTGGTAACACGGTTAACACCAAAAGCCATAGTCCAGACAGGCACCCAGCACCCAGACAGAGGCACTGACCAGGCTCCAGAGTCAGCGCAGAGGGACTGACGATCACTTCTGCCGAAGGGCATCCTTCCTCATGCTTTGCCGTCTCCCTGGCTGCCTGAGAATAGGAAGGTCCATCCTGAATCCTTAGACACCAAGCCTGGCTTTCACGGTATAATTCTCACAGAGATAGTGTCAATAATGGATGGTACACCCCAAACCCTGTATTTTCTGTCCCTAGCATCACCTCCTATCCAGGCCCAGAGCTGAATTTTTTTAAAAAATATGTTTTTATTGATTTCAGAGAGGAATAGAGAGGGTGAGAGAGAGAAACATCAATGATGAGCATCATTGAGTGGCTGCCTCCTGCATGTCCCCCACTGGGGATCGAGCCCGCAACCCAGGCATGTACCCTTGACCAGAATCGAACTCAGGATCCTTCAATCCATAGGCCAGTGCTCTATCCACTGAGCCAAACTGGGTAGGGCCAGAGCTGCATTTTTAAAAAACTCCATGTTGTGGACAAGCTCCTAGCAATTCACGTGGCCCGGAGTGGAGATGGTTTTCACTGGGACTGGCCCGGAAGTGCAGCTCCAAAGCTCTGTTCCTGTTTAACCACAGACAGAAATGTCCCTCCTCGGTGTCCCGGGAAGCTCTAGGGCGGGAGCTTTTATAGCCGTTTCTTTCATTCGCTGCCACGCTTTATCAGCGCATGTAATTATTTCCATGACCGAACCGACAGGGCATGTGAAACTCAAAGCAACAAACAGAAAACCCGAGTGAGACCTGGAGTGAAGCCCCATGGGAAAGAAACTTTTCTCAAGGTGGGCAACACACGTACCAGACCCCGACCTACCGGAGCCAGGGCCACACTGCGACACGGCCCTGCTCCCGAGGCCCGTGGACTGTGAACACGGCGGTCACTCGCTGAATTCGCCATTTCCTGAGAACCTCTCCTCTCCGTGACAGTGTGTCTGTGTGATCTAACCAGGACCTTGAAGATGCAAATATCCAGGGGAGTGAGCATCAGAAGGAAAACTGGTTCTGTGTCACGGGGCCAGGATCTCTGGGGAACAACTGCTTTTAGTGTGGCAGTACATCAGTCAGGACTGGTATCTCAGAATGGGGTAAAATTAACAAAAACAAAGAGAATGCATTGCCTTTCTTGACTGAAAAATCCATGAAATTCAGGCTGGATCCAATGACACCATCAAGTGTCTCCCTCCCCATTTTTCAGTTCTGGTTTCTCTGTGTGTGTTGCTTTACTCATGGTGGGAGGGGGGAGGGCTATGCATCCTGAGGCCCCCGCAGCGCCAATTCCACTAGTTCCGCAACCCAGTGTAAAGATACTCTGTCTATTCCAAAGGCTCCAGGAAAAGTCTAGAACCTGCTTTTTGGGGGGCTGACTGGGTTAGGTGCTTATGACTAGATGGTGGAGTCAGCCCACTCCAATCCATAGCTGGGGACTAGAGAAGGGGGTTTTGCCCAAAGGAAAACCAGGATGCGGTCACCAAAAGGAGGGGGACAGATGCAATACTGTCCAGCACAGGCCAACATCCTGGTGATGGTTGGGCCTTGACCTGACCGGTTCCTGGCCCTTCTCACCTAATGGGGACACCTGACCACACCTGCCGATTCTTCTGCAGACCCTCCCAGCTCCTAGACCAGCCTGGCCACAGGCAAGCAGGCAGCAGCTGGCTCTTGCCTCCTTGACATCACAGAACAGGGTTTATTTCTTCAGAGTTCCCTGTCCAGAGTCTTACAGACTGGTGTGGCTCAACAATGGACTGATTCATTCACTCATTCACTCACTCACTCATTCATTCATTCACCCAGGGCTCTGCTAGATTCCATTTCCACGTGTATTGCCTTTTCAATCCACGTAACTCCGTAAGGTAAGTCTCCTCCCCATTGTCATGTTGAAGAAACCAAGGCAGAGGTTGAATAACATGACTAAGCTCATCGGTGAGTAAGAACAGGCTACAATAGTGGTGGGGACGCCAGGACCCTAAGGCTTTGCCTAATAAAATCAGTGGAAAAGAGAAAAAGACAATGAGTCCAAGGCTCACAGGAAAAGCCTCATCAACATGGAGAAAGACCTCCCAATAAAGGTGGAGAAAAATACCCCAAATGAGTAACAGTGGAAGACGGTGACGGCCTGCGGTAATGGACAAACACTGAATAGGCAGGCTGACAGAGGTGGTGTCTGGGAGTTCTGGAAAGGAAGAAAGCACAGGGCGAGGGGTGCAAGGTTGTGGGGTGAGGTAGAGTAATCAGAGAGGACCTTCTGGAGGAGGTGAAATTGGGAGGACCTTGAGGCAGAGGGCAGATTCTCGGCTCGGGGGTGAGAAGCAAAGGCATGTAGTTGGGTATGGGCATTGGAGTCAACATCTGCGGGTGCACCTTCCTAGCGTCCCTCCACGTTCTGTTACTGGCACCCCAAATTCCTCTGGAGAGCCTCCGGGGAGCCATCCTTTGCCATGCCCAGCCCATGTGGGTTTGTGGGGTTGATCTTAATCCTCTGCCCAAGGGAGGGCATCTGACCCAGGCCTGGCCAAGCAGCTACAGTGGCGGGTTTGGGGAACATGGCAGTGGCTATGGCAAGACCTGCGGCGGTCCTTTGTGGGATCCTTCTGAGGCCACTGTTGTTGTACCGCTGGTAGGATGGGGCCTGGAGCTGGCAGGGCTGGGGCTGTCACAGTCCTCACTGGGGAAGAGCTGCCTGGGAATGAAACCAACCTGGAAACGCAGAGCCAGGGACAGGCAAACACACCAAGATGATGTCAACTGCCTCTGAAACCAGAATTCCCCAGAGCCCAGTAAACGTCCTTTGATGCTTAAGCCTGTTCCAGTTATGTGCTCATCACCTGGTGCAGGCACACAGCCCCGGGGGGCAGGGAGGGGCTGCCAGGTGAGTCTGCAATGGGGTATCTCCATTCCTGAGCTTGGGGGCCAATGATCCAGAGGGGTTCAGGCTAGCCACAAAGGGCTTGAGCCCCCAAATGTGGGCTCAGGCTCAGAGCCGCCGTCCAGTGTTCCCTCAGCCACACGCCTCTGCTGCCAGGTGTCCCGGGCAATAAATGGCTGTCGTGAGGGTGAGGGAATGGTTCAGCCACACTGCTCCTCGGCAAACCTGGTTATTATACTAAACGACGTGTGCCCCTGCTCTTATCTTCATTCATCGTCAGACCGCTGTGTCCACAATGATGGCCTTGCTCATCGCAGTCCCCCAGGTGGGAGGGGAGAGACTGCCCCGGCATTCAGGCCAGTCAGGGAGGGGAGGGACTGGTCTGGGAGCTGAGCCACAGCCAGAGGCACCGTGCAGGAGGTGTCCAAAGCCAAACTGCAAAGGTGTGCTGGTCATTAGAGGCGCAGACCACAGGCGTGGGGCAAGCGCGGCCGGGGGGTGGAAGCAATGAGGAGGTGGGTGCTGAGCGTGGTGCCGCAGGGCGGAGGCCCGTGGACCTGGGGCTGGTCTAGGCCGAATCTCACTGGCCCTGGAGCTTTTCCTTCTGTGCCAGATGAAGGAGCTGGCGGAGTGTCCTTGAGGGAATGCCTGAGCCAGACAGCTCTCTAAATGTTTTCACAAACACCAATCTCTCCCAGCTTCCGGACTTCCAATACGAGGAGCCTTGGCCTCCTGCACTTCTCCATCTGTCGTCCTGAGATCAGCGGCCGACCCCCTCATCTCCTGCCTGGGCGGCTGCCAGGCCCTGGGGCCCACCTCGGCCTTCCACCAGAACAGCTCTGACTCGGCTTCTATTTCCAGGAGGCGGCTGGATGACTGGTGTGTCACAGCTTGCACCAGGCACATCACTGAGTACACACTGTCCTCGTGACTTGGTCACCAACTGGGGTGAGGTGGGGGAGGGGTGCCTGGCCTATTCAAAGAGCTGTGGCCCCAGTGAGCTACAACTGCTATACCCGCTTAGGACAGCTTTCCCCGTCTCCCCTGGGACCTGGCTACAGGCTGCTGCTGCTCAGAGCCCCTTCTCAGGCCTCTTTGCAGCAAACCTGGGATGGCTGAAGGTGGCTTGGCCCTAGCCAAACACAGCCTCTCATTCCTCAGATAACCAGTGGGACGAGACAGATTGCACAGTCCCCGACTGACAACCAGAATGGGGAGGGCCCTGGCATAAACGCCCGGCTGCAGCCCACACACCTGATGCTTGGGTGTGTCACCTATTTATGTGGGTGGAGTTCACCTAAAGGACAGCATTTTGGGGTCCTGTCCCAGCCGAGGCCTGAAGTCACCCCTGTGCAGAATCGAGAAACTGAGGGCTCCAACTAGGGGCTTTACAGCAGGCACGTTTTTGGCTGAATTTGTTTACCTTGTGGTTGATGAAGTCTTATCCCTTTAAAAATAATCAGGTCATTAAGAGGAACCTCTGATAACCTCATGTCTTGGGCAAGGCTCCTGGGGCCAGCTCACTTTGTGGCTGCCTTAATCTAAAACACATGGGGATGGAAATGGCCTTTTAGGCGGAGTCTTGGAGAGACAGAGCAGCAGGAGTGTCCCTCCACCTAATGCCACATGCATTCAGCTACAAGGCCCCAAGATGCCCTAAGAAAAAAGCTCCAGAAACACACACAAGCTGATCCCTGACAAGTCTAAGCTCCTGAGTTGCAGCTTACAGAGGTATATGCACATGATACTTCTTGGGTCATACAGTAACTCCACAAAAGTGGGGCGGTGGCTATTATTGTCCCCATTTTACAGATGGAGAAACTGAGTCTCAAGGCATTGAAGGTACTTGCCCAAGGTCACATGAAAGTGAATGGGTGCTATGAATTGAATGTTTATGTCATCTCAAAATGCATATGCTGAAACCCTAACACCAATTTGATGTTATTTGGAAGTGGATGCCTTTGGGAGATAATTAGGCTTAGATGAGGTCATGAGAGCGGAGCTTAATGATTTGTGTCCTTATAAGAAGAAGACTAGAGCTCCTGCTCTCTCCACCACGTGAGCGCACAGAAAGGATGTACAGAGAGCGGGAATTCTAGTCTTGTCCTCTTCTGGCCCCATTTTCAAGTGTACAGTTCAGTGGCATTAAGCACTTTCACAGTGTTGTGCAACCATCACCACCATCCATCTCCAGAACTTTTTTCATCATCCAAACGGAAACTCTATACCCATGAAGCAATTTTCCATTCTCAACTCCCCCAGCCCTCGGCACCCACCATTGTACTTTCTGTCTCTATAAATTTGTCTACCCTAAGCGGCTCATAGAAGTGGAATCATGCAGTATTTGTCCTGTTGTGCCTGGCTTCTTTCACTTAGCATAATGTCCTCAAGGTTCAATCCATGTTGTATCATGTAGCAGAACGTCCTTCCTCTTTAAGCCTGAATAATATTCCATCATGCGTTCCGTTTACCTATTCACTGTATCACAACTCATCCTCATCACTAGTGCCAAGGAGCTAAACAGAAGCTCCTCCTTCCTTCTCACCAACTAGGCCCAAATGACTTGTTCACTTGTCAGAGTGTGGTCTCGGTCCACCATCTCTGCTTCCAGGAACGATTCCTGCAGAAACACATGTGGACAGGAGGTGCACTGCCTAACTGTGGCGGGCAGCGGGTTAGTCTTTTACATTCTAACTTAGCGTTTGTCAGGGACCAGTACTTTTGTGAAATACAATAAAATAAAGTAGAAAATGAAATTTAGAAAACCAAAAACATGAAAGTACTAGCTCATTTTTTTAAACATAAGATTCAACAGACGTAAAAATTACTGGTTAAAATGCTATAAAAGTTTCCAAACACTCCCCATTTCTATCCCAATCTTGTTACAGACCCATAACCAGGTCCAGCACTCATTCAAAAACCACATTTTGAGTAGCACTGCCTGGAACATTGCTTAACAGCAAAAATAAAAACATCTAAATGACCACCAGGAACAGGCTTGTTGAGTACACTTTGGTATATCCATATTATGGTTTAGCAATAAAAAATAATGAAGCATATGAGTTAGCAATTCCACGCCTGAGTACATGACCAAGAGAAATGAAAACATAAGTTCTCCAAAAAAACTTGTACAGGAATGTTCATAGCAGCTTTACTTATAATAGCCAAACATGAAAACTCAAATGTCCAACAACAGGTGAATGCATAAACAAAATGTAGTATGGCCATACCCTAGAATATTATTCAGCCATAAAAAAGGAATGAAATCCTGAGACATGCCACAACATGGATGAAACTGGAGAACGTTGTGCTGAGTGAAAGAAGCCAGATACAAAAGGCCACATATTCATGATTCCATTTAAATGAAATGCCCAGAAGAAGCAAATAGAGAGAAACTGAAAGTAGATTAGTGGTTGCCAGGGGCTGAGAGTGACAGAGGGATTGGAAGATGGTGGGCTTGATTAAATGTTCTAAAAATGGTTATGGTAAAGGTTACATAACTCTGTGTATCTACTTAAAATCACTGAATTGTATACCTTAATTAGATGAATTACATGGTATAGGAATTTTAACTTAATAAAGCTAGTATAAAAATAATGCAGATTTCTATAGCTATTACTAGTAAAACAACTGAATTATTATTTAAAACCAACAGAAAATCCTAGGTCTAGATGTTTTTATTGGTGATTTCTTCCAACTATTTAAGAAAGGAGCAACAGTACATCTAACCTTAATTCTTCCAGGGAACAGAAATGGCAAACATTTCCCAACTCATTTTATGAGGTCAGCATAATCTTGATAACCAAAACCTCACAAGAGAAGAAAGGAAAAGTACAGACCCTCTTTCCATCAAGACAGATACAATATCCCCAAACAAACTGAATCTAGCAGCATATTAAAATAATCTATCCCACCCAAGTGGAGTTTACCAGGAATGCAAGGATAGTTAACATTCTAAAATCAATCAGGGTAACACTATTTTGACAGAAAAAAAGGAAGAACTATCATATGATAACCTTATAAATGCAGAAATATCACTTGACCAGTTTTAATACCCAACCATAACTTTTCACAAAACCTCTGAGCAGACTAAAAGAAAGAAAGTTTAATCTGACTGATAGCTACTAACAACCTCAAGCAATGGGCATGCTTACTGTGTCCTCTGAGTTCAGGTCTGAAAACAGGGTGCCTTCTATAGGAATGGTAACAATTCTATCCTGCACTATTGAAGGCTTTTGCCAAAGCAATGAGTCAAGCAAAGAAATGAAAGGCATAAGAATAGGAAACCAATAAAACTCTATAGACGATATGAGAGCTAACACATGAATGTGGCAAGGATGCTGGAAACAAGGGCAACATGAGAAATCATCAGCAGAAACAGAAAGCAGATTTCTAAAATGTTATTATTATTTAAAGCAGCATCAAAACCCAGTAAATTGGTAGGAAGGAATCTAATAAAAGTTTGCAAGCCCTCCGCACTTAAAAATGTAAAATGTTCTGCCATGTTCATACATTGGAAGCCTCACTATTGTGAAGATGTCATTTCTCCCTAAATTAATTCTATAGTCAACAAATCCCATTCAAAGTCTCAGCAGCTTTTTTTTTTTTTAAACAGAAATGGCAAACAGATTGTAAACCTTATATGGAAATGCAAAGGCCAAAGAATAACCAAGACAATCCTGAAGCACAAAAACACTGAAGCTCTGGTAACTAAAATAATGTGGTCCTGGCTCAGGGATTAAAAAAAAAAAAAAAAAAAAAAAAAAAAAAAGAACAATGGAACAGAAAAGGCAGTCCAGACGAAGACCTGCCCAGCCACCAGGATGGCTGAAATAAAATAGACAGAAAATGCCCACTACTGGCGAGACTGTGGAGAACCTGGAATTCTGGAATTCTCATCCACACTTGGGGAGATGATCGTCGTCTTTGGAAAAGGTGTATTTACTGAAATTGAACATCTGCACACCTTATGCACAGCAATTCTGCTGTACAGTGTAAACATACAGAAATGCACACATATTTTCACAAAACACATACAAGATGGCTCATAGCAGCACTGCTCATTATAGCCCCAAACCTGGAAATTATTCAAATGCCCAACAATAGAATGATGAATAAAGACATGAATGTTTCAAAACTACACACAGCAACATGGATACATACACTGCTCAGCTGAGGACTAAAGAATCTATACCATGTGCGTCCACCCATCTAGAGCTTAAAACAGGCAAAGCTGACCTTTTGTGTGTGTGCACGAGGTGGCCGTGGGAGAGTCTCTGGAGGGCAGGTCACGTGCTGTTCCTTGACCTGGACACAGGTGTGTTGTGTCTGGCAATTCATCACACGGCATTTAGGAAATGTGCTCTTGCCTGTAAAAGTTTTATTCTGACACACAGTGAAAACAAATAATGAGGCAGACTTCAGAGGTATGAATATGTTGATATCAGAATGAGAGAGTATTAAGTGTGTGTGCATTCATTGCCTTTCCACTGCCTCCTATGGAAACACTTTAGCTTGCCACCCCTACCTCCACCCCCAACCCCCACCCCCGTCACTGTGGCTTCAGAGAGGATGATGGGAGAAAGGACAGGAAGGCCAGCATCAAAAGGAGCTGGGAACAAAGCGGGAGACTTTCACATTGCAGAGTGAACATGATCGGGAAAGTGAAAATGACTGATGTGGAGAGAAACTGGAAAAGGTCCAGGAAGGCAGAGGAGGAGGAAGGACCAGCGCTCTTGGAGGAAAAGGCTGTTGGGGGAGGAGAGCAGGCCA
>NW_006290031.1:6347417-6376548 GCF_000327345.1 Myotis davidii | reverse complement strand
AAGGTCTCCTGACCCCCCCCCCCCCCCCAGCTGACTGCCTGGAGTCAGGGTTTGGTGGTGATTTGGCATGGCCGGGGGCACCTGGAGCCTATTCAGGTTGATTGACAAAGAACGGTACTTTTAAGTTGTGAAGACAAAGAACCAAGTTCAGAATACCATGCATCATTTTATTTCTGAAGAATTTAAAAGTGGGTATTTGGTTGCCCGGACCCGTGTGGCTTGGTTGGTTGGAGTGTCACCTCTACACCAGAGGTGGCGGGTTGGGGATTCTCAATCAGGGCACATGCCCAGGTTGAGGGTTCAATCCCTGATTGGGGCGTGTAGAGGGGGCAACTGAGCAATGTTTCTCTTTCACACCAATGTTTCTTTCTCTTTCTAAAATAACAAATAAATAAATGTGGGTATTTGTTTAAGTACAGGAAAAAGTCTGGCAGAATGTGCACAAAAGTGATTCAAGATTTACATCTAGTTCATGGGATGGCAGAGGGTGGGAGGTGGAGGTACAAAGCAGACTTTTTTTTTTTTAACTTTAGAGCTATCGGTTTTTCTGTGTTATTTGTTTTGTTTTGTTTTGTTTTTTTTGAGTAGGGACAGTGAGTTAATTTTAAGCACAGTTTACTTTTACAATAATAAGTTGTAAAGACTGGAAAGGGGTCCCTGGAAGGAGTGAAAATTGATGACAGAAATACCAATAACAAGATATGCAGATGGATGGGGTGGAGGAAAGCTAGAGAAGGTCCCAGCAGAAAACAGCAAAGAAGTCCATTTGAAATGACTTCTGATGAAAGTGAAAGAAGAAAGTGCCAAAGCAGGACTGCATCTGAACATCAAAAAGACAACAATCATGACCACAGAAGAAACACACACCTTTAGCACAGGCCATGAAGACGCTGAAATGGGTAAAGATTTTGTTCCTTTTGGTTTTAGTCATCAATTCAAATGGAAACTAAAGCCAAGAATTCAAGGGAAGACAGAGACTCAGAGGGGCAGCAATGATAGCGTCAGAAAAGACCGCTAAGAGCAAAGATGTATCATTAGAGACCCAGGCAGAGCTCATCCACACCCTCATCTTTTCAGTTACTACGTGTGGATGTGGAAGTTGGACAGTGAAGAAGGCTCATAGGAAGAATAAGTGGATTCACTGGAAACATGGTGTTGGAGGAAAGCTCTATAGATACTGAACTTCCCGAAAGACAAACAAGTGAGTCCTAGAGCAAATTAAACCTGAAACATTGCTGGAAGCAAAAATGAAAAAATTGAAGCTGTCCTACTCCAGGCGCACCATGAGCAGACAGGGTTCTCTGGAAAAGACAATGATGCTGGGAAAAATAGAAGACAGCAGGAAAAGAGGAAGACCAAATACGAGATGGATGGACTCCATAAAAGAAGCCATCGGCATGCATGTACAGGAGCTGAGCAGGGCTGTTGGGAAAGCGCATTGTGGACATCACTCATTTGTAGGGTCACTGGGAGCATGTAACACAGTGAGGTAGGAAATGAGCAGCTCACTTCCTAAGTGAAGCCTTGGAGACCAACTCGGACCGCCTTAGGGGATTCTGGCCAGAGGGTTTGGAATCATCCCACAGCCAATTCTGAGAGGCGCACAGTCCCTGCCCCACCGTGAGGATGGGGCAGATCTGGGTTCATGCATCACTTCTCCATCCTTCTCTCACCTCCAACCTTCTTCCACCGAGACAATCTCCCTACATCCCGAGGTACCCTCTCCCTCCTGCAAGCAGTCTCTCCTGGGCACCTTCCCCCTCCACACATACAACGTCCCCCTCTTTACTACCTCCATGGTGAAGGGGCCAGTGCCCCAGTGCAGAACTTGATCCACACAGCCCCCTCTACTCCTAGTCCTGGATGGAGCGCCTGGATCCCTAGTGGGGAAAGAAGGAGTTCAGAATGTACATTTTAGGGCACAAACAGGACCAGAGAGGCACTATTTGCCCTCCTGGAAATTAAGCCCAAATCCTGCCTCAGGGGTGGCGGGGGAGGAAGAGGACAGTCATTCCCGGGCAGCTGCTCCTGGTCTTCCTCGGGAGACAATCCCTGTCCTCTCAGAGCACCCCCACACAACATACAGAGAAAATGCTAAGAACTACCTCCCTCCCCGAAGGTCACTGCAAGGCCCACGGTCACACATCATAAAGATGCTGTCCTGGAAGCACTTGGGTCCACAGGGTCTGTCTTTATCCTCAGCTGTGTGACAGCCGGTTCCACCAACGGGAAGTGATGCTCAGGGTACGGTCACTGTGCAGTCCTTCTGTGGTGGCACAGCTCAGGTGCATTCTCTGAGGCTTCCAAGTCGCCTGCTGCCCACCCACTCAGGGGCTCATGTGGCCTTGTCTATAAATTTTAAAATATATAATTAGTTATTCCAGAGAGGAAAGGAGAGGGAGAGAGAGAGAGAAACTTCTATGATGAGAGAGAATCATTGATCAGCTGCCTTCTGTACACTCCCTATTGGGGGTCAAGTCTGCAACCAGGGCATATACCCTGACTAGGACTCGAACCATGACCTCCTGGTTCATAGGTCAACACTTAACCACTGAGAAACACTGGCCAGGCATCTATACATTTTTTAAAGATACATTTTCCAAAAAGCACCGCAAGGGAAGATGGATGCGTGAGCTTCTAACAGGGGAGGTGGTCCAGGCCCTCCTTGGTCTTGGTCATGCAGTTGTCCTTTGTCTGATGGAAGTTCTTTCCTAGTGAGCTCTGTTCCCCTTGGAGCCTCAGCCTCCAAGAGTTGAACTTCTTTCTGTGCAGGCCTGTGAGTGAGCAGGCGACAAGGGGCAATTCTGAAGAAATGACCAGACAACAGGCCACTTCAAACCCATTAGGGTCATGAAAATCATGACCTGGTGGGGAAGGCAGCTCAGCTGACATTCGGCCCTATTTCTAAAGATGGGGCTGAAGAATAAAAAAGAATAGTGGGGCGGGGAAGAAGAGGCTGGGATCCGGAGGGAAACCCCAAGACCACCCAAAAGAAAGGACTTTAAAATGCTGACTACGGATCTTCTATGAGGAAACAGTTGCTCTCCTGCCATCTGTGAGCAGGAGGTTCACACAGGGATTCTTGCATCAAAGAAACTAAGAGTCTCAGCAGAAATGACATTCTTTTCCGTGGAGGAGGCAACAAAAGAAAAGTGCCCCATCCTATGCTGTCCTTGCTCCCTTAATGCCCACGAAATGATCTGTGTCTGGCTCTCCCACCTCCTGGGGACCTAAGGGTAAATAAACAGACTTTATTAGATGCTTTCTGTATGCCAAAAATGTTCCGAGGCTACACTGAGATCAATGTTCCCCATACATTGATCTGAGTGTAGCCTGAAAACAAAGCTATTCCATTTAAGAAATGAGGAGCCAGATATGGTGTCTGAGGTCACATAACGGATAGGTGGCACAACTGGCATTCATGGGCAGTCTCACCTTCATCCCAACCAAGACTGTGAGCCCCCCATTGCATCCTGGCACTCAGGTGGAGGGTCCTCTCTGGGCCTCTCAGCCCTGCAGTGGAAGCCCCTGGGGCAGAGGGGTAGACACGGCATCCAGGCCCACCCAGAAGGACTCTCTCTCCTGAGACCCTGAATCTCGGGCAAGAAACACACAAGTAAGAGTCAGTGCAGATGCTCGGCTGAGGCTTCTACTTGGGGGCTGCCCACCCTTTCCTGCAGCCTGGACCTGGGAGCTGCCCTGCACGCTGCCCTTCCAACGCCTCTTCCTCAGCGGGCACTTGGCCTCTGTGAGCTCCTGCGTTTCTTCCACTACTCCCCCTGTCTGTCTCAATCTGCCTGAGTGACTTTCTGTTGCTAGTGACCAAAGAACGCTCATCTGTTCGCCATCCATCGGGTCTCCCTCCCTCCCCTCTGCTCCCAGAACAGTGCAGACCAACAAGGCCAGCCCTCGTAGCCGCCTCCCTCCTCCCGCACCAGCTGGGCCGTCCCAGGCTATAAACACTTAGGGAGGATGAAATGAGAACACCACATGACAGAGTGGCCTGGAGCAATCTAGATTAAGAGATAAAGGAAAAGTGGGGACATTTCCATGTGTTTTGGTCATAACCAATCCTATCTACAATTTAGCAAGGGCAGCTCTGTCTATGCCACAGCCCAACAAGGATGAAAGGCACACAGGAGGATGGGGCAACAGGTTCATGGCAGGGCATGCCTATGCCACCTCTCAAGGCTGCGGATAGCTCAGCTTTGGGGTGGCACACGGAACCTCTGTGAGGCCTCGGGAGGAAACACAGAGAGGCTCGGTGGTCAAAGGAGAGAGAAGACATGCAGAGAGACTATGTGGAGGCGAAGCTCCCAGACCAGGGAGCAGTAGGGGAGTGCCCTGGTCTACACAGCTCCCAAGCCCTCCTCAGTGTAGGCAATTTAGCTGCAAAGGGTTGAGAAGGCTTTTCAGGAAGAATATTTCTGCACCATTTCCCTGTAGGAAAACATTTCTGACCGAGTGGCAAGTCCCCCAAGCCATCGGCAGGACCGGATCTGATTCACGGAAAAGGGACCTTGGCCAGGGCCAAACCAAATGCTAATGACTTCCAATCATTGGCTTCGGAGCCAGCTCAGAACTCTGCAGAGCCAAGCCCTGGCCATAGTTAAGCCTCAGATGATCAAGGAGAAAAAGCCAAGAGGTAAAAGCATGGGGAAACTGAAAGGAAGTAAGGAGAAAGTCTAACCACAAGAAGGGGCCAACACCTGAGTCAAGAAGCTGCCTGGGGCAGGCTGGCGGGCTCCTGGACAGTGTGGAATTCAGGAAGGACAATGTCACGGTGGCAGCGTTTTACAGCTTTTACTACCCTTCTCCGTAACAGTCCTCTAACAGACTTGTGACTATGACTCCACAACTCACCCAAACATATTTATAAAATGAGCTGAATTCCATGTGCTCCTTTAGTGAGGGCATAGGTTGTCCTTTCTTCACTCACCCCCATCTAACACTCACTGGAGGGTCTGGTATGAGCCGGGCCCCATGCAGACATGGGGGGAAATGTCAGGGTTCCACAGGCTGGGGAGGGGGAGTGACAGGCAAGTGAAGCGACCTCCATTCCAATATGGACTGTTTCGAGGTATACCCAAAGTGTGGTGGGATCAGAGTGGAGGGGGCAATACATTGTGCCTAGAAAATGGGGAAAGTTCCCAGAAGAGGTGAGATTAAAGCTGGACCGTGAAGAATGAATATAGATTCTTCAAGTAAAAAGCCAGGAGGGGAGACTAGAGAGGAGCTCAGCAGTGAGATCCATCTGGGCTTGTGTCCCTACAGTCAGATGCTGTAGAAACTCAATGCCCCGGAGAATGGTTACATGAAGTACTCTGAGTTCTGCCCCGCCGCTATGAGCTGCAGGAGAGCCCTGCCCAGGAATGTCCATCCAACCTGGCTTGGTCTGGCAGGGAGCCCACCTCTGCAGCCATGCATGGCAATGTGGGCATCAGAACAGCAGCTGCACTTCTGGAGCAGCTTTATGAGAAAAGGAGACTCGTCACTGTGTCTACACTCACAGCCTGAAACCTCCTCTAGAGGCTGCAGCTGGGAATGCCTGGATCTCGGACCTATCACTGTGGCAGATCCGGTGGGCGTGTGCCCGACCCTTGTCAGCAGGATAGGAACGGAGATTATGCCTCTGGCCCTCGCTCTGCGGCTCAGGTTGTCCCTGCGAATCCCTCCGTTTCTTCGGCATGAGCTCGTAGATAAGCACGGCACAGACAGACAGGACACTCTGTCTCCCTGGCGATACCTGTGGCCCTCTTCAGCCCGGAGGATACGTTACCCTTGAGAAAGGAGGAGATGGCCCTGCAAGCTGACATGGGCCAGACCTGATGCGATGGGTCCCCTCTTCCCTTTCTGCAGAGTGCTAGGCGCACGAAAGGCCTAAAAAATATCCTTGATGTACAGATTGTTATTTGTAATATTTAAAGTCAATTGTATGCTGACCTTTCTTTGCACTGAAAAACTAGCACAATGATTTCTGTACTTTGAAGTGTTCCAAACACTATATGACTATATTTACTATTTCTGACTCTCTTTACTCCAGATGGCTGGTTAATTTTGTAGAGAAATTAGAAACCACAATCATACACATGCTTTCATATGTTATTCAGTATGACAGGTAACTTTTTTTCAATCTTTTTCTATATTAAAATTTTACTAATAACATATTTTGGAGCAAAAAAAAAAAAAAAGACAGGAGGGGAGAGACGTTTCAAGCAAAGGAATGACACAGGGGTGCTGACTGAGAAACAGTCACCCCATAGGGCGCAGGAAGGTGATATGATGTGAGAAATGGGTCAGGAGAGGAAAGCAGGAACTAGATTGAGGAATGCCAACACAGACCGCACATTTGATCCTGAAGGCCATGGAGAACCATGGAAGGCTTTTAGATCGCACATCGCTTTGCTCCAATCCTGAGAAGGCACGGAAAGGATGAAGGGTGATGAGGGTCTGAAGAAGGCAGTGGTGGTGGGGATGGTAGAGGGAGGGCTCAGTCAGCACATGAAAGACAGGATAAGAGAACTAACGGACTGGAGAGAGAGAGAGAGACGAGGGAGGAGGAGAAGTAACAGAGGAGGTAAATGTGACAACTACTTCCCTTTGTCATCTGAGCCATGGTGCCCTGATATGTGGTCAAACATTAATCTGGATGTTTATGTGAGGATTTCTGGAATGATATTAACATTCAAACAGATGGATTTAGAGCACAGCAGATTATCCTCCATAATCAGTTGAAGGCCTGAATAGAACAAAGAGAATTCCCAAACAAGGGAGGATTCTCCAGCAGACTGCCCTTGGACTTGATCTGCAACACCAGCCCTTCCTGGTTCTACAGCACATGGCCTTTGGACTCAAACTGGAACATTGGCCGTCCTAGGTCTCCAGCTTGCTGACTCACCCTGAAGATTTTGGACTTGCCAGCCCATAATCACATGAACCAACTGCTTAAAATAAATTACTTTCTAAAAAAATATATTTTTATTGATTTCAGAGAGGAAGGAAGAGGGGGAGGGAGATACAAACATCAATACTGACAGAGAATTATTGATTGGCTGTCTGCATGTCCCCTACTGGGGATCGAATCCGCAACCTGGGCATGTGCCCTGACAGGATTTCGTGACCTCCTTCATAAGTCGATGCTCAACCACTGAGCCACGCTGGCCGGACATAAATCACTTTACATATATATATATATATATATCTTTATAAAGATATATCTTTTAAAAAATGTTGACACTATTACAGATGTCCCCCATTTCCCCTCCTTTGCCCACCTCTACCCAACCTCCATGCCCCCTCCCAAGATATATCTTTATAAAGTTACCTATAATCTCTTTATGTAAGATATATTTATTGGTTCTGTTTCTTGGAGAACCCTAACAGTGAGGAATAGGTCTGCCAGCCTCCAGAGTAAGGAAGAAGGCAAACACCACACCCCACAGCTGCCTTCATGACCACCCCCAACATACATGTGCTCAGAGTCAACACACAGAGATGACAGCCCACTCTGGCCTGGCCCTGTGCCACTGCCTCCGCCTTATTGTGCCATTTCATCCAGGAGCTGCCTGGGTACGTCCTCTCAGATGTCCCATAGTCATGTCACAGTGAACAGGTCAGAACAAACTCCTCATCCTCTTCTCCCCCATTGTAGCAAATGGCACCACTGAATTGTCCAAGTCAAAAATCAGGGTGTCATCCAGAATTGGAGAGTCATCGTCTCTCTCCCTCATTCCCCCCTACTCAGTCATCCTCCGAGTCCTGCCAGTGTCACTTCTAAAGTACACATCTACTTCATCCGGTCTTTCCACTGCCTCCACCACCATGCCCTCAGTCCAAGCACTGGCGACATCTGGCCTAGACCATTGTAATAACCTCCTAATTGGCTTCCTCACTTCCTCAACCCCCACTTTCCTCTCAGGCACTTCTCCAAGTCCACTCTCCGTATGCATTAGCAAGAGCTTTGAAAACATAAATTGGACAATGTCACTTCTTTATTTTCAACTCAGCAACAATTTCCCACTGCTTTTTGGATGAAATACACACTCTTCCATAGCCAAGAGGCTGGGCCACACGGACCTGACCCACCTCCCCCACATTGTCTCATCCTGCCCTCCCCTGCTTGCTTCAGACACTGACCCTTCCCAGTTCCTAGATGACACCCCAACCTCTTGGCTGCCTAAGAATCAAATTGCTGTTCTGAGGGACACTGGCGCATCTTGGGATGCCTGGCCTCTCATCACACAAATCTTGGCGTCAGTGTTCTCTTCCCAGAGAAGCTTCCCCTGGTCTCCTTCTAAAGAATATCTTAACATCAGCACCCCTTTAGCCCTCTCCCAAAGGACCCTGTTCATGCCGCCATAGCTCCCCTCATAATTCACAGTTATCACTTATTTATTGATTTACCTGTTTTAGTTCATTTGTCTTCTCTACCCTAACCCAGACACCTGGAATGGAAATTCCATCAGAGCACAGATTTTGTTTTGTTCACCTCTGTGCCCCCCAAATATAACAGTAAATATTTTTGAATGAAGAATAAAACCTACGCTTGGGATTATTGAGCAATTATTAAAGAGTAGTTCAGCACTGGCCAGTGTGCCCAGTTGGTTGAACGTCATCCAGTGCACTGAAAGATTCCTGGTCAGGGTGCATGCGAGAGGCAACTGATCGATGTTTCTCTCCACATTGATGTTTCTCTCTCTCTCTCTCTCTCTCAAAAAAAAAAATCAATAAAAACATATTCTTTAAAAAAAAAAAATAATTCACTGAAGCCCAGAAAAGTTAAATAACTCACACAGTTCTAATTGGCAGATCCAGGTCTCAAGTCCAGGCCTGTCTTATTCCAGAAGACCTGCTTTCTTTTACTCTCTATGGGTTTCTGTGTGAAACAACCTCTACAGCGCACCTCTCAGCTTTAAAAGATCCTCTAGAAATACAGTGTTTACGAAAGACAAATATTTTCGGAATACCTGTGAGGGTCAGGTATCCTGCTGAGTGGACAGTAGACACTAAGTCAGATGGAGCTATTTCCCAGGAGATCAGGAGGTGGGCAGTATAGGTGTGTGATCCAGGAAGACATCTGTACAGGGCTGTGTCCAGCTCAGGGCCAGAAACAGAAACTGTCTACTTTCCAGGTAAATACCTTTTAGCTGTTTTACTTGTTGTTCTGGACTATTCAGAAAATGTGCCTGGCCGGTGGGGCTCACATGAACCAGGAGGTCGTGGTTCTATTCCAGATCAGAGCACATGCCAGGGTTTCAGGCTTGATCCCCAGTGGAGGGCATGCAGGAAGCAGCCGATAAATGATTCTCACTCTTTCTCTCTCCCTTCCTCTCTGAAATCAATAAAAATAAAAATATATTTTTTTAAAAAAGAGAAAAATGCAAATAAGAAAAAAAAAAAGAAGGGCGCTTATAATGCAATCACTCCCTGTTCACATTGTGATGTTATTTTGCTTTAAAAATCCACTTTCTCCCGATTGAAAAGCTGTGGCTATATTTCCCCTATAAAGGTCTCTCTGTGTTATTTTCAATGTTTTTGCTACTACAAGTGATGCTCTGATAAACATCAACGTACCAGCACCTTCACACAGCTGTCAGAATATATAGAGCCTAGGAGTGAAAGTGCTGGGAGAAAGTTTGTACTTTTCAGATTTTTGTTTATATGCTAAACTTCCCTCCAGAAAGATGGAAACAATTTAAACATTATCAATCTGATTGCTGAAAACTGATATCTTGCTGGGTGTTTCTGCAATTATTCATGACATGGACCATCTTCTAAAGTGCCCAGAGCAGTGCCTGGAGCAGCACGGGTGCTCTGTAAGTATTCACCGAAGGGAAGTGTCACCATTTGTATTTTTCTACTGGGGACTCCATATATTCACATCCTTTGCCTGTTCTTCCACAGAAGTATTTGGCTTTCCTTATTCTTTTGCGAGAACACTTTTTATCTCAGGACTATGAACCATGTGTTTGTTATTTATGTTGAACTTTGTGTTTTACTTGCCCTTGATTTGAACTTCTGTGTGCTTTCCAGTAAATTTTAAAAATATTAATTATCCTCCTCTTTTCAAGTCCTGCTGGAATTCTATAGAATTTAATGAATATAGTGGGCTCCCTCTGGTGGTCACAAGAAAATCCCTGGCTCCTAGTGGTTAGTCCAGAGTTAAACCTCGAGACTTTTATTTACAGGACACGGTACATTTTATAATTAGCAGATTCCGAGTGGCTAGACGAAGCCTTAAGAGAACACTTCTAATTATTTTCTTCCATTCATCAGTGGGTCTACAAAGTGGTCGAAAGGCCACTGTCCAAAACCATGCTTATAGGTCTTGCCTGCCAAATCCCTCTTTGGGGATTTCCTGTGTCTACTGGGACATCACCCTTCCCCCAGGCTTGCAGCCTTGGGCACCTCTGTCCAATCCCAAGCCCATCCATCCTGTTTGTGAGTTCTGTCCACCACATGGTCCAGGGACTGTGACAGCTGCTCCCTGTCATCAATTCTCATGGCCCTCATTCAAGTTCTCGTGACCTCTCCTCCAATGAAGTCATTAGCAGGCAGTAATCATCTCTCCTTCACGTGCCCAGCACCATTCTAGGGTCAGCGGACGTGATAGGGAACAAGATGAGGTCCCCACCCTGAGCACTCTCTCAGTGAGTTTCTCTGCTGGAACCAAATCTGCAATCCTGATCAGAGGTGATCTCTCCCTTCCTTTAGTCTCTGTAGGACTTCCCTCTTCAAACTCTTTCCGTTCTCAACATATTATAATTCTTCTATCTGTGCTGTCATCCTCCAACAGCCAGATCTGCAATCCCTCTAACAGTCTCCCTTTAACAACCGTGGTCAAGATTGCCCCCAGGACAATTACAGAATAGGGTACAGAGAGATGAGTGAATGAATGAATAAATGAATGAACAAATATCTATGCATGGTAGAGAGGAAACTGAGACCATTCTCTAGAGAATTCTAGCCCTCCCCCCAAAAATCAGACACACAAACTATTCCCTTCCACTTTGCACAGCCTGACATGAATAGCTTAACTGTCATTACGCTACTTAAGTTTACCACAAACTCAAGTCAACTAGGATTTAACACATAAAAAAAGGTATCATTTAAAAAATTCTACAAATAAGAACTAATTGGAAGGGGGATAACAATTTCCAGCGTCAAGGTACTAGGAAAATGCACCCCCTTCGCTAAGCTCTTTCCCAAGCCAATGGCCAGAACAAACAGGCTGAATACAAGCGGCTTCTACCAAGTCTGCTCTGTTCTGTAGCATTCCCGCAAGCTGTCAATGGATGTATCACGGTCTATGTCATTTCCATGTTGTGCTCTCCTAGGTAGATGTCCACTCCTCAGCTCAAACTCCCAAACACTTTGCAGAGCAATGAAATTCTAACTCTGATTAAACTTGTCTATTAATTTCTGGAAGGTCACCCTGCACTGCAAGCACAGTGCACTTCATGTGGAAACCATATGCAATGTCACTGGTCTATTATATAAGGATACAAAAAAGGCACAACAAGGAATTGAAGGGTATTACCACAGTGATGAAAAGTTCTGAATATTTCCAAGGCAGGTCGAGCCCGGTTAGGAACAGGGAGTTGTGTGAAGGGGCAGCCGCCCTGGGCTTTGCACGTGGCCTCCGGAGGCCATGAGTGCCTGGCCGGAGTCCCCAGGCCACACGGTCTCGTTTCTTTCTGGTTCTCTCACTCCAGTGCTCTGTCACCAGCCTTTTCTCACCCACATCCCAGAGGACATTCCAATAAAGCCTGCCAAGACTTTGTTCTTCCCCCCAGAATAGTCCCAGCCAAACGCCAACTCTGAATTCCCTCTCCCTACCTCTCTGACGGCCCTGACTGACGTCAACGAAAATGAAGAAGGTAACAGGCCGCACAAGGTGGGTCAGCACTGGCCTGGGGACAATGGATCTGGCTTAAGAGTGACCACACTGACTCTCCAGAAGCAGTGCCAGGCCCTGTTCTGAACCCTCTACATGTATTTACTCATTCAATCCTGGCAACAATCCTTTAAGGTAGATGCGATCAGAAACCCCATTTCACAGATGAAACACTGAGGCACACAGAGGATAAATTACTCGTCCAAGGTCGTGGAGGTAGTGACAGAGAATTTGAACCAGGCAGTCTGGGTTGAGCGTCCAAGCGCTTTCCCAGTGGGCCATGCTGCCTGTTGGACAAGTTCAACAGCAGGAGAAGACTTGTGTGGTTCTGTGGCGAGCCAACTGTCCCTGAAGCAGGACTGAAGTGGTCACCTCCCATCTGTGTCTACCCAGCTGTATCATTTTCTCTTCTGGGAAGAGCTCACTAAAATTCTTAGGGTAACCCCGCCCCACCCCGCCCCAATTCTCAGCCGACATTCTGGCAGCATCAACACCAATCCCTATCCAAGAAAGGTCACATGACCTAGACCTAGCTGATCAGTGCATCCATGCTCCAGGCACAGTAATTAGTTTAGGGATAGGCACCTGCCCCAAACAAAGAAAGTCCGGGTCAATTTTGGGATGTTTTATTAATTGTGGTAAAATACATACAAAATTATGTATTTTTACCATTTGAACTTTTGAAAAGTGCACAATTCCAGGGCATTGAGTACATTCTTAATGTGTACAACTATTACCACTACACAACATTTCCAGCACTTTCCCCTTTCCAAACAGACACCCTGTACCCGTTCCACAATGGCCCCCTGAGTTACTTTGCTAGGGCTACCATAACAAAGCACCATAATAGTCTGGGTAGCTTCAACAAGAGAAATTTATTTTTTCATAGTTTTGGAGACCGGAAGCCCAAGATCGAGGTGTTGGCAGGGTGGGTTCCTTCTGAGGCCTCTCCCCTTGGCTGGTCTTCCTCTGTGCATATATGTGTCCTAATCTCCCCTTCTTATGAGGACACCAGTCATATGGGATTGGGGCCCACTTTAATGACCTCATTCTAACTCAATTACCTCTTTCAAGACTATATTTCCAAATATAGCCACTTTCTGAGGTACTGGGGGTTAGGAATTTAACATGTGAATTTTGAGGACACATTTCAGCCCATAACACTTCTCCATTCCCTGCTGCTGGGACTTTTGAGAAGCAGAGCGCACTGCCTGTTGGGGTTGCTGAGAAGGAGTGATCTACCCGTGGAGCTGTTTGGGGCCACCTTCAGGCCCCCAGGAGAGACTGTCTGAAAAGGACACAGAGAAGAGCTTAGAGATGGAGAGAGAGGCCCTGAGCCTGGCACACCTGATTCCGGCTCTGCCTCTGTCCTTCTCATTTCCAGTTACATGAGTTAATAATTTCCCCTCTTTTGATTTATTAATGTAGCATGGTCAGGACATTAGTTAGTGTTCCGAGGTTTCTAACTAAAAGAGCTAGTTAATGCAACCACCTTTCACACCAGAGTGGCCCACATCTCCAGGATGTGCAGGACGGGACACATGGCAGCTGTTCACGTGGCTTTAGGCTCTGAGGTGCCAGCCCTGAGCCGTCCTCTGGAACTTCAGAGCACAGTGAGGCGGGGTGTTGCCGGAGTCTCCCACAGATCAGGCTTCAGGGCCACCCCCACCCCCTAACCCCTCCTGCAAGGATTCAGGATTATTGCTCTGAGGGCCATCTCCCCCAACACACAATGGGCTCCCGTCCTCCAGCCCAATGTCGCCCGGCCCTGCAGCATGCCTGGCTTGTGATGGGCTTCAGGACAAAGCACGGGGAAGCAGAGGACAGGGCGAGCAGCAGCCCTCCTTCCTTCCAAAGCTTCCCCGGAGGACGGTCTTTAAGAACATAGGACAAGAAACAATCCAGTGTCCCTGTGGGGTCTGGTCACATTGCTCAGAGAACAGCCCAACAACCAGACAGGATTCCATTATTTAACCCAGCAAGGCAGCACCTGCCCTCCGGTATTGGACCGAGTCAGACCATCTCAAAGAGAAATTGCAAACTAAAAAAAAGCAACACAAGGACCACAACCTCTGATACCATTTGTTTAAAAACAGGAAGGGAGCTACTGGCTGAAATGTACATAAACTATCTCAAAAATCAGGCTGTCTGGCCCTAACCACTTTGGCTCAGTGGATAGAGCATCGGCCTGTGGACTCAAGGGTCCCAGGTTCGATTCCGGTCAAGGGCATGTACATTGGTTGTGGGCACATACCCAGTGGGGAGTGTGCAGGAGGCAGCTGATCGACGTTTCTCTCTCATCGATGTTTCTAACTATCCCTCTCCCTTCCTCTCTGTAAAAAATCAATAAAATATATTTTTGAAAAATCAGGCTGTCTGTACCATAGCCACTAGCCACACATGGCCATTTAAACTAAAATTAATTAAAGTTAAGTAAAAATTCAGTTTGTCAGTTTCAAGGGCTTGATAACCATGAGCAGCTAGTGGGGCTGCCAACTGGACGACTGGATGGTGTGCAGTTCTATCATCTCACAAAGTCCTATCAGCCAGTGCAGCTCTGGAAGACTTCAGCCACCTGGTAACAGCCCCTGGGGAGGGGAGCAGGAGGATGGAAGGGGGCGTATTTTTCACATGTAATCTTTGGTAGTACTTGATATATTTTTTTTTATCACATCATATATTATTTCCTACTGAAAGTTAAACATTTTAAAACTTCAAACATTTTTAAGCATTTAAATACTCGGGAAACATAAGAAGGTGTTGGAATACCTAAGGGACAGGGCTCAGTTGCACTGTCTAAAGCAGTGGTTCTCAACCTTCTGGCCCTTTAAATACAGTTCCTCATGTTGTGATCCAACCATAAAATTATTTTCGTTGCTACGTCATAACTGTAATGTTGCTACTGTTATGAATCGTAATGTAAATATCTGATATGCAGGATGGTCTTAGGCGACCCCTGTGAAAGGGTTGTTCAACCGCCAAAGGGGTCGCGACCCACAGGTTGAGAACTGCCGGTCTAAAGCCTGGGAGTGTCTGTGGAAGGCAGAGAAGAGTTTAGGGGCAGCTGTGAGAACAGGCAGCCTCGGGGGCCGGGCAGCAGCCACACACCGGATCCACACTCGCAGCTCATTCATGCTCACACCTGATCCGCACTCGGTGGTGCAGGAAGCTCCTCCATCCCTCCCATTTCAATCCTCTCAGAAACCTTGTAAAGTCCTCAGGACGATTATTATTCCCATTTGTTTTAATTTCCTAAGGCTGCTGCAACAAATTACCACAAACTGGGTGGTTTAAGATGATGGAAACTTCTCATCTCCAGTGCTGAAGGCCAGAAACCCAAAATTGATGTGTTGGCAGGATGGATTCCTTCTGGAGGCTCTGAGGGAAGACTCCTTCCCACACCCCTCCAGCCTCTAGTGGCTGCGATCACCTTCCACGGTCCTGGCTTGTCTGATCTTGCCTCCACCCTCCCATGGTCTTCCCCTCTGTGTCTCTGTGTCCCAAATCTCTCCCTCCCGTATCTTACAAGGACAATCATCACTGGATTTAAGGCCACCCTAAATCCTGGATGATCTCATCTTGATATCCTTGACTTAATTATATCTGCAAAGACCCTATTTCCAAATAAGGCAGAGGTGGGGAGCGTCAGGCCCGTGGGCCGTATAAGGTCCTCAAAATCATTTGGTCTGGCCCCTGCCAAGGCTTTAGGGGTGAGTTAATTAAATGTTTGACCAAATATAGCAGGCTAATTTTTAACCTGATAATCTTGGATGGCCTGAAAATGATGTTATTCATATCTAAATGGCCCTTGGCAGAAAAAAGATTCCCACCCTCAAATAAGGTCACATTTATAAGTATGGGGGTTAGGACTGGGACATATCTTTTAGGGCAGTGATGGCGAACCTATGACACGCGTGTCAGAGGTGACACGCGGACTCATTTTTTTGGTTGCTTTTTCTTTGTTAAATGGCATTTAAATATATAAAATAAATATCAAAAATATAAGTCTTTGTTTTACTATGGTTGCAAATATCAAAAAATTTCTATATGTGACATGGCACCAGAGTTAAGTTAGGGTTTTTCAAAATGCTGACACGCCGAGCTCAAAAGATTCACCATCACTGTTTTAGGGGAACACAATTCAGCCCACTACACCATTTTATAGATGAGGGGTGCAAGGCTTGAGGGCCTGTCACTTGTCCAAGGTCACAGGACTACTTCAGGGCCCAGCCCTGCCAGTCCCCCTCCACTGACTCAGGCAGGAGCAACAGCCTGCCCCTCCTCTTAGCCTCATGGCTCCCCCGGAGTGCTTCACAATGGGCAGCACACACAGAAGAGCCGCCCCCTCCTCTGGCCTCGATTATCAGTCTGCTGCATAGGATCTGACAAAAGCTCACACTGTCCTCCAGGCGTGGGAAGGAGCCAGGCCAGGGGGATCTGTGGGGTATCTAAAATCAGATGGGACCCAAGCTATGGAGGGTGGTCTGTGTGTCTGGACTCCAGAAGTCTGCAGGGCAGATCAGAGCCAGAGAGAAAGGGAATGAGTGAAGGCTCTGGTGTTGGAGAAAAGGCCTCTGTTGGAGAACGTGCCAGCCTCCGGGGTTTTGCATCAATGTAGGGCTCTGGTCCAAAGGGCTCAAGTGAGTCCTCCAGCTCAGAGTGACAGGAGGCAAAGTATAGCAGGCATGGGCATGAGTGTGCATGGGGGCCTGGCCACACTGACCACAGCTGCCGGCATGGCTTGATGGCAGCCACGAGCCCTCGACCACATCAGCACAGGGCTGCCAGCAGGGCCCGTCTCAGAGAGCAGGGACGGTCACTGTCCTCTTGTCAGGGGGAACTGGAGGCTCCGACCAGCCTTGCAGCCTCCACAGTTCTCCCTGAGACCCTCTCGGGTCCCCCAAGGAAAGGCAGGACACAGGACTGCCTCTGGGTCCTGGGCTTTGACCTGTATTTTCTCTCTGACTTCAAAAAGCCTATAGAGGACACTCTAATATTGTCATCATTTTTTGGCGAAGACCCTATAGTTAATAAGTGGGAGACCAAGGTTTGGACCTGGCTTGGATTTATTCGGGAGCTCCGTGCCCCATCCCTGCCTCCTCCTCCCAGTCCATCTGTCATATGTATTTGGGACTTTCAAGCTTCCTGTCAGCAGCCCACAGCATGAAACCCAGTTCATTTCACCATCCAGGTCATGCCTACAAATAGAAATAGCTGAAACAGAAACTTCACTCCAATAGTTTTTATTCAAGTCTACGCTAGTTCAAAATTTCAAAACACTGCTGTAACCCACGGAACTGATTTCATATCTTATGAATGCATTGTGCCTCCCAGTTGAAAAAACATCCACAACACTCAGAAAAAGCGGGGGAATCGTTCCTATTTTATATATTTTGCAGATCATCCAAAAACTATTTGTGGGTCTGGATTTTTTACCCCATTGAAACACAGATTCTGACTTACTGAACAAATAGTGATGCCATTACTTGTCATCATATCCTTTTCCTCCTATCAAAACCTTGGGGAGATCCTACTACTAAAAGCTAGCTCAAGCTGGACCATCAGGTCCTCTCTTGCTGGGCCCCCAGAAACTGAGTTTTCACACCAGGAGGCCCACCCTTGCAGACATCCTAGGCATCTCCCAACCTTGAGATGTTGACTATCAGTGAGCTTCGTTTCTGGACCAGTGAAGGAAGTTGGGAAATGCCATGCAGCTTGGCTAATGGGAGGTGTGACAATAAGGTTAAGGGCTACTGGCTCAGCTGCTATGATCTATGCTCTGTCACCTTGTCCAACATGGAGAGAAGCCTGGGAAATATTATGACTTTCCGCTCATTCACTGCCTTACACACCATCCTGCGAGAGGTTAATGCTAACCCGAAAAATGCCAGGGCTGCAACTACACACCTAAATTCTCAGTCATCGTCTGTGCAAAGCTCCCATGAGGACAACCAGGAAGACCTGATATGAATCAGGATTTGAGCACATGAGTTAGGAATCAACAAATCCCAGCTCTATTCACAGCCATACTAGTCTACACCACCAAAACCCAAGAGAGATATGATTATTTGAATAATTCAGACCATGTTTCCTGCTTCCTTCATCTACCTCCACCAAAAAAAATGAGAACCAAAAAAAAACCCCAACAAAAACACACAAAACTATTTGGCCAGATTATTTATCACAACCCTCCTCCCAGACCCCCCAAGGTTGGAAATAGAGATAAGGTCACAGTGATAATACCCTGTGGCTGGTTCGTGCCTGTTTTTCCGTCTCCAGAATGGAATGGCTGGTGCTGTCCCAGCATCTAAGCCTTTATTATAAGTCGTCTCTAATGGTTCTCAGCTCCCCCGCCAATACCACCATCGCCGTCAAACCGAAACAGTGAACCATGCTGTGATCTTTGACTAACGACATGCCTGCCAGGGAAGAGGTAGGAAGAAAGGCCCATGATGGGCCACAAGGTACAACATACAGCCTGAGACCCAAGGCAATCATCTTGACCATGTCCTCGGCAATTTTGAGCAGACAGAGAGAAGCCAGGTCTACAGAAGTCAGGAGCCAGCAAGGATCAAATGTCCACTTACCCGGAGGGCAGACGCATTCCGATGGCGCTTCCCGAACAGTCCGGAGCTTGACTAGTCCCTCCAACTTCTGAAACAAGAAGGAAAGGGAGGAGAATGAGGATGAGCTTGAGAACAGAGAATAGAAAAATCAGCAAAAACCAATGTATCAAAAAAACAGGACAAAAACTAGATCGACAGTGATGGGGGTATTTTTGAGAACATTTTTAATAGGTCATTAAATTCTACAGACAGTTTTGGAATG
This sequence comes from Myotis davidii, assembly GCF_000327345.1. Taxonomy (NCBI): domain Eukaryota; kingdom Metazoa; phylum Chordata; class Mammalia; order Chiroptera; family Vespertilionidae; genus Myotis; species Myotis davidii. The sequence continues at coordinate 6,357,824 of NW_006290031.1, read as the reverse complement.
AGAGAAGAAACAAAAATAAACAGCGAGCAATTACTCGGGAGTCCCTGAAAAGAAGGCAGCACATTTCTGCTTTGTTACATTTTCAAACACAAATCAAGGAAAGCCAAAACGACTGTGCAGTCCGAGTGAAAGTGGGAGGCTGGGCAGGGCCCTGGCAGCAGCTTTCAGTACTTGGATCACACTGTCCGCCCTGGAAACCCCCAGGCCCCCAGCTCAGCCCCTCGCAGCCCACCGAGCTCAGACCCGCTGTCCAGGCCCAATCCACCAGGATGGCATTTTTTCTTTCTTCTTACCTGTGGGCATGCTTGCCCTAGAAAATTTGGTTCTGTACAATTCAACAAAGATCTCTGCGGATGCCCAGCCCTGTGCTCAATTTAGGCGAAGGGAAAAGAATTACCACAGAAATCAAGTCAGAAGTCACAGCTTTACTATTATGATAGCTCACAGTACAGCTTGGCACCATCACTGCCCGATTTGACCCTAGGAGTAACCTCTGTGGCCCGAATTATTGTTCCTGTCTCACTGAGGGGACACAAGGCACACACAAAAACACAAAACAAACAACAGAACAACAACAACAACAACAACAAAAAACACGATGAGAAATTAGTCCCAAATCCCAAGTCTAGATTTAGGAAAGTGAAGCAATTGGCCCATAACCCCCAAACTAGCCTAGGCTTGAGTCCTGACAAGAATATGCAAAGTATTAACTTTTCTCTAGGAAAAACAAAACAAAACAAAAACTAATAAGCCTCTCTAAAAGCAAAACAAAGCAAATCCCAAATGTGTTAACCTTAGTGGAAAAATGCACTATGACGGGCAGGAGTACTTGAGTTTCAAACATGAAAATGTAATTTTTAAAGCACTGCTTGTCAGATGTGAAAAAGGCACCCTGGTCTTGAGCCCTTGAGGCCAAGCCTGAAATTTTCACAGAAGACGGGACTCCAGCCAAGTCCTGTATTATCTCTGGCTGGAGCAGCCCAGCACCAAGACCCGAAGACAAAAAAAAAACACCAAAAACACAAAACATAACCAGGTTAGCTCCAGCTGCCTGCAAAGCCTCTATCCCTGCCTCCAGTCACCCTCATTTTCCAGATGGGCAACAGACAACAGATAGAATTAAGGCCAAGTTTTGGGGGAGCATGCGGATGTGTGGTCATGACGCCTTGGTGGAGGGGTGTGAAAGCAGTGCTGCCTTTAAATGCATCCAACCTCCCCATCCTCACCGCACCTCTGGCCCACAAGGCCTCCAAAATCTTAACATGGTCAGGTCTGGACACCAGGCTCTCACCCCCAATTTGGTTCCCCACCTGCCATGCACTCCTGCTCTATGCTGGAGCGACCTGCGAGCAGCCCCCATCCCTCAGAATGCCTCCCACTCCAGGGCTCCCACTCGCAGCAGCAAACACCACCCAGCCCTGGCCTGGTGCGCAGGTTCCTGGAGCACTGCAGCCACGTGGGGCCTCAGAAGCTGCCTGGGCATGTGGACAAGGGTGGCACCTCAGAATTCACCTTCTCCCCACTGTATCTGCAGATGCTATTATCAATTTCAGAATTTACCTGGAAAAAGAATCCAGCCTTCTAGTTTAAGCCAATTTGTTAGTGGAGCTCTCATCTGTTTTATCTTTGCTGGTTAGACTAGAAGTCACACTAATCCCCTCCCACCTTTCTTAAACAAAAGCATTTAATGCTAAAACAAAACAAAACAAAACAAAACAAAACATGTAGCTTTTAACAATTGCTATCTGATCTGGGCCTCTGCCCTAAAGGAGGTGTGTGTGGGGGGGAAGTTCTATCAAATACTGATAGGAAACACAATTACTTTTAAGCTACTCTTATCTATACTTGATCAGGCAGACAGGAAGACGAGCAGTTGGGAGCCAGCGGTCCTGGATTTTGAGAGATCTCAGGAGGGATCCCAGATTGGAGAGTGTTCAGGCCAGGCTGAGGGACACCCCCCTGCCCTTGTGCACAAATTTTGTGCACCGGGTCACTAGTGTTAAAATAAAAAGCTGACCAGGAAACTATTGATGAAAGGGTAAAAAAACATACCTTTCTGTTAATGCTACCAGAGGGATCATAAATTATTGGGATTGAATTTTTCTTCTGTCATGTATTCTAACTCCTTTTATGCATTCATCTTTCTGGATCAGATGTGGTGAATCGGCAAAGTTTTCTCTCCTAATCCTCTACCCTCCCCGCTTTCCAGGCCCCTAACTTTCTGTGCATTTGTAATGGTCTCTACTAAGAACACAGAGGAAATGTTTGAATTAGAAACCCAATCCCACAATCTTTATTTCCATGTGCTTTTTTTTTTTAATTTTAAGAAAATATTCTTTTGTGTCTAGGTTTGAAATGACTTTAAAGCTTCTACTTTTTATATTCAGTTATCTGGTAGTACTCCTTGCATCTGCAAACAATATGGTCCTGGTTTTACATATGCAAACAAGTCCTGACTCCAAAAGTAAACAAAGGATGAGTTTCTGAGAAAAGACGAAGACTTGGGGAGCATTCCCTCCAGAGTGTGGAGGAGAAGGAAGAGGAGGGAGACTTGAAGTTTTGAGGGAAGAATGGCAAGAGCAGAGGGAAAATTAATCAGGGAAAATCATGATTTTTAAAATAGCATTACATGGTCAGATGATAAATTTATTAATGAGCTGTTGGAGTGCTAGTCTGGAACATTTCACCAGATTTTCTATCACATCGTCAAATGGTTACATTTTGATGAAATATGAATTAACATACAAAAAAAGATGTAATGATTTATTTCTGTGAAATGCTCCAAATAAAGCCACAAAGACATTCCGATCCTTTGACAGAAAATTACTACTTTAGGGAATATACCCCTAAGGAAATAAGTCAACAGAAGCAAAAAAAAAAGAAAAAAGAAAAAAGATATTCATGAGGAAGTTGTGCCTCAAAACAGTGGGAGGGACTGTGTGTCCCCCGATGAAACTGTCATATCTTCATGAAATAGCGTTATGAAGACTATGTAGCAACAAGAAACAGTGTTTATGGTACAACAAATAAAATGTCTACATCAGTGTAAAAATTCAGGCTTGCGGTGGCAGCAACTAGCAAATACCACTCACTTTGGTGTTGGAATTATGGTAATTTACTTCTTTAGAAGTTCTTTCTGTAGTTGTAATACCATCTTCTCAGTAAAACTAATAAAATAAAATAAAATAAATAAAATCTTGGAAGTAGAAGAAGAGCCTAAGTGAAGCCCTGAAATCTCCCTAATGAGGACAATTTTTGAATGATGGACAGATGACTCTGATTCCTCAGGAAGATCCAATTCCAGTATCAACGCTGCTAATGTGCAACACAGACCTTAAAACAATGGTTGTAACTGCACTGCATATGTTCAGAAGGTTAAGTAGGGGCATCAAAAATATTAAATGACCTCAACTGAAATTCTAGAGATGAAAGCTATTATGGCTGAGATGCAAAAAACAACAACAAGGTATAGGGGATTAATGGGAGATTAGACATTGCAGAAGAAAAGATTAGTGAACTGGAAGTTAGCAATAGAAATTATCTAAAATGAACACACAGGGAAATAATTTTTTTCAAGAAGAAAGAATAAGCCCTAGCTTGGCTCAGTGGATAGAGCGTCAGCCTGTGGACTGAAAGGTCCTGGGTTCAGTTCCAGTCAAGGACATATGCCAGGGTTGTGGGCTCAATCCCCAGTGTGGGGCACGCAGGAGGCAGCCAATCAATGATTCTCTTTCATCATTGATGTTTCTATGTCTCCCTTTCCCTTCCTCTCTGAAATTAATTTAAAAAAATAATTTTTTTTAAAGAAAGAATAACATCAGTGAACTTGGGATTTCAAGTGTCCTAATATACAGGTGATTACAGTCCCCAAAGAACAGAAAAATAATATTTAAAGTAGTAATGACCAAAATAATTTTCAAAACTTGAAAACTATAAACTCACAGATCCAAGAATCTCAATGAAACTCAAGCACAAAAACATGAAGAAAACTACCCCAAGGCATATCATAAATTAAACTGCCTAAAACCAGTGATAAAAGCAGGCAGAGAAAAAAAGGCATATGGGCAAATGAACTCTCATACATTGCTGGTGGGAATGTAAAATGATACAATGGCTTTGAACAACAGTTTTGCAGTTTCTTATAAAGTTAGTCATATGCCTATCAGATGACCAATCATTCCATTCCAAGGTATTTACACCCAAGAGAAATTAAAGCATATTCCATATGAAGACTTGTACATGAATGTTCATAGCAGCTTTGTTTGTAACAGCCAAAAAGTGAAAACAACTCAAGTATTCGTTAACAGGTGAATGGAAAAACAAATTGTGGAATATCTTCATAATAATACTTGATAATAAAAAGAATGAACTAATGATATATGCAAAAGTATCAAACAAAATTTCAATAATTATACTGAGTGAAGGAAATCAGACCTCTCTCTCCCCAAAAAAGAAGGCATGATTCCATTCATATAAAAATTCTACAAAATGGAAACTAAGCAATTGTGACAGAAATCAGTACCATCTGGTGGCAGGTAGGGAGGGACGGAAGAGAGAGAATTCAAGGAGGCAGGAAGAAACTTTTAAGGGTGATGAATGTGTTCACTACCTTGACTGTGGAGATGGTCTCACAGGTGTATACATGTCAAGACATATCTAATTGTACATTTTAAATATGTGAATTAATTGTATGCCAAATACACCTAAGAAAGCCAAATAACAAAAACCCCCAGTCACGGCCCCCACAGGCGTGGCCGGGTTGTGGAGCTGGTGTCCTGGGCTCGCCACACTATAAGCTGCAGGTTCCGCCTCAGTGCCAGGTAAACCTTGCTACAGTCAGGTGGGTAAGAGCATCTAGCCCTGCCCACGCATTTGGCAGGAGCTCAGACACTTTTCTCTAAGGAATGTGGGCTTAACCGGGGACTCCCACTGGTACACGGAGTTACTCTTCCAAACCACATTGGCAAACATTTCCTTAATGGTCCCTGCTCAGTCCCTCAATACCTTAGTGTGTTTTGAAAGGGTTGGCCTGCAAACAAAATGCACTTCTTCAGAAATCCTTAATTTGTGTTCCCACTCATTATTTTACAAACACACTTCACTTCCCATCGAACCTGCCTTCGGAGATTTTCCACCCTGCTCTGACAAGGAAATCCCACCATAGAAATGGATGGTTTCCATCATGGCTTTTGACCCATTGAGGAGAGGCCTCAGGCTGCTCCAGGATATGGCTTCCAAGCCTTCTCCACCCCATGGCCAGACTTCTCCAGAGGGCCAGCCACCATGTCTGGCCTGTTTAAATCCCAACACTGAGTCTGGCCGGCATGGCTCAGTGGTTGAGCATCAACCTATGAACCAGGAGGTCACAGTTAAATTCCAGGTCAGGGCATATGCCCAGGTTGCAGGCTTGATCTCCAGTGGAGGGTGTGCAAGAGGCAGCTGATCAATGAGTCTCATCATTGATGTTTCACTCTCTCTCCCTTCCTCTTTGAAATCAATATATTTAAAATAATAATAATAAATCCCAACACTGAGTTCCACCTGCTTCCCACTGACACTGCTCTCTCGGTCCTGTCCACAGTGTCTGGGGTTTCCCCTCATGTGTCAAGTCTGATTAGATGGTGTTAGGGGCTGAATCATGTCCCCCATCAATTGATGTTTCAGAGTCCTAACCCCAGTCCTTACGAATGTGACTGTATTTGAAGATAGGGTCTTTCAGGTGGCAATTAAATAAAAGGAGGTAATTATTGATATCAATGTGACTGGTATCCTTATAAGAAGGAGATTAGGAGTCTGACGTGCACAGAGGAAAGGCAATGAGTAGACACAGGGAGAAGACAGCCACCTGCCAGCCAAAGAGAGAGACCTCAGGAAAAACAAACTCTGCTGACACCTTGATCTCAGCCTTCTAGCCTCCAGAACTGTGAGGAAAGAAATGCGTGTTGTTTAAGCCGTTCAGACTATGGTACTGTGTTAAGGCAGCCCTAGCGAACTGATCGAGATGGGGTCTCCCAGACACCCTACCCACCTTCACTTACCCACTTCAGATCCCCCGCCTGCCCCAAGGGGAATAAAGTGAGAGGAGGTGGAGAGGACCTGGAGGACTGGGATGCTGGGCTGAGTGAGGAGATTTTGCCTTATTGGCCTGGGAGGCATTGAGGGTTGATGAGCAAGGGGAGGGACACCAACTTGAGAATATGACCTGCCTGGGACACGGAGTGGCAGGACTCAGACAGTCAAACAAGTAACTATTCCAAGAAGGGCCCCACCACTGGGACTGAAATCAAGGGGCTAAAAGAAAGCCCATCAGCGATTCCTGCAGACTGCGTGGTGAGGCATCTCTTTCCCGCTCAGATCATTCAAGGCCAAGCCTTTATAGGGGAGCCTCCTTACAGGAGTGGGAAGGAGGAGGAGGAATTGTGCCTGGGGAAGACCCCTAGCACTGAATGCTAACAGTCCTGGCAGCCATCAGATTGCTAGGATTAGCAAAGTGCGGAGCAGGCAAGAAGGGAACTGGCAGCTCCTCCCGGGAAGAGTGCGTCACTTCATTCTCAGAGAAATGAAGTGAAGCACCCTTTTTGCAAACGAGGAAGTGGAGGCTTGGAAAAGTCAAGTTATTGGAGGCAGGTCCAGACTCAAACCCAAGTCTTCTAACTCTAGAGCCCACAGCATGAGCTGTGCGGGCCCAATTGGGCAGGCTTTTAGGAGGACTTGGCAGGGACAACTTCTGTGGTAAGGCGATGAGGTCAGGTCTCCCCTTCCCCGCTTCCTTCAATGGTTCCTGCGTGTGCACAAGCACACACCTACATGCTCCATAACTCTCCCCCCACATTCATATTCATAGACACACTCATGCACATATGTGCACACATGTACACTCACACAATGTACTCACATGTGTGCACACTCTCACACAGATGAACTCACATGTGTGCACACACAATGTACTCACTTGGGTGTGTGCACATGCATGCTGACATGTATGCACACTTGATCTCACATGTATATACCCTAACACACACACTCTAGTCCCATTGCCATGTGAACTTATCCTTCATTTGCACCACCACCTGGGTCTGGAAACAAGATGCTGTAGATAACAGCCCATACATCACACAAAATGGCCAAGTTAAGTAAATGGACAGACTTTGCTTTTTCTATGTGATGATCCTCTTCGGAGGCCCAAAGTTGAGTATATTTTATGTGAACTGTCTTCTAAAACACAAGAACACATTCTAATTGCTTTATGATTTGTTTCACAATTCAAAGTTGGAAGCGAATTCAGTTTTAGAAGTTGACATTACCCATTTGAAAGCACTTTTCCCTCACAAATTTTGTGGCTACATCAGAAATTAAAGTTTTCTCATTTACCAGTGTGAACTGAAACAGATGTGTGTGAGGCCTCTGGTTCACCAGGTTACTCACAAGCATTTGGGGAAGTCTGTACCATATTGAGTAATCACAAAAATGGACAAACCTATTAATCAAAGCGAATTTACTAGGTGTTTGAAGCTCTTTCACAATGAAAAAGCCATATACTAATTTTCAAGAATAATTAGATTTTTTAGCTTGGTCATAAATGTGAAATTTTTTCCATTTAAATGGAAAACTTCCTTTTGCTTAAATGAAAGAAAAAATGGGGTTATGAAGCTGATTTGATCTTTGCTTTTCTTCAACAAGTCACATCTCCCCATCATTGACTTGGAGACAGGACATATGTTCACACCTTTTTTACTTCTGCATGGCCTTCATAGGCTGGCAGAATCCCAGTGCTAAAAGGATCTTAAGGTCAGCCGTGTAACCACGGGGCTTCCTCTCCAATTAGACACAGACATCCCTTCTGGGCTCAGTCAAAGAAAGCATTCTAATAAGAACAGCCATTTTCAGGATTTGTATGTGCTGAAGCACTTTGGACATATCAACGTGTTTAATCCCCACAGAAACCTGAGGGCAAGGATGATAATCCCCATTTAACAGATGGGCAAACTAAAGTTTGGAAAACCAGCCATTTACCCAAAGTCCCACAGCTGGGAAATGGTACGGGTGAGAGGTGAACCCAGGTCTGCTTAAAGCTAAAGTCTTGCCCTCCACCCTAAGCGTCTGCCACCTACTGAAGATGTCCACAGACAGAAAGAAGCTGCGGCTATTGCTTCCCTTTAGGGGGGCGGTGGGGGGAGTTGTGGGGCAGGGGCGGCATCTGGCAGGGCGACTGTAGAAAGGGAGGGGGACTAGGAGTCAAGTTACCCAGATTCAGGCATATGCTGCCACCTGGGACCAGCCATTGTCCCACTCTGGGAAGGGAAGGCCACCTCACGGGGCTGGGGGGCTGGGCTGGGGCTGTTATGTATCAGGGAAATGTATGTGAACCCTTTTGCTCAGGACAGGCACAAGGGAGGGACCTCATCGTTCCCTCCACCCCTAGTCCTCTAGGAGTGCACTGACGTGCCTTTCTTTAAAGCGACATCTGCAAACTTATTTTTTCTCCCAATGGTTCATGCTTACTCCTAAAATATGTTTCTGGATATGATGAAGGGATGTCTTCTGAGTGCCTATGTCAACAATTAAAGATTAATCCTTATCCTACACATGGAGAAAATCGAACCAAGAGAGCTGGAGGTTGTGTGTGGCCTCCGGAGAACGTCCCCTAACTGAGTTACATTTGTTCACAGAGTTGGAAGTCACAGCGGGGACCCAGCGCAGTGCACGGCACTGCCAAATGCTGCTCAGGAAAGGGTTCCGCACCAAACCAGCAAAGGAGCCTAATTCTGAGACATCTTCAGAGTTTTTCCAAATCTTATTTTAAGGCTTTGTTGGTTATCAATCGCTTTCAGCTTTAACAAATCCACCTGAAATAAAATTTCAACCAAAAGATGGATTGAATCTACTTTGCTCAGCATAGAGCTTGAGGCATAACTTCACAATGGCGTGACAGTTTCAGACTACGCCAGGAAGATAAACATGTATGTCACGGACAAGCTTAGATGTTCCAAAATCAAAACAAAAACACGAAACCCTGAAGATATTCCTCTATGGACAGTTACTCTATGTCCTAAAGCAAACTCATTAGTCAACAGAGCCAAATGTCAACAGTACTCCTTCAAAACAGACTCGCCCAGGCCGAAAACAGACTTCTGCACATGGGCCACGAAGTTTCAATTGCACTGTACGTGCGCCCGCACGTGGTATTTTGTGGAAGAACCACACTCAAGGAGCCAAAGAGCCGCATGTGGCTCGCGAGCCGCAGTTTACCGACCACGGTCCTAAAGAATAACAGAAGAGACTTTGCCCACAAAACCACTGGCTGTCCCGTTATCTATGCCAACAGAAACGTGGAGGGAGCCTAGATGCTGTGTTGACAGAGGATGCAGATCCCATCGGTGGGATCCTCTGCAGTCATGAAACAGGACCATACAGATTGTGCAGCACCTGCAGCAATGTTTTGTTTTGTTTTGTTTACTGATTCCAGAGAAAGAAAAGGAGAGGGATAGAGAGAGGGAAATATCCATTGGCTGCCTGCTGCACACCCCCGACCCCGGCATGTGCCCTCCTCAGAACTGAACGGCAGCCTCCCGGTGCATGGGGATGATGCTCAACCAACCGAGTGGAGTCACACTGTCTGGGCCTGCAACAATGTTTTTATTTGGTTTTGCTTTTGGTTTGTTAATCCTCATGAGAGGATATTTTTTTCCATTGGTTTTCAGAGAGAGTGAAAGGGAGGGTGGGAGAATGGAGAGAGAGAGAGAGAGAGAGAGAGAGAGAGAGAGAGAGAATGAAAGAGAGAGAGAGAAACACTGATGTGAGATCTCACATCAATTGGTTGCCTCCCGCACACTCTCTGACCGGGGATGGGAAGCAAAACTGCAACCCAGGTACATGCCCTTGACCAGGAATCGAACCCTTTGGTGCACCAGCTGATGCTATAACCACTGAACACACTCCAGGGCGGCGCAGCAATTTTGTTGTTGTTAGGTTGAAATATATACAAGCAAGGGATAAATGGTGTATATGCTGCAGTAATAATTAGCTAAGTGTAATTCTGTCTATGGATAAGCATTGAAGTGGATGTTGCCAAAAGTTAAATAGTCCTTGTTTTAGAGTGGTGAGATTATCAATAACCTAATGGTGTTAAATCAATATTACATCTTGGTTCTTTTTTAAGGAGGATGGGGAAGGGTTGCTGAGTTGACATGCCATTTCCAACACTGGAACTAACATCCTCAATAAAGGGGGAGATCACGACTCAGGGGCAGCAGCGCTGGAGAGCTGATGAGCGTGTCAAGGGGCAAAGAGAAAAGGGTCTACACCTGCCCTGCAAAGAGCAGGTTTGAAAGAACTCTCTCACCGGCACTGAGCAATGCCTCCTGGTGGGGTTAGAATTAGAGAAGGAGAGAAGACTGTGGGAATGTG
>NW_006290031.1:6344847-6347012 GCF_000327345.1 Myotis davidii | reverse complement strand
AGAGAGTGAGAGGGAGGGTGGGAGAATGGAGAGAGAGAGAGAGAGAGAGAGAGAGAGAGAGAGAGAGAAAGAGAGAGAGAGAAACACTGATGTGAGATCTCACATCAATTGGTTGCCTCCCGCACACTCTCTGACCGGGGATGGGGAGCAAAACTGCAACCCAGGTACATGCCCTTGACCAGGAATCGAACCCTTTGGTGCACCAGCTGATGCTATAACCACTGAACACACTGGCCAGGGCTGCAGCAATTTTGTTGTTGTTAGGTTGAAATATATACAAGCAAGGGATAAATGGTGTATATGCTGCAGTAATAATTAGCTAAGTGTAATTCTGTCTATGGATAAGAATTGAAGTGGATGTTGCCAAAAGTTAAATAGTCCTTGTTTTAGAGTGGTGAGATTATCAATAACCTAATGGTGTTAAATCAATATTACATCTTGGTTCTTTTTTAAGGAGGATGGGGAAGGGTTGCTGAGTTGACGTGCCATTTCCAACACTGGAACTAACATCCTCAATAAAGGGGGTGATCACGACTCAGGGGCAGCAGCGCTGGAGAGCTGATGAGCGTGTCAAGGGGCAAAGAGAAAAGGGTCTACACCTGCCCTGCAAAGAGCAGGTTTGAAAGAACTCTCTCACCGGCACTGAGCAATGCCTCCTGGTGGGGTTAGAATTAGAGGAGAGAAGCCTGTAGCAATGTGGTGAAGGAGAGGGCTTCTCTGAAAGTGGAGGATTATATCATCACCAGGTCCCTGGAAGGAAAAGGCAGCGGGTCCCAGTGCTCAGAGCTCACCACCCTCTGCTGCCCTAGAGAGACCATCTAGCCTCCCTTCTCTACTCTGAACCATGACTCCTCCTGACAGTCTGAGCCGTGTTCTCACCTCACGTGTAGAGAACTGAGGCTCTGAGGGGCCCACGGCCAGCCCAGGCCACACAGCAAGCAGGCAGCCGATGGCTGCCGAAGACTGAATGCTTATGTCCCCACACATTCCTATATTGAAACCTAATCGCCAGGTGATAGTGTTAGGAGGTGGGGAGTTTGGGATGAGTACCCTTATTAAAGGGACCCCCTTCTGACATGTGGGGACACGATGAGAAGACAGCCCTCTATGAACCAGGAAGCAGACTCTCACCACAGCATCTGCCTCCAGGACTGTGAGAAATGTTTTGTTGTTTTCTTGCCACTCAGTTGTAGCAGCCTGAATGGACTAAGACAGTGGCCTTCTGACTTCTTGTCCAAAATGTTTCCTCTTCCAAATTCAGGCCTCCCAAAGCCACCATGACACACAGCTTCAGGCAAGGCGGCGGCAACCCCCATCTCTGTTCCAAGATGCCAGGACTCAGGATGCCCTAAAGACTCCTCAACCAGGCCAGAGGAGTGGGGCCTCCTTCCTCATGAGAACATTTCCTGGGAAGCCGATGAAAGTGGGCAGAGGAAGGTGGGCCTGGGACCAGGTGGCCCTGACATGGGGCACATCCACACTGCTGTAGGCTGGACACTGAACTCAGAGGGTGGAGAGGACATGCCCATCCTTCCGTTTCCTCCCTTCTATGGCATCCTGTAAACCCGAGGGAGCCCAGGCCTGGCTCTGTGTGCCCCAGGCATGTCACCGCCTCCATCTCAGACACATTTCTCCCTCTGGACAATAACCTCTGTCTTCCACATTTCATGAGGCTGTTGTGGGGAAGTTTTAAAATTTTTAAGTTATTCTGTAACTTATTAAGTTCACATTTTGTAAGTGCATTATTTAAGAGAGAAAGACAGATTTCAATACTGCCTCAGATAAACCCAAATTTATCAGTCCTATATAATAAAAGCCTAATATGCAAATTGTCCCCTCAGGTGGTTGTTCAACCGGGAGTTCGATCATTTGCTATGACATGTGCTTACCACCAGGGGGCAGCATGGAACATGGCGGGTGTTGGCAACAAGGCGCTGGCAGTGGGCATCAGTGAAGGCGCTGCTGGCTCCAATGAGCCCCAAGACAATGGGACCATGGTGGGATGGTGGAGCAGGTGAGCGGGCAGCCCCAGGCCAAGGCAGGTGCGAGTGGGGACATCACCCCACAGAGGGTGACCAGTGGTGGGTGGGGGGTGGAGCTGCTGCCCAGCTCCCAGGCACTGAGTGAGCAGGGTGGGGGGGCGTTCCCCCCCCCAACAATTCTAC
>NW_006290031.1:6341097-6344828 GCF_000327345.1 Myotis davidii | reverse complement strand
ACATGTAATTTTTTGCAATAATATAATTACCGCATGAATCTTTCTTTAATTAATTTCCTTTCAGTGTGCACGAATCTGTGTACTGGGCCACTATTATATATCTACAGAACAAAAACTGACAACTTACTGCCTGTCTCATTAGATCAAAAAACCTTTACCTGGATTTCAAGACATCAGGTAGGAATTCCTCCAGAATGTGGCTCCAGCTTGTTGCCCAAGCCCCTCTCTCATTATTCCTTGGATGGTCATCTACCAGCCCCGTGTCCTCTCCTCCTTCTAATAACAGCTCTCCAAGTTGTCCTCTAGGACCATTCTCCACTCCCCGTCCTTTCAGCACTAGTAAGGTTCACATGTGACACAGGAACCCCACCCACAAGCCTAGCAGATCAGAGGCTGCCCCACTGTCCTGTGGCCAGCACAGGTCATCCATATTGACCCTCAGAGTGAATCAGGGGCTTCCGCCAAGGCTGTTGGGAAAGAGAAACTCTAGCTGCCGGCAGCTACCCTGCCCCTTCCTGGGAGCATAAGGGCATCTTGAGAAATATGGAGCCAGTACAGAGAAACACAAAGTCAAGGTGCCTCTAGCTGTGCTTGAGCAGCATTTCCCTGGACTTCTCAGCTACTCAAGCTAATAAATTCCCTTTTAATTTAAGCCAGTCTGAGTTAGGGTTCTGTCACATTGCTATTTGAAGGAACGAGGACTCAAAGGCATCTGGAGAGGCTGACTCTCATGAGATGATGCTAGTGAGGGTAAAAGGGACATTCTGCTCTGGGGACCATGACCCTAACTGTACATGCACTGGCAGGGCAGTGAGAAAGCCAAGGGGCCTATGGTTGATGGGGGTGCAGAGAGGAGCGGGAGCAAAGCTGCCTGTGCACACCTAATGGGTACAGGGCCCCATACATGGTTTCGGGTGTACTGATCCCCTTGGTCCCCAGAGTGACTGGGCCAGTTGTCTCCAGTCCAAGCAGCCTCTTCCACTTGCTGCAGTGTGGTGAATAAGTATTACTGTCCCCCTGCCTGATGTAGGGGAAGGTGGAAAGCAGGGCCTGAGAGTGCCATTCCCAGCAGGGAGGCCACTCGAGGTAGTCACTATGGGATCAGAACAGCATCTGCTTAAGGGTTAAAGACCATAAACTGCAGAGCATGAGACTGGACCAGAGAGAATCCCAAGCACAGCAACCTTGCCTTTGACTATGGCTGGAGGCAGAGTTGGAGAGGGGACCCTGAGGGGAACAGAAATGGTTTGGCTGAAGAGTGTTCCCAGAGCATGGAGCTTGGGAAACACTGCAGTGGAAGGGGGTTTGGTTATGAAAATTGTGGCAGGTCAATGGATACTGCTCCGTCCTCCTCTAGGGTAATAAAACTTTATGGCATTAACCGAACACCTAGCCATTCTCAGTCTTCTTTCCTCGAAAAGCCACAACATGCCCAGCCTCAGGGGATGAATCAAGATTGGCCAACTCCATCACCCTCGCCAGTGACAGGATAATGGTGATCATGGGCCCTGGCTCTGGCTATAAGGGAAGTCTGCTGGCTATGAGGGAAATCTGCCAAGAGGCGCTGGGAATCTCCCCCATGACTCAAATGCAAGAGAAAGCCTATCAAGAAGATGACTCTTTTTCCTGCCTCCTTCCCTTCTACCTTGGCTACTCTTGTGTGAAGACTCATGCTTAGAATTGCAGCACCAATCATGGTCAGGTTACTAAACTAACCCAAACTCCTGAATGACTTCCAGGCTTCTCTGGTTATACAAACTAATTCAATGATTGTATTGCTTAAGGGACCACACTCAGGTATTGTTACTCATCATCAAAAGCACACTTACTGACCAACACTTTCTTCCATGTTATCTTCTTTGCTTGTCACTACCCAGGCCATTGTGACCAGCATATTGGGAAGAGGAAGTTAAGACTTAGGAAATTGAAGAGGTTAGATGACAGAGTAAATAAAATGGTGGGACTGAAACCCTTCTCTGCCTGCCAGTATACATTCATTCAGTTCAGGTTCTCCAGCTTCAGGAGCAATGCCATGCATCTTCAAAGCCAATATGTAGGATTTGAAGATGGTGGCGTTGGTAAACACCTGTACTCGCCACCTTTCACAACCACATCAAAATTACAAGTAAAATACAGAGCGACCATCATCCAGAACCACTGGAAGCTGGTTGAATGGAAGTCCTACAACCAGAGAAGTAAAGAAGAAAGCACACTGAGATTGGTAGGAGGTGCGGAGACGTGGAATGGGCTGGTCTGGCACCTGTGTGTGCTGCTTTTTCAATCGGGAAGCAGATTGTCTCTGCAGAGGCCTCCTAGAGGAGCAGGGTGTCCCAACCCCACACCAAACCCCCATCCCAGGATCCTAGAGCTGGGAAAAGAAGTCCCTATGGGCAGTAAGAACTACAGACTTGAAAAACCCCTGCGGATTGGGGCTCCAGAACACAGAGGCTGTTGGAGACCCAGGTGTTACTCTTAAAAGGCTGGCACCATGAACTGAACTTACAAGATCCTGCTTTCTCTGAGCCCCAGAACCAGAGCGAGGCTCTGGGGAACACAGACACATACGAGGAGGAACTGGATTTTCAGGCATCAGGGCAGGAACTCAGGAGCGACTTTCTCCCAGATGGAGGTGCTCTCAGGGATCATTGTTCCTGTACTGGGGCCTCCCCAGTGGCAGGACTGACTGGCAGCCATTTCTGTTTGCTCCACCCTAGTGATTCCCTAATACCCTGCCTCATCCAATTTACAAACCCACCCAAGCTGTGTGCAGCAGCTTTTGCATATGAATGGCCTGTCCTAGTTCAGGCTAACATCTCTCAAACAAGCTGCAGCTGGGTCAGGAAGTCCCAAACCTATCAATAAAAGGCCCAAGACCCCAGGACCAGCACCGGCCTGCCTTGCTTCATAGCTGGGCCTCACATGGGCACTTCCAAACCTGATAAAGAGGAGGAATCTGCAGATCTCTCTGTAGCTCCTGCTGGGTGGCCCCAGGCAGAGGTTGACTTTGCAGCTCTCTGGAGACCCAAGAGCCAGTGTACCCAGTGGTCAGTATCAGATCATACCAGATTACAATTCTACACATCCGTAAGTGACACAGCCAAGGGGCAGACTCAGTGAGCACTAAAGCCCCACTGAAGCAAGTCCTACTCCATAGGGGTATCTCCTGCACAGCAGCTTTCCCACTGTAGTTGCAGCTGTTCCTCACAGTCAATTGGCCTGGAGGTCAATTCCTCCCAGTGATATGAACAGCAATCAAGTCTCAACTACAACAAGACTGTGCTCACAGCCCACAAAGAGGTGCACCTGCAGCTCCCAGCTCAGGTGACTGGGGAGGCTGAGCCACTGGGTCCTATAGAACACCTATTACACAAGGCCACTCTATCAACTCAAGGAGACACAGTAGCTCTACTACATAGAAACCAACATAGGGAAGCAGCCAAAATGCAGAGACAAAGAAACATGTCACAAATGAAAGAAATGGAAGAAAGCAAACTACTGGGTATAGAGTTCAAAAAAACCACAGTTATAAGTTTACTCAAGAATCTTCTAGAAACCTCCAAAAAAATGGAAAAGGACCAGTCAGGAATTAAGCATACACTGACTGAAATAAAGAATAATATACAGGGTACCAACAGCAGACTGGAGGATTGCAAGAATCAAGTCAAAGATTTGAAATACAAAGAAGCAAAAAACACCCAACCAGAAAAACAAAAAGAAAAAAGAATCCATAA
>NW_006290031.1:6339416-6340048 GCF_000327345.1 Myotis davidii | reverse complement strand
CAAAAAAAAGAGCAGAGAAAGTGAGCATGCCAGGAAGTATTGGACAGGAACTTTTTTGGTTTGGGAGCCAGGAAATGTCAAGGGCACAAATGTAGTTATCCATCTCTAGCCACGGGACTGAAAACTGAGCCTCTTTATTAAAATGTACACCACAGAGCAGTCCTGACAAGTGGCAGGCTGCTACAGAGACTGAAAAAGCTACCGTTGATTATGGGTTTTATCAACCTGGCCTGAGCCCTCTTGCAGAATTGTACCTAAAAATCAAAATAAACAAATAAGAAATCTAATGAACAGAATAACTGGTGAATAAAATAGAATCAGAGGCATGAGAATGGAACAGACTGATGATTCTCAGAGGGACGGGGGGTGGGGAGCAAGAAGAGATTAAACAAAGATCTTATATGCATACATGCATTACCTATGGACACTGACAATAGGATGGCCAAGGCCTGGGGCAGGGCCGGGAACTGGGTGGAGGGGGGCGAGTGGGAAAAAAGAGGAACATCTGTAATACTCTCAACAATAAAGATTTTTTTAAAAGCCAATATGTAAAAGTCCAATTTAACAATTAAAAAATGTTTGTGAAAGGAATACTGCCTGACAGTTGGCTCAATCTAATCATGCTGCTATTA
>NW_006290031.1:6336015-6339361 GCF_000327345.1 Myotis davidii | reverse complement strand
GAAAGAAAGTGCTTGAATTTTACCCTTAGTCTCTGGGTTTTTCTTGTTTTCAAACTGACTGGTCTAGACAATGGAAGACCAATAGCCAACAATAAGTCCACTGTAAGCTGGAAATGACTTCTGAATACAACTAAATGTTTCTTTCATTCTCGAATTAAACTTTTTACTGTAGTAAAATTCAAGCTTTTATAATATTGTAACTATAGGTATAACCATTGGGGGTTGATTACTTAGGCAGCCTATTTAAAGCACCTTAAAAACAGATATCAGGTGCTTGTTTTGCATTTATATTTTTGGATCATACTAAAGATACTACTGTTAATGATTCTTGCTCAAAAACCCTGTTTTTATGTACTGAAAACCGTTTCTCTTATTTTGTAGCAAGGAAGGATAATCACAAGTTAACATGAATATTCCCTCATTGTAGCTTCTGGATCTACATCGTCAGGCACACCAGCCAGTCCCAAATAAGTTATTTCATAGTTCTGTTCCCAAGAGAACAAACACAGTGGGCCCCATATCAACAGTGGCTTTTGTTGGCTTATTTAAAATAAATTTTTTCTGACTTTAAAGTGGCGTGTGGTCGGTAAGGATTTCTCTTCTTTAATTTGGATGTGGTTTCTGCCTCCAAAACTCTGAAAACAAACTTGTTGGTAAGAGGACAACCTGCAGGCACTCACACACACGGCTACTTCAGCTCAAGCTTAAAAGAGGCTTCACTGAAAACAAACTAGAACTGAAAAACATGTTCAAGTACAAATGTTCTTTCCTGAAGCTATTTTCAGTTCATTTGTCTTTTATATCTAATAGTTCAAAAAATATCTTCCCATCTATTTAAAGCCAATTACCAGCTCACCATTATGTGCCTCCCACAGCCCCTTCATCTCCGCCAGGGACTCTCGGGGTCACCAGGCAGGGTGTGCACGTTCCCCAGGCAGTGACATCTGGGAGAAGAATGGGTAGAAGCAGAAACAGCTTGGCCCTGGGAGACAGACACCTTTCACAGGGGCCGCTCAAACAGCCAGAAGCTCAACCCCAAGTTCATTCACACCGTGGCATCTCTGCTGCTCCATTGGGATGGAAAAACTGGCCAGTTAGTACTCTGAGCACATGCCCCGCAGATACCAAGTTTAGTTAGTTAATTGTAGGATGTGCTGAGATGTGTACATGCTAATGTCAGATTGCTGAGCTGTACAGCAAATCTGAAGTGGAAATCCCAGGATTCCAAAATGTTCCCTTTGCCTTTCTAGTGGGGAGGGAAGGAGGGAGGGATAGAGAGAGAGAGAGAGAGAGAGAGAACGAACTTTGGTTTGCTCTGCATCGCAGGAAGCCACTGCTCTCCCTCCAAATTCAGGACTCGAGGATCCATCCACACTCCTCAGACGTGGCTGCTTTCCCAGGACCTCCCCACCCTCATTAGAATAAACACAATTTACAAGTTCTCTGCAAAAGGTTCTCCTGGGATTTCTGATTTACTCTATCCGGGCTTGTGGTTTATTTTTATACTCAGAGGGGTCTCCTATCCAAAAGAATAGCCACAGTTCTAGCACTAACAGGTAGAAACTTCACTGACCTTTCATAAATCAGTTCAACACTCTGGTCTCTAGGGATTTGCCAAAAGATAATGGGCTGCAATTATGAAACCATCACCAGGAGTTGCCAAGCAGAACCCTGGAGAGATTTCTGAAGTCTGTAGACACTTTCCAAAACAAAAGAGGAAATCATTTCATGAAGCAGCAATGTTGCCTAAATCCAAGCAAGAAGAGATGTAATGCTGGCTTAAATTCAAGTGCTAAGAAATAGGTGTGGTGAACTAGGAGGTGTGGTGCAGTCTTCTCCCATTCCCCCCAAGATTCCCAATTCACTCAATGATGGATAGACCACTGAATACCTTACTTAAAGATCACAGCTCTGCACACTTCCGGGGGCTGGTGGTAACAGACCTGTCCTTCCTCTCCTCTACCCTGAAACATGTGCTTTTCATACTACAACTGAAGATGCCCCTTTGGGTAGGGCACTTGGGAGCCACCTTTCCCAGGAGGAAGAGGATGGCTGGAGCAGGGAGGTCGCAGGAGGCAAGCTGGGCTCAGCCAGGGAAGCTCTTCCAGCGGTTCTCAACCTATGGGTCGCGACCCCTTTGGCGGTCGAAGGACCCTTTCACAGGGGTCGCCTAAGACCATCCTGCATATCAGATATTTACATTACAATTTTTAACAGTAGCAACATTACAGTTATGAAGTAGCAACGAAAATAATTTTATGGTTGGGTCACAACATGAGGAGCTGTATTTAAAGGGCCAGAAGGTTGAGAACCACTGAAAGCCTCTCTAGTTCCATGGGAAGAAGTACTGCTGCACAAAAGCTCGGGGAGGGCTTTGAGGACCCAAATGTGGCTCCTGCTTTGAAGGCACCATGCAGCAACTGGAATAGAAGTGTCAAGAGTCTTATAGGCTTTCAAGAAAACTCAGATGTATGTGCATCGCCCAAGTGGCAGCTTGAAATTGGCACCCAGTTTTCTGGCCCAGACTGTTTCTCTTCCCCTCACTCTACCGGTCTCATGTGGGCATCCCTGCAGGTCTCAGTGGCACGGAGTGCGCGATCAGCTGCAGCAGCTCCAGAGCACAGCATCTCCAGGATGGAGCTGCCTCAAAACAAATTTTTCTGGGGGGTGCAGGGTGCACAGGCCGGGCTGACCAGACCCCTTCAAGGTCCCAGCCCTAGGGTCTGTCAGGGGCTTTCCTCCACCGTGGCCGCCTGCCTGCTGGGGGGTCCCACGCCCCTCCAGGTACACCAGCGTTGGGAAAAGCAGCTGCTACGGAACAGCAGTTGCTGCCAATGATGAGAATCACCCTCCAGACACTTCCCCTTGAGCCTCTTCATTATGCCTTGCGTCCACCTGAGGCGGGAAGCAACCTGAGGTCAGAGCGCACACACTCGTGGATCCTCTCTCTCCCTCTACTCGTCCCAAAACGGCCCATCTAACCCACTTTTCCCACGGCCGCTAGCCCTGGAACGCGACCTTGAGGCTGGAGTGGAGACAGCAGGACCCCTTCGGGTCCGGCACTTGGCTTTGCCCAACCTCAGCCCCTCGCGCAGGCCACCAGAGTGGACTCGCGTGCACAGAACTAGCGAGGGAACCCTGCTCGGGGAGACGGCCACACTGCCCGGGGCTCCCAGGGCACGGACACTCCCCCCAGCCCCATGCACACCCTTCCTGGGATCGCCCCCAATGCTCCTCACCTCGCGCAGCAAGCGCTCCAGGTGCGGCTCCGCCCAGGTAGACAGGGCGCCCGGGGGCCCCGTGCGCCGCAGCAGCTCCCGCTCCTCCTCGAGAGCTGCCACCCGGC
>NW_006290031.1:6319505-6335955 GCF_000327345.1 Myotis davidii | reverse complement strand
CCGCCCAGGCTCCCACCGCCATCGCCGGGCGACCCCCGCCGCCGCCAGCCGGGCCGCCCTTCCGTGTGCTGCCGCCGTCGCGCTCGCCCGGGCTCATGGCGCGATCTTGGCGTGTGCTGTCCGAGGGGGCGGTGCAGAGCTGGGGTTGAAGACTGAGCGCGCCGGCAGCAGGCAGAGAACCCGAGGCACGAGGTCGGCCGGGCGCAGGGCTTGGCCTCCAGGCAGCAGCGGATCGCGGCGCACGCCCCCTTCCCCTCCGCCGGCAACTCCACAACAGCCACTTTGGGCAGTTTCCTCTATGCAGATAGACTCTGCCAGAAAAGGAGCCGGGACCCACCCAGGGGAGGAGCGGCCCGGCCAGCCCTGCCTAAACTTGTGTATTAAGATTTCTGACAATTTTTTAAAAGCTCAAAACTTCAAACCCTGAGGAAAACTTAGCGAGTCCGTCCTAGATGGCGCCTCAGCGCCGCTTGGTGGCCGAAAGTGATCGCAGCGCGCTCACAGATACAGGGTGGAGATTGCGCCAAGTAGAAAGAATCTTAGAATCTTAATTTCTCTACATTTATTATGTGCCAGGCATGTGGTGCTGGAAACAAACATTGTAAGACGTTGTCCCTGACAAGGCCTTTCAAAATGACTTGTAAGCCCTCCTAGAGAGGGCCTCCATTTGAGAAAATTGGAGGAAAAGAACTCCAACTTTTATTGAGCTGATGGTTTATCTGTAGTAGAAACACAACTTGGCCAAAGCAACAATTAGTATGGACATTTAATCTATAGTGATTTTGCTGCAAATTTACATCACAAGTTACGTTAGGAAAGCCTGAATGACAAGTGGCCCTAACAGTGTTTTCAAGAAAGAGACGAAAGGCTGGAAGTCAGGTGGGATTCTCTGCTCCCTGATTCCTACCAGCCATATTTATATCATAAAATGGGTCCCAAGTAACTCTTCCACAAACTCCTCTAATACTCAAATAAAAATCATAAACTGCTAGCATCGATCTTTGTGATTTGGGTAACTCCACAACTGATTTTGAGAAAAAGACCGGTTATATCTGTCTTCCCTTTCACTCTCTGGGTATTTTTAGATTATTTCTATGGATAGATTACTTACCTTTTAAAATTGTTAGGTGAATTGGGGTTATGTTTAGGTGGTTTTGGATAGGTTTTGGCGCCATGCCATAATCTAGTGTAGACCCAATAAATAGTCTGAAACATAATTGCTAAGCAAACTAAATTGTCTCCTCTGAAGAGGCCAACACCATATTACATGCTAGCACTTTATTCTTACTTCCAAACGCACAGGTAAATTACCCAATACTACTTAATGTTACTGCACTATGTTCACTACATTCCAGAAGCTTCTGCATATCAAGCCAAGCTCATTATCTGGAATATCCTGCTCTCAGATATTTGACAAAGCTCTTCCTTATCCTTAGTTCAAAGTCCCCAGGTCTTCATATCCTACTGCCTCCAAAAGACCACCCTGGACTGCTCAATCAAATGTGGCTACACCTGATTCCTCTTCAGGGTTATTCAGTGGCTCAGGGCATTTATCACTATTAACTGTATCCCTTTTATCTTGTTCATCATTGTTTTCTCAAAGAACAGAACAGGATCTGGCACACTATAGGTGCTTAATGAATATCTGTCAAGTGAATTAAGGTGAAAATATGTTTACAAGGCATTTTAAGAGGCAAGGAAAAAAAACCTGTCTTATGTCTGCTAGGGCCCTGGAAAGAACAGACAGCTGAAGACAGTCTAAACACAGAGACTCTTTACAAAGTGGGGCAGACTAAGGGAAGCCAACAGGGGATGCTGATGAAGCACCCTGAGGTATCCACAGTGGGAGGCCATTACCGCCCCTAGCTGAAGGGCCCAGGGGAGTGAAGTGTTGTGGGAACTTTGTGATCTGCTAAACAGGAGCTGTGGCCTTTGGTCAAGGGATATGATTACTTCAAAGCCATAGTTCGTTAAGTTGGGAGCTGGGATATAAATACTCCTCTCCTGCTTTCTGATCTGTTGGCCTTGCACTGACCAAACCCACGGGATAAGCAAGCCGAGATTATGCAGTGCAGAGGTCAGCCCCCCAATGGCACAGAGCCCTGGGGATGTAGGGCTCTCTACAGATCTGTGTATGTAGCACCTGCCAAGGTCACTCTAGCTACTGCTGTCTCTGAATGGCTAACCTGTCGGCAAGAGGCACTCATCTTCAGGGTGACCAGCAAACCACTTGGTGGGAAATTAACCACTCTGGACTTTCTCCATCCAAGAAAGTCCAGCAGTTTGCCAACACCTCACAAGGATGGGTAGCTATTTCAGGTGTGGGCTTGTCTTTCCTGTCTGCAGAGTTTCAGCTGGCACCACTATCGTTAGACAGCCTGGTCCACAGGTATGAAGTCTCATACAATAGCACTCGACTAAGGGACTTACTATACAGCAAAGTAGCTGTGGGAGTGAGTCCATGACCATGGGATTCACTGGTTGTATTACATCCTGCAGCAGCCAGCCTCAGTATACTGGACTGTCTTTTGAAAGCACACATGAAGTGCCAACTCAGGGCATTAAGAGGCAAGATTCTAAAAATGCCATCTTTGCCTGGCCAGCGAGGCTCATCAACCAGGAGGTTAGAGTTCCCAGTCAGGGCACATGCCCGGGATTTGGGCTTAATCCCACTGGGCAGTGGGCAGGAGGCAGCCGATCAATGATTCTCTCACCATTGATGTTTCTCCCTTCCTCTCTGAAATCAGTTAAAAAAATTATATATATATATATCACACATACAAAAAAAAAAGGATGGAAAAAGATGTACTATGCTAATATTAAAATCAGACAATATCTATTTGTGCTCATTTCATATGGTTCCTATGGGACTAAAACCCAAAGTATAGAAATATAATTTGCAGACTGTAGAATTTTATATAAATCAATATAGGAAATAAACTGTGAAAACAATAGCTACTATATACCAGCACTTTATGTAAATTATTTCATTTAATCCTCACCACCACCCTTGGGAAGTTAGGTATTAGTATTCCAACTCATAGATGAGACTAGAGAATATGTATCTTGTCTACCTATAGAGGTAGTATCAAGGTTTGATTGCAATCTGACTCTGTAGGCAAGCATCTTCACACCAACATTACTCTGTACAATTATGAGGACACACAAAGTAATTTAAATGTTTGTAATTTGAAAAATATAAAGTAAAAAGAAATATTATTTAATATTAAACTCTATCAATGACACTAAGTATCATTTAGGACTGTTCTTGTCATGCATTCTCAAAACTGTACTTGCCATGTGCCAGCAGCTTTTAAAGTTAAAACACTGAACTTGCATTATTTATAATGGAAAACTTTAATTCACTGGGAATTCCTGCATATCTACAATTAATTTTCAATTCATTGCATGGAACTGCTGGTCACAGTAGCTGAAAGAACTAGGCTTATGAGATATCTTCCTCAAAGGATATTTAGGGTGATTTCAAGGCTTCATAATTACTTCTGTTAATTATGTAGATTTTGCCCCAGAATTATAACATTTAAAACCAAACTAAAATTAGGAGAGGAGCAAATATAAGAAAATGTTATCTGAATAGCAGATATCCTTGATTGGGAAAAAACCAAATTTCTTTTAAAATTCTATCCCTCACTTCGTTTCAGTAAAATGTCACAAAAACTACAATGACAGGGGCCAAAAATATAATTGATAGTATAGTAATTCCCTGTGCCACAAAGGACAATTAACAACTGAGTCAAAGCACTTATATAAAACAAAATACCTAATTTTTTGGGGGGTGTGGGGGGGAGCATTGTTCTCCAAAGGCACTGTACTGCCAGGTCAACACACCGTCTCCCTGCTCTAAAAAACCACTTAATATGTTGTCCTTGGATAGAGGACATATGTTAAACTGACAAGATATGTACACTTGATCTTAGTCAAAAGGCCGAGAAGCAATGTACCTTTTATTAGTGGGACTACTAAACACCAGGTAATCTACTTGCCCTTTTTAATCACCCTATAACACAGATATTAAGTAATTCCAAGTAAGGAAGTAACATGCTTTTCCCTAAACATACGGAACTGGGATAAAGTTGGAACCATGCCAGTAAGCCTGAGCTCTAAATTCACTGAATTGATACATCAAGGATTAGTGATAGGTAAGAGACATAAAACAAAAAAATGGATGGATGCTTACTTCAACTAGAGGCTTTTTAAAAATCCAGGTTTTCTTTTTTTTAAAAGACAATCTCTCACAGGTGTGTATAACCTCAGCCAGGTTGTCAATCTGAGGTTCAGATTGAATACCGTGGTTAAATGTTATCAGCTTCTATGACAAAGCCCTCCATGAATTTTTCACCCAAGGCTCTTCCATTCATTGACTGTTGTCTGGATCCATTTTTGAATTGCAACATCGTGTATTTCTAACATCCCTTTTTTATTAGAAGGAATTCTATAAAAAAACTTCCTCTCCTTACCTATCAGTTCACAGAATAAATAGGAAGAGAGGGATAGATACCACTGTGATGAAATATTGAATATGGGAAATTCTCTAAAGATAAATGACCCACCTGGCTAGCATGGCTCAGTGGTTGAGTGTTGACCTATGTACCAGGAGATCACGGTTTGATTCCTGATCAGGGCAGATGTGTGCTCCATCCTCAATAGGGGATGTGCAGGAGACAGCTGATCAATGATTCTCATCACTGATGTTTCTCTCTCCCCCGCTTCCTCTCTGAAATCAATTTTAATAAACAACACTGGCCAGGGCCACATATTTCTATTATGTATAGTTTTCTCCATCTTTTTTATTTCCAGTGATTCTGTATAGCACTTACACATTGAGATTGTGGGTCCCTCTGACTACCGTGTCCTTTAAATGGACTGTTTTACATGCTGCCTGTGCCGATATATATATATATATATATATTATATGTAGGGACCTGAGCTCAAAGAAGAAGGGGAGGAGAGCTGGCAGCAGACACTCAGATTATGATCCCAGGGGTACCACACTAACCACTAATAATTTCTTCCATCCTACATAACTTATTGGTGTTTCACTTTAAATCCTAAAATTCTAGGAATTAGGCTAAGAATTAGCAAATCCCATTTGTGAAGAATCTAAGTACTTTTCAGAAGGGAAAAGGGGTTAGCAATGATAAACTTAGTGAGAAATAATCTGGAGGCCTGGCCGGGTGAGTCAGTTGGTTGAGGCGCCATTCCATATACCAAAAAGGTCATGGGGTTCAGTTTCCGGTCAAGGTACACATCTAAGTTGCAGGTTCAATCCTGGATTGGGGTGTATACAAGGAGGCAAGTGATTGATGTTTCACTCTCCTCTCTCAAACCAATAAAGATATCCTTGGGTGAGGAATTAAAAAAAAGGATATTTTTCTTTCTTCCTATATGCCAACCAAGATCAGCTACTCTGAGAAAATGAGTTTCTGATGGAGGCCGTGAACATTAATTTTGGAACTTGAAGCACTGAGCAAGCCTAGATAGTACAAGAAGCTTAGCTAGTACAGGGGCACTGGCAGAACGACAATGAAGGGGAAAACAAAGGATGGCAGGCATCTATTGATCCCTGTATCAACACTGCTACATTCAGGAAAGATCTTTTCGTTACATCTAATGTTCCTTTAAGAAAAACCTTATCACATATAATACAATGCAACTATTCAATGCATCTACATTCATTATATGTAGATGGCATCAGAGGCCTAAACATAATTTATGGAGTGATTTCGTAGTAAAATTTATTTCAGCTTTCTTAAATGCCTAGTCAACTTTAAGAACATAGCCTTATTATACTGGCAAATGCCCCCTGTGAATAATGTAGGGAACCAAGCCCTGTTTCAGTATTTGTCATACAAGAAAATTCCATGCATTTTGTTTAAAATATACAAACAGGTGAAACTCCAATCTCTGTGTAACACACTTACAAAATGGGGATACTTTTAACAAAAAACAACCTGCATCTCAACAATCAATTATAAATTCTACAACAAAAATATTTCTATCTGGCAGACTGAACAGAACCAATAGTTTTAGTTTTACTAAATTAAGTAACGTTTACCATGTAGTTTTAATGTGGAAACAGGTAATAGTAAGAAAAAATACCTATAGTCAAATAAAAAGTTCACCATGTTAAACCACCATCAGGGTCTAGAAATTTCTGCATTTCTTCTCCAAATGTTTTCTAATCAAATAATTCCTTTTCTCTAGTAGAGATCAACACAACTATATATTGCTTAATAATAACCTCAATTCTCATAGGCTGAGGTTTAAATATTTACCTCATTTGATAAGGAAACAGATGTGAGACATTTTCAAGACTCCTCAAGATTTGGCATTAAAAACTAGCACCTTAGTCATTAGAATTCTGGTTTCTATGTTTGTGACTCACTAAACAGCTACTGGAAAACAGGACTTTCAAGCTGACTTTCTAGTTAAGATTTTAATCTTAGAGGAAGTATGTATGTGGTTTTTTTTTAAAACCTATCATAATAGACAAACTGGATGGTTTAATACTACTAACATCTCCCACGAAGACAAAACACAATACTTACAATAAAATGCCAAGAATAAACATTTCCTATGGGTTCTGATTTCCAATACCTGGCTACATAGAGTAATTAATACTTATTACTTGTTGAAAAATACAAGAAAAACTTTTAAATATAAGAAAAGTTCCGAATTTGAGGTAAAGAATATTCATTCATTAAGAATTAAGTAGTCAAGATTTCCTTTTACTCAAAAAAAACAACAACACACACACACAAAACAAAACTTTAAAAGCCTGCCTCCATGTATAAAAGATAAGATCAATCACATTTATCACTGGACACAAAAGATAGTCAAAGGTCTTTAAAAATGTTAATCTCAAAAAGAAAAATTAACTTTTATATTTCATTCACTATCAAGACCATACTTGCTTAACAAGATAATTATGCTATTGATACAAAACATAGTGTATTTACACTTAACTGTACAAAATAATTTAATGCTTACAAAAATATTAGAATGTTTAGAGTTGACAGACACAGTCTTAAGTAATCTCTGCTAGAGAAGTATACAGTTAAGACCACTGATTTCCATTTCATTTGTTTTTTAATAAGTCAAAAAAGGGATGCTGCAATGCTTCGTCTAAGGTAATTCTTTTCACTGGATCATACTCTAACATTCTTCGAACCAGGTCAAACAGTTTCTCGTGTTCTTCATCATGACAAAGCATAAATTCCTGTGGAGGGAAAAATGTTTTTATTTTAGAAAGATATTTAAAAATAGCTGAAGCATTTTTTAAACTTTTAAATCATTTTTTCTTTTACCTTTAATGGTTTGCAGCGTCTCCTAACGTATCTACCAGCAGAACTATGTTCATCCCAATCTAGCTGGTTATGGTGAAAATACTTGCGTTTTCTATAGGAAGAAATCTGGATTAGTAAAAATAACAAAAGACCCCCATGTTTATCCTGCCTACACCAGAACAGATGAAAGTATAAGCATCTCAATGTATATATTTCTTAAAATCTTTACAATAATTATGTATCAGACAGCTCATAGAATACTTCCGTAATCTTGTACACAGAGAACACCATCAGCTTTAAAAACAGAAGCCTCTGGATCCATTCTTATAAATTCTGATTTCCGTGTTGAAGTGGGGCTGGAAATCTTTGAAGAACTCCATGGATGACCTCTGAGGTGCAGCTGTGTTTGAAACTCACTATAGTGCCTTGTGTAAGGACATATAGCTGACTTAGCACCAGTATAGAATTCTAACAGATTGCTATGACTCCAAAATGAGGCTCTTTTTACTACTCTATTTATTGTTTGTATATAAAGTTAGGAAAACAATTATGCAGAGGTAATCTTCAGTGTCAAAACCACCACTTTGTTTACTAGATCACAGGTAAATAATGTCATTACTTTTTAAAAACTTTATGAAAACTTCAAAATATGCAATCCTTGGAAAAAGCAATAACCATGAAGTTGAGTTTTTCTGTAGTTTGAATATAGGCTATTGCATGTACTCAACAAAGGTCTTTAATCTTAAAGCATACCTTGTTTTCTGAATCATGTGTGTTGGTATAGGTCCTAATATTCTTTCCATCATTGCCAGGTGCTCTTTACTGTCATGAGTCTGAAAAACGTAGGGGAAAAAATTTAGCATTTTTCATTTCTGTGTATACACAAGAAAGAAAACCATAAGAAAATAGTACTGACATAAAAGGACTAAATTAGAGTTTATACAATTTACATTACACTCTCCTTCAAATAGGGAACAATACCAAAAGAGTTGTATTATCTGGTGCAAACCCAATAAAACAGTCTTTCTGAAATGAACCTGTATGGCTCTGTATTGCAGAGAGGCATAATTTGTTTAAAGTAAATTGATCAGTTTTCTTATTTATTTGTATCTCCTGCACTGTTTTTAACTGAGGAATTACTGGGGAACATTATCAAAAAATCTGTGTCCTTAATTTAAGCAGTTGCTTAACCAAAATTAACCTCCATTACCCAATGAATAGCAACATATTAACACTTACTAATACTAGGCAATAAAAATATAGTCCCAATAATTCTCAAATCAATCCTGAGCTAGGTATATGGGAATATGAATTTCAAAGAGGTAAACATACTAGCTCAAAGTCACAGAGCTCAGAAATGAGGAAAGTTGAGCTATGCACCCAAGTCAAAACTCATTCTTAAAGTATACATTAGCAGAGCTCTTACTGAAGTAGTACAGAGAAAAATGTCACAGTTAAAATGTGATGTTTCTAGAGCAGAAATTGGCAAACTTTTCCTGTAACAGACCACATAGTAAATATTTTAGGTGTGGATGGTCACAATTGCATATTCTTTTTTGTGTTTTAAAGAAGGCATCAGGCAGGATATAGTTTGCCAACCCTTGTTCTGAAAGCAGAGGTGGTGTGTAATGCTTTTTTAAAATCTATCAACTGTTGTGCCTGGCACACTGCTTTCAAAACATTAAGTACTTAATTTAAGACAGGAATAAACATAATGGCTCCACATTTTAATCAAGTTCCTTAGTTGAAGAGTATGTTGTAGGGTGAAATCGAATATAAACCTTATCTCAAACCAATGTTAATAATCTGCACTTCAGAGAACCCCAAACGAAAGGAATCCAAAGAGGACTACACCAAGACACAACATAATTAAAATGCCAAGAGCAAAAGACAAAGAGAGACTCTTAAAAGCAGCAAGAGAAAGAAAGTCAGTTACCTACAAGGGAGTACCCATACGACTGTCAGCTGATTTCTCAACAGAAACTATGCACGCCAGAAGGGAGTGGCAAGAAATATTCAAAGTGATGAATAGCAAGAACCTACAACCAAGATTACTCTACCCAGCAAAACTATCATTTAGAATTGAAGGTCAGATAAAGTGCTCTGGATAAAAATCGTGCACCTATGAATGAGGACAGTGGGTGGGGAGTGAGGGCGGAGGGTGGGGTGGGAACTGGGTGGAGGGGAGTTGTGGGGGGAAAAAAGAGGAACGAATGTAATAATCTGAACAATAAAGATTTAATTAAAAAAAAATAATCTGCACTTAAGACCTCTCTGTAATTTAAATTACAAACTCATTACAAAGACAGCATGTATTCTGCTTAACTTTTTCTTGACCCTATCATTTATTACCATAAAACCAGACACTACCGCCTTGAACCAACCAATAACCATGATTCTAGATATCAAACTTGTCTATAAACTCAGAGTAATTTTAATAGTATCTCTATGGATTAAACAGAAGCAGTGAGCACATACACCCTGCAATAGCTACCCAAGTCTAAACTCATCATAGCTTCTCCTCACCTATTTGATGTAACTTCAACCTTATTTATGAGCCAGAATCTCGTGAACTCCCTTCCCCTCCCCACAACCACAAAACAGAACGCCCTAACACCCTGACCACATCACAACTTAAACAAGCAAAAGTTTTCATAAAAGGGATACATTATCCCTCCTGGGCTTTTTTGGTAGTAATCTCCAAATAAAGGCCAAATGGCAATCTCAAAATCATTTTCATTTTAGACCAGTCTACATTTGTAAATCACTAATCAGTGGTTCTCAACCTGTGGGTTGCGACAATCGGAAAACACATATAGCATATCAGATATTTACATTACGATTCATAACAGTAGCAAAATTACAATTATGAAGTAGCAACGAAAATAATGTTATGGTTGGGGATCACCACAACATGAGGAACTGGATTCAAGGGTCGCGGCATTAGGAAGGTTGAGAATCACTGCTAACTTCTAAGATAAAACAAATACCTTTTTATGGAGAATAAATCCATTATGAATCAATCAGTCCTTGCCTACTGTCACAATTTTTCTATTTATGCAAGACTGATGCACCATTTATTCTTCCCTCACAAGAATATATTCCTTTAAACCAGTACCCATTTAAGATACTATTTCTTTGCCTGGCCAGTATGCCTCAGTGGTTGAGTGTCAACCCATGAACCAGGAGGTCACGGTTTGATTCCTGATCAGGCCACATGCCCGGATTGTGGGCCCAATCCTCAGCAGGGGGTGTGGAGGCAACAGATCCATGATTCTTTCTCATCACTGATGTTTCTATCTCTCTCCCTCCCTGCCTGTTTAAAAACATTTAAAAAAATAATAAAAAAGATACTATTTCTTTTCCTGACACGACCCTCACACTCTAGTTTTCTGACAAACTCCTACACTTCCTCTAACAATGACTTAAACTCCCTACTCCTTTAGTGATGCCTTCTCTAAGAAAATTTAACTGTTCCCTTTTCCTGGATCCAACTAGACTTTCTACATTGATCCATTACAGCAAATACCACATTATACTGTAAGTTTCCTCATGTCTCTCTTTTGTATGATTTCCTAGAATAGATATTGTCTTTTATCTTTATGAAGCCAAGAGTGTAACAGATGCTTAATAAAATACAACTATTATTCCAGAATTCTTTTATATAAAAAAGTACCTTGTTGCCTGGCATGGCTCAGTGGTTGAGCGCTGACCTATGAACCGGGAGGTCATTGTTTAATTCCCAATCAGGGCACATGCCCAGGTTTTAAGCTTGATCCCCAGTGTGGGGTGTGCAGGAAGCAGCCGATCAATGATTCTCTCTCACCAGTGATGTTTCTCTCCCTCTCCCTTTCTGTCTGAAATCAATAAATATATATATTTTTTAAGAAAAAATAAAGCCATAGGTTAGTCAATGCAACCAGAACTGAATTAAAACTGGCCACAGTAGCACTAATATAAATTTATGATTATCTGTAACAAAAAATGGAAACATAAGACAGTATGAACATGGGTTAAAAATTCCAATAATATGTAAAATGAACTGACCATTCACTAAGAGTAGTTTTTCATTCAACTATGGTTTTAGAGAAGGATAACCATTTTGCATATATAAGTTTTAATCTTAAGAATGGCACTATGGCAACTTTTCACATGGAAGCAAAATTTTACATGCTTTTAAAACTTAACAATATTCATTAAATACATACCTGAAAGACCGTGAAACCAAGGTAATATTCAATAAGAATGCAACCTATGCTCCAAACATCACAAGGCTGAGACCAACCTAAAGCTATTTAAAAACAAAAACAAAAATTTTATTATGTAATAATTTTTAATTGCCAATTTACTAGATCCTTCTGTAGATGGGTACTCTCTTTATATAGCTCCTTTGGGAGAATATGACAGTAAGTTCAGGGTTTATATTTTGAGTTTTATTTTTTAGTCCTCACCCGAAGACATGTTTTTATTGATTTTAGAGAGATAGAAGGTGGAGTGAGGAGGGGGAAAGGGAGGGAGAAACATCGATGTGAGAGTTATCAATGACTTGCCTCCCATACGCCACCCGACAGGGCTCGAACCCGGAACCTGGGTATGTGCCCTTGCCAGAAACTAAACCCATGATTCTTCGGTGCACGGAACAACATTCCAAACAACTGAACCACAATGGCCAAGGCTACATTTTAAATTTTATATCAAATACTATTCTGTATGTTCTTAGTCCTCCATATCCTGATATCAAATTATAGCATTTAACCTGGAGGAAGGGCATTTAATATGAGAGGAACTAGAAAATATTTCCCAAGTATAATTACCAAGTTGTGGAAATATTCCATAATCTCTGAATTGCTTGTGCAATGGGAGTACTATTACACCAGTTTATGGTTGTTCCAGGAAATTTTACATTTTATTAATGCAAGTATAATTCGATATTTATCCTCAGAATACAATTATTAAGCCCTTATCAATTATCATAAGCTTGATACCTGAGTTTACTTCTTCCATTAAAGAAATAGTATAGTTTGACATAAATTATATACAAATCATAATGAATATTATATGCAGTTTCACCTATAATCAGGATTATATATATCAAGTCATTTAAAGTTCACACAGAGAGGGACCTATATATGTACTTTCAAGCTGTCTATAAATGATCACATATACTTTCTCCTTCAGGATTCTCAAATGGCAATACTATTTTGGAAAGAAAATACTCAAACTTCTTGTCTATATTTAATTGGAAAGGAGATGAAAAGAATAAGCCATACAGATATTTTAATCCGTTAAAGATCAAATAATTAGTAAACAATGTATAAGTAAAACCTACTTTAAAAGACATTTCAAGTACTTTTAGTAATATCACTGAATTTAAAGGTAAAGGAAGAGAAATAATACATTCAAGGGCCTTGACTATGATTTAATCATTTTTGTTAACCCTGACAATGCTTATCACTTGAAGAAATGGATAATGGAGCATGATTTCTACTTATATGCCCATACATCTGCAAATAAGAGAGCTTGGACTTAAGATGAAAGTTTTTTACCCCAGGTGACTGTGACTGCAGCACACTGCTCTAAATCATCCCATTCTGATGTGTCAGTTCTCATACTCTTTGGAATTCTACAACATTCTCTTTCACTAATCTCTCTCAAATTTATTACCAAACACCCCAAACCTGAGATTAACGGACCTCAATTGTGTCACCTGACTACATCTTCCTCTCCTACCTAATTCTGCCTCAGGATAAACACTCCACAAACACATAGAGGACCCTTCTAATCTCCCAATGTGGTCTCTTTTGTCAAGGTCAGTAAATACAATTTCGAATTTATACCAACTATCCCTATCCTGGCCACACTTGGAACGTCATTATTACTGAAAACTACTCTATTTTATCCAAGCTAGGCGGCCATTAAGTGTAAGACACACCACTGTTGTACATACCAATAACAAAGAAATGTCAATTGTTTTGCGTCCTCCCCACATTTTAATATGGGGAAAATTCTGAATTTAAATTGATAAAGTCCAGGAATTTACCCCCTTCTGAGCTCTAAAAAATATTTTACTATCTAACCTCAGTTGGACCTTACTTATGGCCAAGTTATAAACTTATTCCATTTAAGTAACTCCCCAAAGCACCTGATCTGAACTTTCCCCACTATCTCCAAGCCCCCAAACACATCCCTGACTTCCCAGTTCTATTAGCATAACCTGGTCTCTAACTTTTCCATTTTGATGCATACTCCCTTACTGAATTCCATTACTTTAAACCGGCTCCTTAACTCATTTTATTTTCCAGCCTTTATCATGTGAAAGGCTTTCAAAGAAGCTCTCTTTTATGCTAGCTCTTTCTTTTCCTCTTGACTTTCCTTCATGTCTGCTAACCAAATTAGCATTTTTACCAGCACCATGCTTTGATGAAACAAAAATAGATATATCACTTCAAAATCACATTGCTGTGATGTACTTAGCCAATACAGCCTGTCCTTATAATCTCAGAGGATTAACTTGCTAAAAAATAACCACCACCTGAAGTGTCTTCACACATGGTCATATTTTTCCCACTTAGGAAAAATATTTACAGTAACTTCGATTCTTTTTATGAAAATAGCAAAGCATTTCCTGTATAGTGCATCACCCCACCCCCTGGCAAAGCTTAAAGAACAAAAACCTCTTCTTCAATTACAGTATCAGGAAGTCTGGTGTCTACTAACCCAAAATGACCTCTGGAGCTCTGTAATGCCGTGTAGATACCAAAGTACTATGATGTTCATCATCGTATGTTGCACTTCCAAAGTCAACAACTTTGATATCCGTGTTTTTCAGTGTGCGTTCATCACGTTTCTAGAGAGAGACAGTTGAGTAAACATGAAGATTAATAAAGATATGAAATTTTTTATTAGAACCATACAAAAGGCTTGCATTATCTTTTTGGAATTTAAACATAGCCCCATGAGAAAGGCGAAGAAAGATATGTTTTTCGGGATAATATAAGAATAAGCCTCAGAAGTGAAATTCCTCATCCAATAATCAACAAGCTAAATTATTTTTAAAAGAACCACTAAAATTAAAACAAGTTTTAACTTACCATTTTAGAATTATATTTGACTACATAGTCAGACTTCACAAATAAAATATTTTCAGGCTTCAGATCTGTATGAGTTAACTTATTATGATGCAAAACTACAAGAGAATAAAAACACATTATTAGTTTCACTTACAAATTTAATCTGTATCGGGGAGAAAAAAGAATGCCGAAACCGGTTTGGCTCAGTGGATAGAGCATCGGCTTGCGGACTGAAGGGTCCCGGGTTCGATTCCGGTCAAGGGCATATACCTTGGTTGCGGGCACATCCCCAGTGGGGAGTGTGCAGGAGGCAGCTGGTCGATGATTCTCTCTCATCGATGTTTCTAACTCTCTATCTCTCTCCTTTCCTCTCTGTAAAAACTCAATAAAATGTGTTTTAAAAAAAAAATTTTAAAAAAAAAGAATTAGTAGTGGATACAGGGGTCAAGAAGGGTTTTATCTTAACAATACGCAGTTTTAGTGACTGCTTGTGTAACAAAAACTTTAAAATTCTGATGTTTAGCCCTAGGCAGTTTGGCTCAGTGGATAGAGCGTCGGCCTGCGGACTGATGGGTCCCAGGTTCGATTCCAGTCAAGGGCACATGCCTGGGTTGCAGGGTCAATCCCCAGTAGGGGGCATGCAGGAGGCAGCCAATCAATGATTCTCTCTCATCATTGATGTTCCTATCTCTTTCCCTCTCCCTTCCTCTCTGAAAACAATAAAAATATTTTAAAAAAATTCTGATGTTTTAAGGATTTATCAAGTATACTTACAATTTATTGATTGGCAGATCTGATAAGCCATCTGCCTGATGTGGTCAATTTGAAATGGTAGAAAGCTATTTTCTTTAATGAAATCATAGGTACTAAGTCCCAGCAATTCAAATACAATACAAACATGACCATGGTGATCAAACCATTCTAGCATCTGGACGCAACGGCTAAAATAGATAAAAATAAAAATAATTCAGTTCACAGAATTCTGATTATTTTATGTAACATGATGGATCATACTTCATGTTTATACTTACAAAACACTGTTGGGGTCAGTAGTATTTAAATGCTCCAATACTTGGATTTCTGAACGAGCTGCTTCACGGTATCGACCTACATTTTTAACGATTTTCACTGCTACATGTATGCCATCCCTTAAAAAGAAAGTTAAGATGAAAATGGTAAATGTAGAGAAGCAGGATGAAAACATGCAGCCTCTAAAGCATAACCACCTTATTAAGTATCACTTACTCTAATACTATTTTTCTAAAATATAATACCAGATTCCATAAAACATCTTTTTATACAAACATTAATGAAACTATAAACCTCAAATAGAATATGCTACTGCTCAAATCATTTGCTCATTACTAGGCTTGACCCTCTCTGTGCCAGATAATGTACAGGTATCTGTTAATGATGAAAAAGGCAGGACTTGTCCATGTGTACCCAATAGCCCAAAGGAAAAGAGATATGACCAACTTATGGTAAGGTTAGAAGCGCTTGGTATGAGGTACAATGGAGTACAGAAGGTAGAGCCAAACCACTGGGGGTTAAGGGAGCTTACACTTCTTCAGAGAAGAGGTGATGTATCCCTGAACCTGTTTGTCAGAATTAGTAGGGAAACGGAACATTTGGCCAAACAGACACCATCAATGAACCATGAAGTCAAGAATATGTTCAGCACATTCACTAGTGCTAACAGGCTGAATTAGCTATAGTACAGAGCAGTGAGATTCAAATTGGGGCACCTGTAACTTCTTAAGTAGAGTCAAGAGTGATGTGAGGAAATGGATTTCCAAATCTTCAACTTTCTTTTGTTCTCTTTTCTAAGTCTGATCATCCAGATGATGAGCCAGAACTCAAGCTCTACTAATTTACAAGAGAAAGGAAAACCCCATGTGCCCCTAATTAGATCAAGATATGTGCCTTAAGACTATAAAAAACCTTTGAGGCAGCCTTAACCAGTTTGCTCAGTGGATAGAGCGTTGGCCTGCGGACTGAAGGGTCCCAGGTTCGATTCCGGTCAAGGGCATGTACCTTGGTTGCGGGCACATCCCCAGTAGGAGGTGTGCAGGA
>NW_006290031.1:6318037-6318826 GCF_000327345.1 Myotis davidii | reverse complement strand
AGATAGAAACATCAATAATGAGATGGAATCATTGATCAGCTGCCTGCTGCACACCCCTATTGGGGATCAAGCCTGCAACCTGGGCATGAGCCCTTGACTGGAATTGAACCTGGGACACTTTAGTCCGCAGGCCGACCGACGGTCTATCCATTGAGTGAAACCGACTAAGGGCTAATAAATCATTAAACATTATTTTGGCACATATCTCAACTTTAAATACTATTGATTGGATTATGTTGGTTAGATAAGAGTCTTGTAGTCTCAAAAATTTTTAAAAAGACATTAAGAGGACAGTTGATAAAATCTGAATGAACTCTGTAGATCAGCTGGCAAAATTTGAAAATATATAAAGGAAATACTGTAAAATGTTCACATTTGGGGATTGTGGATGAAGCATACAGTCTGAAGATATTTTAAAATATTTAAAAATTTCAATTCATGTTCAGATTTTTGTTGCCAATGCAGGAGGCAGCTGATTGATGTTTCTCTCTCATTGATGTTTCTAACTCTCTATTCCTCTCCCTTCTTCTCTGTAAAAAATCAACAAAATATATTAAAAAAACCCAAAAAAACCTTTGAGGCAAACTTTTCTACTGTCTAGGCACAAACCTTTTCCCAAGTCTGGTGGTTTCCAATTCACTGCTTTCCACAAAGTCCCAATGACGTTGTGGGCTGATAAATCATTAAAATTTATTACTATTATTTTAAATATATTTTTTTGATTTCAGAGAGGAAGGGAGAGGGAGATAGCAATAGAAACATCAGTGATGAGAGAGTATCATCAATTGA
>NW_006290031.1:6317055-6317962 GCF_000327345.1 Myotis davidii | reverse complement strand
GTAGTCCGCAGGCCGACCGACGGTCTATCCATTGAGTGAAACCGACTAAGGGCTAATAAATCATTAAACATTATTTTGGCACATATCTCAACTTTAAATACTATTGATTGGATTATGTTGGTTAGATAAGAGTCTTGTAGTCTCAAAAATTTTTAAAAAGACATTAAGAGGACAGTTGATAAAATCTGAATGAACTCTGTAGATCAGCTGGCAAAATTTGAAAATATATAAAGGAAATACTGTAAAATGTTCACATTTGGGGATTGTGGATGAAGCATACAGTCTGAAGATATTTTAAAATATTTAAAAATTTCAATTCATGTTCAGATTTTTGTTGCCAAGAAGATAGGGTGATAATAAAAAATATTTAGAATAATGTTCTGTGTGTAAAGGGGAAAGAAAATAAGTTCAAGGATAAAAACATTTCCAGGGGCTAAAGAAGGGTCTGTTCATGGATGGTGGTAGGTATCAAGTTGTTATAGCATTTAGATTCCCTCAAAGTCATTTAAAGAGATAATTTTAGGGGTCAATTTAGAAACATGCAGTTTCACTAAATTATCTTAAGAAGTTCACTTACAAAAACGATTGCAAACTACAGAACAGAGGTCCTGAAGGACAATGTTAACACATTTCGTACCGTTCAGGAGTTTTCTCGTGTTTCGCACGCCATCTGTTAAGGAACACTCCCGAGTGTTCTCGTTTTTCACGCCCACGGAAAAAGGAGCGAATCTAGATACTTATGTAAATTGTTTGGTCCCTCTTCATGGAGGAAAATGTTTTACGCAGTACCATACATTAAAAAAGTACTAGGAACTTTAATTGTTTAATTGTTTTTGTAAATAAAAATGAAAAATGTTATAATTATTGAAAAACAACACCTAAAGTGCATTATGATGATTTAAATAAT